>NC_085874.1:43143323-43210823 GCF_034702125.1 Engraulis encrasicolus | reverse complement strand
AGGAGAAAAAAATATCCTGTTTAGGGGTCTGAAACGCATTTGTTACAATGGAGGATTTTTTTTATCCACATGTTGCGTTTCCACGTAGCAGGAGAAAAAAATACCCTGCTAAAAAAATATCCTGCTACGTGGAAACAGCACCTAAGAGTATGTCCAAGTCCGTCTCTAAAAATATCCCCACGAGAAACAAGTTTTTTTTTTTTTTCTTTTTTGTTCCCTCCCCCACTAGTCCTAGTCACTCTTGTCACTCACACTTGTCCTAAACACCGATTCATGTACTCCCTGTTTCTGTGCTGTGGGATACCGTGTGCAGCCTACCCATATGGGGAAAAAATGTTAAAGAAATTATACGAATTTTACACTGTCTCAGCAGTAAATCATTATGTGTAATATATATAACGGTATGCCATGAATGATTTACTACTGAAAGGGGACCCTTTTGGTGTTTCCTCATACATAATTATTATGTGAAACTAGAATGAATTCAATTACTTTCTTTGTATGCTTCATATAACGTTTATAATGCTCTTTAAATTAAGCAAACACTTTCATGTAAGAAGTCCACCGGAAGTCTGCCATTTTTTCTCACAGAAGCAAAGAACATGGGGTCTTGCGCCATCGCGTGGCCAACAAGCATGCGTGGAACGACCGGAATTGTTGTTACTAAAGTGGAATAAAAGGTTACATGACAGAGGAGAGTGTTTAATCTGAATTAAAAGAGAAATAAACCACCCACTTTATTCAGGCTTAAGTTTAATTTTGAATAAACTTAATTCCGGTCCAGTGTTTACATGATGTTTTTAGAGCGGAATTAAGTTTTAATCAGATTTAAAGTGAGTTAAATCGGATTTAAATGTCTCATGTAAACATACTGATTGAAGCCTTGCACAGTGTATGACAAGAACCTGTTTTCTTATCGGCTGGCTCTTTCTTGTACTCCGAATGACACCATACAACATTGTCATGTCGCTCGGAATTCTTTGGTATGCTCCCTAAAATATCAATATACTGTGTAACGTGCAGCGTTTGTTATGTCTTGGGAAATCACGTTAGATATTTCTGTCCAACTTGTTTGCCAAGCATTCAACCCCACCTTTATTAGACCAAGCAAATCTCATTGTGATCACGAAAATATCTACACCTAATGCGTCTATTTTTAGCCACGCCCTGTATGCTGGGAGTTGTAGATTATCTATGATTGCAAGCGACGGCCATACTTTTTTTTTTAAGTTCACTTGGTGACTGTTTTCTTTAAAGGAACAGTCCACTCTTTTTTGATTTTCACATATTTGCAGTATTTCCCAACATTATCCATGACTGTGCATATCATTTTCGTCTATGTGTTTCCATTGCCTAGTGTAGCCCCTTAATGCGCGCCGTACCTCCTGTGGCACGCAGTAATAGTCATTGAAATGTAGCTACCATAGCACTACAATACTATGACACAACACAGGCCCTTTAGTAATGTACCACGACTTGGTCATTAGCATACTGGTAACAACAAATGTATAAAGCCGCGTCCTAAGGGGTTAACAGTATAGCCAAATTAAGCGTAGCAATGCAAGTCTATGGGGACAAACAAAACAGCATCACTTTAAAATGAATGTAAAATTCACCAGAATGCAAACCAGCTATTTCATCTTGTCCTGTGATCATTTGTGGCTTGATGCTAATGCCTCCATTCACTTACAGCAGACGTGGGCAAACTCAGGCTCGGGGGCCACATGCGGCCCCCTCAGCCATTTCATGTGGCCCTCATAGCCTTTACAAAAAGACAACTTTTAAACCCAAATTCAAGCTCAATATCCTTAAAATCATACCTAAAACAAGAGTATTGCGGATGAAAGATTAACCAAAGACATAGGCTTCATCTAAATAAATACATTTAATTACAATGTGGCGGAATATCATTGGTGCCAAATTACGTCAGCGTACGCTATGTTTTTTTATTGACACGGGTAAGTTGTCTGTGGCATCCGACCCTACGGTCAATATTCTAAACCTAATGCGGCTCTTGGGCCAAAATAATTGCCCACCCCTGACTTACAGTGATTATGCTAAGCTATGTTAATAATTCTGATACAATAAATCTAAGTACTGAAAAAATGAGAAGAAAATGATATGCACATTCATGAATAATGCTTGGAGATACTGCAAAAATGTGAAAATCAAAAAAGGGTGGACTGTTCCTTTATGGCCTTTTTAAAATATCATACTTTAAAACCGCTGCTCCTCATTTAAAAAAGAAACGTCTTAAAATGAAATGTGGGCAGCTTTTTATAAAAGAAAGTGGTTTATTTGAAATTAGTTACAGCTAAAACCACAACTTTCTATGTTACAAGACTTGCAGCAATCCTGTATTAAATCTATTATTGAAATGGCTATTATCAATTATAAGTGAAAGTGAAAGCACAGCTGGGAAACTCCAACTCCCATTGTCATTGTGACGCAGCACACAAGTGCACATTGCACACAGCGATATTGCATTCATGCCTCATCCGTGCAAGGGGGCACCTCCCAATGGCGCCCAAAAGGGAGCAGTGTGGCAGGAGTGTACTATGCTCACGGTACCTCAGTCATGGAGAAGGATGGCAGAGAGCAATGACTAATTACTGCCCTACCAACCTGGCGGGTCGGGAGTCGACCCGGCAACCTTTGGGCTCCAAGTCTGACACCCTAACCACTTACCCATGACTGCCCTATATACTGTATATAGCCTTGTTATGTTATGTTATATTATTATATTATATTATATTGCATCTTTAGTCTTGTAAGGCAGCTGGCAGTTCCACGTGCCCCCCTGCATCTGCCCCTCAAAATGTCTGCACGCCACTGCCAGCACTAGTGAGAAGCCATAGATATTTTGTAATAGACTCTGCAATATGGAATTGTTTTACAAATGTATTCATATTGCATACTTTGTTCAAAATATCTTGAAAAGAGAACGTGTAGTGTGTTTAATCAGGTTATTACCAGTTATAGTTTGGAAAATGAACATGTTCACAGTCAATTCTTATGGCTTACATACTTTCAGTTGCAGGAAGAGGATAAGTTGTTTGTGGCATTGGACATTTCAATGGCTGTTGAATACATACACTGGAAAGGGATCATCCATCAAGACTTGAAGCCAGCCAACATAATGGTCAGTGTCGTGGACTAGCCCCTACTGGGTGTTGATAATACTTTCCATTGTAATTCCTAATGTATGTGCGTAATCCTTATTGTTTTCAGGTTGCAGCAGATAACAGAAAAGCCTACCTGACTGACTGGGGCTTGGCAAATGTGATTGAAGCTGTGACCAATTCAAAACTAGTTGGAACTCCAATGTACGTGGCTCGAGAGTGTTTAGTAAAATGTGATAAAAGCACCACCATGTCTGACATGTGGTCTCTTGGCATCACCTTCCTTGAGATGTTCACAGACTCTAAACCATGGTTATACAAGACACTGCAAGAGCTGCGTAAGCTTCTTCAACAAAAATCAACTCCCCATGCGATGTCTAAACTGCAGTCTGCACATCAGGACATTGTGTTACCATTACTAGAATATGATCCTGAATCCCGTATGAAGGTTAAAGATCTGGTTGCACTGTTAAAGACAAAAGTTGGTCTCAGCAAAGAAAGTGGATCTGGACATTAGTGAGATTCTAGAGAATTTTGTAGATGCATCAGATTAGTACCCAGGCTCCGCCCTCGCAGTGACGCAACACCTTTGGCTCAGCTATACTCACTCAGGAAAAGAGCTTGTTCATGATGAGATTCGGCTAAGGTTCCCTCCACAGCGGGAAACTCCACCCACTTTTTTGGGAACAAATCAAATTTCAGCATTTGAGGCGTGTTCAATGCAGTTACGTTCAAGCAGAGACGTTCTATTGGGACTAAGAAATGTTTGTTTTAAACTTTGGCTCAGCCTGTTCTGCCCACGACCAGTAGCAAACCAAGGGAGGTGGGTCTTTTATACAGATGGGTCAACCATTGCGGTGAAGAATGTTTGTTGTTATGCTCTTGGTCAGACCAAGTCTCGAAGAGATTTGAAAGTCATGATAATCAGGCAATCAGATTGGTATTGTTGAATATCACATTCTTTTCCCTACTCATCCCCACCCCTCTCTCTCTCTCTCTCTCTCTCTCTCTCTCTCTCTCTCTCTCTCCCGCTCTCGTGTGTGTGTGTGTGTTTGTCAATATCTGCTAACCCTTCTGGCATAGCTATTTGACAATAAAGTACACTTTGATATTTTAACCAATTTTAGCCTGATGACTCGTATGTTGTTTGACCTTTGGTGCGGGGAGCGACAATACGCTGCATTCAGGCTCTTGAGATTTTAGCTTCTTTAAATAAAAATCTGGGTATGTTAAAGCTGAATGAACAGACACATTCTAATGCACGATGAGGGTCTTAGGGTTTAAATGCAATCATGTTTCATGTTTTATGTGCATCAGGTTTTTATTTAGGTTTTTATGGGCTGATAGCCATAACAAGCCCAACAAGAGCTTAGACATTCAGCAGGCGTTTTTTGCAGGTGCTTTGGGCTTCAATGGGTTAAATGATGATTGATGAAAAAATGTGAGTGAATTGTTATCGCTTAATAATAACTTTAATAACAGAATATCCTGTCAGCCCATTCTCTCAGTCTCCTTATACTGTACTTTATGGACAATTTTGTAATACTTTTTGTGTTATTATTGAGAAGTAGCTTCCTTCTCTTACTATAAATCTGATCAAACAAAGCTCCAAGACCAAGGAGTGTTCAGTATAGGATGGATAAAAGTGAAAGTGTATTGTTTGATATTGGAGTGTTAAAATGTGTATTGTTTTCTTTGAGATCACCTATTTTTACATTCATGTTGCCAAACTGTTTGGTTAGCCAGATAACCCATGTGACATTACTTTGTGTCAGCTGGGTAAAACAAAACAAATTGTTTAAGCAATGCCAAGGTTCATGTTGACCCTTCGAATTGGGACCAGTTATCTCTCTGCAAAATAAAATACAGAGAGATGCTCTTCTCCTAAATTACTCTGTCTGATTATAGGCTAAGGTTTAAAAATATATACAGTGTGTGTATGTGTGCACATTATGTTAGGAAAAGAAACATGTTACATAGACATAGACATACCGTAGGCAGCATTAACTATTGATACCTATTAATTTTTGTTATAATATTCATGAGCACTATGAAATGAGGGAAATGTATGGCTATTCAGTATGTCTGTGACTATATATCAGTGTGGGGGTGAACCACCCACCATTCTTCTCTATTCAATATATGAGCTCACCTGAGCATGGCGTGTCAATTTTGCTGTCACAGGCTCTTAAAATGAAGTTAATTCATGCTTTCAAAATTGTTAATTTTTTAAATGATTAAACTTGTGTCTATGTTGTGAAAACGTACTGTGTAATTAGTCCAGAGTTAAAATAAGTATACTAAATTTTGAGTCAAATGTCACATTTGTCCTATGGTGTGACTGTCACAAGCCTGGTTGTCCACATTAAAACATTTTAAAATAAATAATCAAAGCTCAGTCATTTGTCTAAACAACTCTGGCATGTTTTTCAAGGTGTCTATTTTAGCAAGTGACAATGCTTATTTTCTTCCTGTTTTTCTGAGATAGTAAGGAGTTATGAAACTTTGTCACAGAAAACAATGTCCTGTGGTGTGACATACTGACATGGGTAATTCTGTGGATAACTAGAAGCACTCAGAGAGCGCAGTCCTCCGCCAAGGAAGCTGCGTGATAGAACAATTGACCTTTCCGCAAACTCCTCCCCCCTTAGCAACGGTTGCTTTATGAGTCAAGCTTTCACGTATTCCAGGTTCTCAGCATTAGAATGAATGGCATGTGACATGTTTTCACCCCTGTCAATTTCGGCTCTGCCCATAGAAATCACAAGCAATTTGTTGAGAAACAGCAAAATATAAGATAAAAGTTGATGCTAATGAAGGCTACATCCACAACATTATATGCTGTGTTTGTAGCCAGACAGATGAGATAGAGGGTAAAGCCTATACCAATGTAAGAGGCACCTCATAATTTTGTAGAACAAGAGCAGCAGTGCTTATTTAGGCCAACAGCAGGGTAAGTCACTTATCACATGTTGCATTAAATCCAAATGATTATCATATTTGTAGCATTAAATCCATGTGATGGTAACAGATGCCAAATGTAAACATTCCCACCTGTAGCGCTACAGTCTAGTGCTCCAGTCTATTGCTCCCACATCGTTGGCTTGGCTTGTTCAACATTGACCTCATGCAAGTGAAAGGCAACCCTTTGGAACCCCAATCCTCCACAAGCTTCACACAGCAATGGCAGAAACCAAATGATACCAAAATAAAACCAGTGCCTGTGTCATCTGTGGTTGCTGCAAAAGCAAAGGTGTTTCTATAAGGCGTCTCTTACGGTCACTAGGAAACCAGTAAGCCTACATTAAAGTTCAGTAAATAGATAAATAAATATTTCCAGTAATCTATGAATACATTGGCTACATTGTAAACAGTGGAAGTTAGAGAGAATTTTGTTGTAGGCCTACTGCCCTCCCCCCTGGAACTTCAATGTGACAGGTGACACACTGGCTCTCCTACAAAGGCAGACAGGAACACCTGAGCTATTTGGTGCAAACCTCCTGTGGACATCACTGTTGTTGCAGACCACACATACCCTCTTGGATGCAGTGTTAATTTCGTCAGTTTTTAAAATTTAGTCATAGTCTTAGTCACAATGACGAAAATCAATTTTAGTCTTAGTCAAATGTAGTCATTGCCTTCACAATTTAGTCTTAGTCTTCGTCTAAATGACGAAAATTAATTTTAGTCTTAGTCAAATTTTAGTCATTTTAGTCAACATTTCACATTTTCGTCATTTTAGTCAAATTATTACACAAATTATTACTAGATAGCCTATTGCAGCAAATATTCACATTGTTACTAGCTTATTTTCCACCAAAACCTAAATCAGTCCTGTAAAAGTAATTTCAACAGCATAGAACAAATGAGCATTAGACACACACACTTCCAGGTGCAGGTTGCGCTCTCTCTCTCTCTCTCTCTCTCTCTCTCTCTCTCTCTCTCTCTCTCGCATTAGAAGCTGCTGCGTATTATTTGCTTTTGAATTTGATCACGTAGGCTACAAGCTCTTCTTCACCTGACTGCGTGACTCATAGCCTGCAGATTGCAGGCAGTGGGAAGACCAGACATCCCAATGAAGTCCAAGAAGTTTCCCTGATATTTGATAGTGGCTCCCCGATGGCCGCGAGTCAGATAAAATATTCCTGATTTTAGACTATGCAAGTTCGCGTTATTTCGATTGGCAATGCGGGACAGAGAAAGATAATGGCTCGTGCGTCATTCCTGGAATACTTCAAATAGATTACGCGCACTTCGTAGGACGCCCTGCAAAAGTCCTGGGGAAAAAGTAGGCAGTTGTTCTATGCAGACTGGACGCCAGAAAGGACCAAAGTGCAAAGAGTAAAATGCAAAATAGGATATCTCATAGCCTATTTGTTTTTAATTCAGTGAAGGGACACAAACCTGGGTCTCCAAAGAATACAAAATTAAATGTTTCATTCCAAATAGGCCCATTTAAGTGTGTGTGTGTGTGTGTGTCTGTATCTCTGTGTGTGTGTGTGTGTGTGTGTGTGTGTGTGTGTGTGTGTGTGTGTGTGTGTGTGTGTGTGTGTGTGTGTGTGTGGTAGGCAGGAGTGTCTATCATGTAAGTTTGGCTGTAAAGAGTCCACATACTAAATGGTAGCTGGCCACTGCATTTTATCTTGTACAAACTTGTTTGTTGTTGTGTTTGCAGTGTTTATGACTACATTTGTACACAGACCTATAATCTATAAATAGCTCATTGAAGGCGATAAAGCATCAGTTTCAATGACAGCACAGCTTTTCACAAATTTGATTAAGGTAAAGGGGCAGTTCAGTGCGAGATATTGTCTTTTGGTAGGCCTAATGCTATTGAAGGCACCACAGATCAGGGTGTCTAATGCAGACACATCTCTGCCTGTGACTTCAGTTAGGCCTATTCAAATGCAAATGCCCCTAGCTGTTGACTCACGGCTGACTGCCTTTGCTGCATCAGTTCTTGGCACGTGATGATTGGCCCTCACCTGAGCAGACCCACCCCCACAAAAATCCTGAAGAAAAAGACTTTGTTATTTTGCTAGTTGCTCTCTTTTAAATAAAAAACGACCGGTACACACTCTCCCGACCCGTCCCCAATCGTAATTTTTCCACCTAGAGCCTTTCCTAGGTCTAGGTTTCATGATTAAAAAGGCAGGATATTTACAGTGCTAATAGCATTACATCTGAAGGCTGCCAATGGGCTGACACTGATGTTGGTAAAATGTGCTTGATCAAAGGTGATGTAACCACACAGGTTTTAGGGCAGAGTATGGGTTACAAACAATTACAAATCTTTATTTTCATTTAATTATCACATATAGAATAATGTTTAAAATACCGGTATAAGAATTTCACACACACACTGGCCTGGTCTACAAGTAGCCTGGTGCTCCACCCTAGTGGAGGTATTCCCAAAAAAAAACCAAAACCAATGATGCTGAGACAAAACAAAATATTAACAAAATATTAGAGGACACACTGCAAACAAAAGTAAATAACTGAAAGCACTGCACACAATATACATGAAGTAAAGAAATAAATCAAATCAAATCAAACACAGCAAACAGAAAGACACACCATGCAAATTAGCACATCAGCATAACAGATTCTGCTATTTGGAAAAGCCCCATTAACTGGGCATTGGCGCACCGCCACCAAGCTCAAGCAGCGTGCACCAAATGGACAGGGACTGAACAGACAGGACACACACACAGAGAAACACAAAGCACGGGACAGGTGATGCGAAGCAGATATAGCAAGCAGCAGCATAAGCTAACGGCCCGTTCCCACTTTGCCGGCGAGCGTGTTGATGCCGACGCCTTCAATTCATTTTCAATGGAAAGCGGCGACGCCCTCGCAAAGGCTTCTGGGATACGCGGTGCGGCTACTTTGACAGTTGACGCGCGTCAAAAAAGTTGAGCGAGCTTCTACTTTATGCTAATTACTCGCGGCCAACGCGGAGCGTTATCCAATGATTGTCGAGTACATGAGGAATTCCCATGAAACCAAGGGCTATGTTTTGCTGCTTAAAAGTAGTTTTATGACTGGTTATCATACATTTTAATGTAAGATTCATACACTACAAGAAACTATGAAGTGCAAGGTGTTTGTGCTTATGTTCAAAGGATTATGTACATTTTGACGACATTCAAAACTACGTGATGGCTATGAAATGTGTGAAGTAAACACATGTCCACAGTAAGGTAAGGGCAGACTTTGATGTCACTATAGCTGGTTAGCTTCCTTAATCGATATAAACGTGTAGAAAGACAGAAAGAGATATTCCTGTTCAGTGTACTCTGTCACGCCCCTGCATGTGCTCCGACAATTCAAGCATTCATTCAAAAAAGGGAGGTGCGTCGCGTTTATGAGCGTCAAATGGCCGTCAAAGTGGGAACGGGCCGTGATCATGCACCCGCGTCCAACACACAAAGCGGCCAAGCAGCAGAGACGCAAGCAATAGGCGAGGGGCGGCAGTCACCGTGAGCAGACAGGAGGAACAGGACAGGGGAGGACAAAGCGGCAACTCTGACCGTAATTAGTTGGAAGCCCCACGGGCCCTAATGGAGGACACAAAATAAATGCGTTTACTTAAAGCGCCTATTTGTATTTACATAAGCGCCTAGCTAGCACAATTAGAAGGGGATGAGAAGGAGAACCTACCGATGTAGCCGGCACACGCCGTCCAGAGAGGCACACGCTGCCAAGGTGGAGAGACTTCGATTACCGAATCGTCTCGTGATGGATGCTGTGAACCGAGAATAATGTCAGCATGTTGCCCCCAGTAAAAGTGAAGTGCACACGCCAGTGAGCATTACCAACTCACCTGGACAAAGGTCAGCGAGCGCGTCGGAGGGGAAGAGATGGAGCCATACAGCTGTGCAGATGGCAGACAATTAGCCCAAGCTGAAACAAATAGAATCCGTTAAGATCCGAACGTAATCCAGGACAAGAAACGCGAGTGCAGAGGAACAGCAACCTACCGAGCAGCCAGGGGCACGACGAGTTCCCTCCGGGGCAAAAGCGATGAGGAGCATACAGCCAGAGCTGCTAGCAAGTCTGTTCCTCTCAGCAAAAGCACTGAATGTTTGCGTCGCCATCTTCTTTATGCAGGTGTGGCTTGCGGTCACCCAATCGTGAGCTCAGGTGAAGTCCCGCTGGGGGGACTGTCACTAAAGTGTCAAACATGCACAGGGAGGAAACAGACATGACTGACAGCAATAGAAAGCTCTACTGCTACAGTGACAAAGTTTCTTCTCCGATGTTTTTGTACACTACATTGAGGAAAAGGGGGGAGTGAGCGAGAGGGCAAAGGATCTTGCTTGGATGTAAAACGATCATTCATGTGCCATAACAGGAGTGCTTACAACTTCAGGCAGTGTGCTGTTTGTGCTTGGTGCAGACTTGACGAGATACATACAAAATGTATCTGCTTGTGCGACTTTTGGCAGATAGTTGTTCATAGAATATATGTTCATACACTTGATTAACCGGCATTTAAACGGAAAGGCGACCGTACCAAATAACCTGGTGAATTTGAACATCTAATAACTACACGTTAGCTAGCTAGCTAGCAGCGAACGTTAGCGTGTTAGCTGGACAACTAACCACTACCTCCAAGTCAGACATGAGTCTCCCATCTTACATAAAATGTAAATTTAAGTTGAAAGGGGGGTATTGTTGAATATATGACCTGACATGTAAACCATTTGAAACAGTACAGCTTGTATACTACCTACCGAATCTCAATAAGCGGCGCTACATTACCTGGACAAAATCAGCCCATTTCTGATGTTGCATTGCTACTAGATCTCAAGACTCTACTTGTAGATTAATCTACATTTTGTATTTCAATTGTAACGAGATGAAAAACGGACAACAGATTTCTAATAACTTAAACATTTGTGTCATAACAACATTGCAATCGTTTATGCTAGCTTTCGCTAGCTAGCACCACCACCAGTGTGTGAGCTTGCTAAAGCAAGTTACCAGTTTTAAAACAACTAGGATCTAATTACAGTTGGAAGTTAGTAATTCGGTTATTGACAATATGAATGCTCTTTCCAGTGTATAATCAAAAGCATCATGAGAGTGCCTAAGTCTGTTACAATAGCAATACATCATAATGCTATGGTGCAACAACCTGCTTTATCACACAAAAAACCTTTAAACTCATTAAAACCTACATTTCCTAAAAAACGGATGCCCTGTGCAAGGTATACAAATCATCCCGATCACATAACTAACTCTGCAAGTACAGTTGAAAATAGATCAGCATCTTAAAATCCCACTTTCTTAGACAAGTTATCCACAGCGTCGATAGAAAACAATATTGAACTGCGCGGCTTTCTGCCCCTCGCATGCGCAGTTGTTACCTTTTGTTACCGTGTGACGTTGCCTGGAAATCTATCTATACTATATTTGCTGAGAACTGTCTTTCAACAACAAAGTACGTGACACTCAGTTGTGTGTGTGTGTGTGTGTGTGTGTGTGTGTGTGTGTGTGTGTGTGTGTGTGTGTGTGTAGCCTACGGTATGCAGCAGTGTAAGGGGAGGAGGTGTATTTATCTTCCCTTTATTTATCGATCTATTTCTAATAGGCCTTGAGCCGCAGCCCCAAATTTTGGCCATCGGTGCCATCTGGGGGGGGGGAATGCTAACATTTTTTTTGGTAAGGTATATCCCCCCACCATTAGAAAAAGCCTGATAGCAGTCGCGGGGTGGTAGTGAAACACCTTTTTTCGGCTCTTGAAGTGACTACCCCCCTCTATTAAATTCCATTTTTGAATTCGGATGCATGTCCAGTTCAGGCTCATTTCGTGGGGTATTGCCAATATTCTATACCATGGTGCCTGGTATTACTGGAAAGGGGACCTTTCAGGCTTTCATTTAAGCCCATTGGTGAATCTGTCTGACATACACAGAGGTCACAGCACTTCATTGAATCAGACATAGCTCACATTTTCCAACAACTCTTGGCTAAACTGTCTGCTTTCGTTTATCTCTGTGGCGTGAAAGAACACCAAGGACACAAAATTGGACAACCTCAATACTCTTTGGAGTCTGCTGATTCAGAAAATGTATAATATGCCCATACAATTATTTTGTATGCGTTTGTGAGAGCGTTAAATTTGACTTGTGCAACCAGCAAAAGTCTTCAAAATAATAGCCAATACATGCAGGTCATCTGTTGGAAATATTGGGCCTTTATCCTTCCAAAGTTTCTGCTTGGCATCACTGCTTGGCATTAGGCCTTCATTTAAGATCATTACTAAATCGGTCTGACATACTCAGAGGTCACAGCACTTCATTAAACCAGAAATAATAATAACTAATGTCGTCTAAACTGTAGGCTTTCTTTAGAAGGCTTTCTTTAAACCATGGGAAAACATCAAGGACACAAACCCCAACCATTTCAATACTCAAGGCACTCTGCTAATTCAGACAATGTATGATATACTCATACAATGTATTGTGACAGCCTTACAAAAGGCCATAATGATCATTAATATGACATATTTTAAGTCCAATTCTGTCCTATCTCTTTATAGACGTAAGGAAATGTAAGGAGACATAAGACGTAAGGAGATAAAAGAGATGAGCGGGGGCATGGGGAGGCACTGTATGTAGATGTAGAGATAGGGGGGGGGGCAAGGGGGAGAAGTAGGGGTGAGGTGAGTGGGGGCACTGTTGGGTGGGGGCAAGGCCAGGGTAGTGGAGGTAAGTGAGTGGAGGGCACTGTTGAGTGGGGGGAGGTGATTGGAGGGGACACTGTGGAGTGGGGGGGGGCAAGGGGGGTAGTGGGGGTAGGTGAGGGGGGAGGGCACTGTTGAGCGGGGGGGCGTGGGGGTAGGTGAGTGGGGGGGGGGGGCTTAAAGGAAAGTGAGGGGGGTTGGGGAGATAAGACACTGTAGGGTGGGGAGGGGAGTGGGTGTGGGGAAGGGAGTGGGGGTGAGATATTGTAGAGCAGGTGGGGGTAAGGGTGGATAAATGTTTGAAAATATTTGGAATTGTTTCAGAAACCTCTATTATATTGAATGTTGGAGGGAATTTGAGATGCCCTAGTTTCAGCAGTGTTGTGTATATGTTTAATTGAGCACTTTTTGACCACTTTCTTTAGGATATGTCAAGGTGGCAAAATCGAAATTCACCTTCTATTGTTCAGCCATGCTCATATCAGACTGTGTGACAACTAGCCTAGAAATCTAGACGCCCCTAGGGGTTTGGCGCGGCCAGGCTATGTGACAACATCAGCATCTTCAAAATGACCCGTAAACAGTGGCTGAAAACAAACCAGACCTGCTCCTATTAATTAATAGTATGAACATTGTTTTACTCTGTATATATTTGGTGTTTGTGGTAAAATGTCATGTCTTCTGTAATGCAGTATTGTTTTTTATTATGGGTACCTGCCTTAGGACTACAGATGAGATTTGGCAACTATGCAAATGCCAACATATTTATATTGATGTTTTTTTAACTGATGTATTGATTAGTGTGTATTATCCTAATCAAATGAAAGAAAGAAAGAATGAATGAATGAATGAATACATTTGTCCATTAGGCAATAGGAAATAATTGTGCTAAAAAAAGGAACTGTACTCATCAATGAATATTATAGGCTTACGTCATTGCAAGGACCATAGGCCTAGTTATTTCAGCAGTTGACTGTCTATGTGCCATTTGACCATTGTAGGAGGACCATTCTCTGCTTCAAGGAAGCGAAATCAAACTTATTTTTTGTTTGTTTAGTCAACCTTTGGTAAAATATCTGTTAGAGAATATAACAGAAAAGTGCTGAAAAAAGTAATCTACTATGTAGTAGGCCTATATTATGGCCCCACAGTATTGAGAAAAATGCATGAAAGTCATCCATTTTGGGAAATAGCAGCCATATTGAATTTTGGGCAATATTTTTCAATTTCTTTCAATAAGCTTTTGGTCAGTAATCTGTGAAATGTCTGGCAGGACAATAGGTCTATTATTAAGCAGTGCTGTATGTGCAATTTGATCATTTACTGACAACAGTACCATTTCAACGCGGATTTATACATTCTTATGCACATACATTCATACTGTATATACACTACACATACATATATTCATTCATTCTTCTTTTTATCCAACATTTGTATGCATGTCTGTAAGGAGATAGTACAGAATTGGTCAGAAAATAGGTCATTAGGGCCTTGAGAATCATTACGGCATTTTAAAGGCTCCTAGAAATATTGTATGGGTACATTATACATTTTCTGAATCAACAGCATGCCTAGATTTTTAATATCATTCGGTTTTGTGACCCTGATGCTTTCCCATGGTATATGGACAACATAAATCATACAGTTGAGGTGGAATTTGTGAGAAATTACTGGTTTAAAGGATAACGCCAGCCAATTTCAACATGCATGTAATGCTACCCTGGACTTGTCAGTACCTTAGATTTTTTTTTCTTCAGCCTTTTCCAAGATCCTGGTCATTTTAATGGGGGCAGGTGTTACCTTTTGGGAAAATATTTGGAGTAGGCCCATGTTAAGATTTTTTAAAATGCAAACAAAATCTGCCCCCATTAGAATAGCAGCATGCAGCATCTCCGGCTACTGACGAGTCAAGGGTAATGTGAGCAATACAACAGCATATTGAAATTGGCAGGAGTGATCATGTAAGTATTTTGGAGGGGCTTTTCAAGCCTTTATTTTTTGTTTATATGAGACAGGACAGTGAAGGAGGTGACAGGAAGCGAGTTGGGAGGGAGAGATGGGGGAGGGTCGGCAAAGGGCACGGTTCAGAATCGAACCCGGGTCAGCCGCGTAGTAGACCAGTGTCCTACCATTAGGCCACGATAGGGCCGATAAATTACTGGTTTAATGACCTCTGTGAATGTCAGCACAAACATTGGCAGGAAAAAGGCCTGATATTTCCAGCTAATGACCTGCAATATTGGCTACTATTTTGAAGACTATTGGTGGTTACACAAGTCAAATTTTAGGCCCTCACAAACATATACAAAATAATTGTATGGGCATATTATACATTTTCTGAATCAACAGAGTCCACCGAGTATTGAGGTTGTCTAATTTTGTGTCCTTGGCGTTCTTTCATGCCACAGAGATAAACGAAATCAAACAGTTTAGCCAACATTTGTGAGAAAATGTGAGCTATGTCTGGTTTAATGAAGTGCTGTGACCTCTGTGTGTGTCAGAAACATTCAGCAATGGACTTAAATTAAAGAATGAAAGGTCCCCTTTCCAGTAATACCAAGCGCTATTGTATAGAATATTGACAATACCCCAAGCTGTCCTGGACCTTCTTTCGTGCAACTGCACTACAAAATGCTCTAGCCATCATTGTGTTTGTCTGGTAAATGGCCTCAGGTGCACAGACATGTGTAAACTGAGAGTGTGCAGCAACCAGGCAGACCAGACAGTTCAGATGAAGGGGATGACATGGAAGATGAAGAGTACTGACGAAGAAATAATATAAATCTACATGAAACTATTCTTTCATTGAACATATTCCCTTTGCAACATGTTTCTTTATTGGCTTGCAACCCCTTGTATAGGGTCTCAGTCTATTTGTTTATGAAATAGCCTGTATAAAATGTTGTATATGAACATTTATCTAAATTCTGTTAATGAGATACCATATCTGAGTGGTTTAAGTAAAGTGTTACCCAATGCCCTGTCTTTCCAGGGTCTACCGTTTAGATAGTATTTCTTCACATACACTACAACAGTGTTTCTCAAAGTTTTCGTGCCATTCCCCCCTTCAGAGGAAGGGTGTCTGTACAAATAAATAGGCCGTCGTAAAGTTTATTAGAGCCTGATATACACGTACAGTATGGCCTATGATGTTCTCTAAATATTAGTGAATAAATTAATGAATATATTGTGATTGTAAAGGGAATGTGTTGACTTAATGGCAAAGCAGAAAAGTATTAAAAAAGAAAAACCTTCTGACTTCACGCGCCCCCCTCTCCAATACCCCCGCCCTAGGGGGGCTTCCGCCCCACTTTGAGAAACACTGCTAAAATAATTGAATACTTTAACAACTTGTGAATGTAATGTACATTCAAATATGAACTACAGTATAAACAAAGTTTGTTTAGGCAAAGTGATACCGGGCATTGTATTAGTCCATTCTCTTAGGTCCTATTTTGAAGACATTTTTGCTGGTTGCACAAGTGACATTTAAGGCTCTCACAAACATATACAAAATGATAGTATGGGCATATTATACATTTTCTGAATCGGCAGAGTGCCCTGAGTATTGAGGTTGTTAACTTTGGTGTCCTTGGTGTTCTTTCATGTCACAGATGGAAACGAAAGTGCACAGTTTAGGCACAATTTGTGTGAAAATGGGAGCTATTTCTGGTTTAATGATGTGCTGTGGCTTCTGTGTATGTCAGACAGATTCATTAAGGGGCTTAAATGAAAGCCTGAAAGGTCCCCTTTCCAGTGATAACAAACAAAATGGTATAGAATATTGGCAATACCCCCAACATAAGCCATAACTACATACACAGCCGATATTAAAAAACAGTATTTATTATAGGGGGGTAGTAACTTCAAGAGCTGAAAAAAGTGATTTCGCTACCACCCCATGACTGCTATCAAGCTTTTTCTACTAGTGGGGGGATATACCTTGCCAACAAACATTGCTAGCATGCCAGATGGCACCGGTCGACCCCTGCGGCTCATAGCCTATAAGTGTGTGTGTGTGCGTGTGTTGCAACAGGCTTTGTGGAGTTAGAGTGGCATGGGGTGGGGGTGTATTTGTAGTGTAGATTAATTTACTGCTTAGTCTTTGACATGCATTGTAGTTCATTTTATCCATTTTAGTATACCAGCCACAGGCACAAGTTACCATCAAACTTTCCTGCTCGATTGAATGCAATGCTACTGTCATACTGTGTATCTTCTTAACTCATCAACAGTTTTAATCCTGTGTGTATTTTTGTCAAGTATGGTTGTAAACTGAAATTGTGTGCTTAGGGCTTCCGTACACCGGCTCGGACAAAGTGTGGCGCACTTTTGCTGCCGACATAATTGGGACCCCCAAACCAAATTTCACACGAACATTTATTGATAGTCAATGGGCGGCGCCGACAAAATGGAACTCGTCTCTAATTGCTATCCGACATCGGCCAATGTCCGCGAACATCAGCGCCAGTGTGCGTGGTTCTATTGAAAACAATGGAATCGAATTTTAGCTGAGCAGTGCTCAGCACTTTGTCGGAGCCAGTGTGCGGAAGCCCTTACATTTATGTTGGTGTTATAATGTTGTATCGAAATTTCCCCACTTTTCATGGCAACAGGTAGAGATTGCTTGCATTATATTATTGCATGGTACTGCTTTGCAGCCAAGAGCAGGCTGTGCGAGATGCAGCAAGGACAGACCAGGCTCAGGCCAACCGTAGCTCACGCCTTTCGTGAAGTTTTCACGAAAAAAATGGGGCAAATAACTACAAAACTACGTGGTGCCTTCACGTTATTGCCTGTTTTTCGTGGTTGGGCAACGGATAGGCCTCCTCAGGCAGAAGACAACACCATGCGGACCTCAACACATTCCACACCCGGTGGAGATGGATGAGTGACCTGAGATTTCGTTTTCTTTTCAGAGCTACACCTCCACCACCATCATGTACATTTTTTCAGTTATTTGATGTGTTAACATGGGTTTATGTTTTGAAATGATATGCATAAGAAGCCCAATATAAAAGGAATGACATTAGTGTCATCTTTCTATTCAGATATGTCAATGCCTCACAGCTGTGAAGCTGCCACTCCCTCCCTAACTCATGGCACAGCACCCAGCCATTAGACATCGGAAGAATTGTTTCGGAAGATTTGAGGCACAAACATCATCCATTCAAAAACATCTGGAATGGTTAAGAGGAGGGGGCTTCTGGTATTGCTGTTGTTAAGTGTATGCGCTCCGTGTACTTCTTAATGTCCATACAGCAAAAGTGTTTTGAACTAAAATGAATTTCATTTCAATCCCACCTGTAGTCCTGGAGGAACAAAAGAACCCCCTTTTAAGGATAGCAGATTTCATAAAGTACTTAATAAGTAGGCCTACTACACACATATTCACATACAGTATGACGTACATATTATGTTCCTACACTAATGTAAATATGGAGATTATTGAATGCTATTCATGTGTTTGTTTACTGTTTTTGCTATCTTTAAATTACAAAGACAAACTTTGCCTATCTGGCGTTTGAATCACAAGGCCGCTCAGCGGGACAATGCCCTCTGTGCGAAGACGCCAGCTGTTCAAACTCACCCCCTCCGGGGTGAGAAACTCGACCCTCCGGGGAGGACAGGTATCCAGTTGTTGCGCGTGCACAGGAATACCACGTGCCCAGGAGAGACGTGGGCCAGATGTATTAATATGTGTGGTTTAAATGCGTAATATGATGTATTGAGAATTCCATGATGTGTTTGGTATCAATCTGATGGTCGTGATGCGAGTGGTGGCAAGGTCTTGGTTTTGAAACGGTCTTTAGGCAAATTATTAAAGATTTAGAATCATAGGGGTTCAATGGGAAGTCGGGCAAAGGCCGACCCCTCGAAATTACAATAACCCTGCCCAACGAAATATTCGTAGCTCATTGGTTACCTGACCAAGGTGTCCCACGTGACAAATATGCATTTAAGATGGAAGTAACATATTACGAGAGGTAACTGTATTCAGGACCTCCTCAGATATCTCGTCTGTGTAGCCCATTCTTCCTTGTTCAGGTATGCATTGATTTCTTTCAACATTGTATTCTGTCGTAGTCGTATTGTTGACAAAGTAGATCTTGTCTTATAATAAACTTTCATAAAAATATGGGGAAGAATTCCGTTTGGTCTATTCATATGTTTATTGATCTGGTTAAGTAGGCAGTAAGGTTTATTCGTTGTGGATGGAGCGAGGCACACACCCTTTGGACTAAGATCCGACGTCAATGGTGTTTACCTAGGTTGAGATATGTTATTTGGAGATTATTGAATGACTCAGATTACACTGTTGATGCTATCTCAAGGAGAGTTTGGGCCTGTTTGTGCTAGCTCACCCCCACTGAAGATGTGGCACCCCCCGAAGTGCCACTGGCCCTAGAAAGACAAAGGACACTTTTGGGGTGGGGGGTTGCCGTATATAAGCTCACCTCAGAAATTCCTCTGGGAGTCTCATCAAACCTCTGAATGGGGCTCCAACCTCTGTCTTTCTCTCCCTCTCTCCCTCTCTCTTTCTTTCTCTCTCTCTCTGTCTATCTATCTTGGGTAAACTGTATTTGATTTCACTGTATCCTATGTAACCTACAGTAGCCTTGAGTTAAATGTAATGTTACCTTGCAGTTGATAATTAAATTGTCATATAACATTCATTCATTTGTATCTCCTCATCCGTATCATGCCATTTGCCTTTTCTGTGTCTTAAGTCAAGTTAACACTGCTTCTGTTTCAAATGCCCACTCCTTTCCGTCGTTGGTTAGGATTAAAGTGGAGGGAAAAGTATTTTATACTTTTACAGTAAAATGAATTCTATCACAAATGTACCTAGCCATGGAAGAGCACAGGTGGCCAATGACAAGGAGGATGGAGGATATGGAGAGGAAGTCCATGATTTTGGAAGGCTGCCATGGCTTTGAACCTTCCACAACCTGCTCTACAGGAAGACCTGCTGTTGGTTCAGTGCAGCAGAGTAGATGAGCTGGTGGAGCTAGACAGGAGCCTGACTGAACCAGAAATGAGGAACCAAACGCTAATTATTTTGGCATAATTATGTGAATTATGTGTAGCTGTATATAATGTATAATGTACTGTTTTATCTAATAGACCACATAATGTTTTCCATATTAGTTTTCATATTTCATTTTCATCATCTGCTTTCATTTTTGTAGACCTTGGTAAAGCCTGGGATGGGCGAATACGGCAGCTGCTGTCCGCCGTGGGTGGCTACCCACACATGTCCTGGGACATTACAGCCTGAGGAGGAATAGAGCGTGCATGCATTCCAGAACCTGACCCTTTGCAAAGTTATAACAGGTAAGATTAGCAGGTGTATTCTCCGTAAAAAATATTTGTGTAAATATGTGTTATGCCAAGTTTGATTCAGATTTAAATGTGCCACCTTTCTTTACATCCATTTGCAGAGACCTACACGCAGAGCTTCTCTGTCCTGCAGGAAGCGAATATTGGGCATTGGGCATACTCTGAAATTTGGACTACACAGATGGTAAATTAAACTTCAGTGTGTCTTTTATCAATCACTGAATAGTCACACTAAGCTAATTAAATGAAACATTGGTAGGCTACTAAGTTGGTTTAAACTTTTTGTTTCTTATTCTTTTTAGGTCAGCTGGTCCTCAAGACTGAAAACACACACCAACATTTTTATTTTCTGTATTTTATTTATAGTTTTTATTTATTTATTTATTTTACTTTGAGCCTTGATGGCATTTTATGATGAAATTGTAATATAATGTTGCACTGTTCTCACCCATGTTGAATTCCTGATATTTGTCAATTAGGCATTCCCTCAGCCTCAAGACTGGAAACACATTATAGCACTCACATCCATTTTTACCATCTTCATTCTTATTTTGTGCGTTTTACATTGTTTGGTTTTGTTGTTTGTTTGGTTTTTTTTTTTTGCCTTGTTTGCATTTTATTAGGAAAAAAACATTGTAATGTTGCACTGTTACCCTCTTACCTATGTTGTATTCCTGATATTTTCCTATTAAACATCATCCTTCAACATTTGCCTTGTCATTTCAAATGCATTCAACACTTTAATAATGAATTAGGCCTACAAACTACAGAAATATGACAACATTATGGGCATTTCCCATTATGTTGTCATATGTCTGCAGCTTGTAGGCCTAATGGGAAATAGCCTATGCAAGAAGGTTACTATAATGTTGTAGGGGAACCTTTTGAAAACCAACACATAATAAACAAGGTTGGGGGAACAGCAGGAGCACGTCTAGGGAACCAAATATGTAACCAAAAAGGTTATGGGAACCACATGGGAAATGGGAACAGCAAGGGAACGAACATGGCATGAACACGAAGGAACGGTGAAAAAAACATAAATGAACTGAACGGGAACCATAGACCTACAAAAAACGTTCTGGGAACAAAAAAAAACAAATTTGTTGTTAACCAAATTATAACCATAACAGACCCAAAAAAACCCAACGTAAAATAACCGGGGAAAAAACCAACGCCTCATGTTCCGGGAACATTCTCGGAACGGAAAATTGTTAGTAGGGAATCAATATGTGTGTAAGAACATGTGAAAAAAAAACAAAATCGGTCAGTTTGTCCAAGAAGACACAAAAGATATGCACCACAATACACAGTATGCATCACATCGTGCTTTTCAATTATATAAAGAACAAATACTGACGGCACAAATGTTTCTTCCCTCAATAATCCCACATGTCACATATCAATCAAGCAACTGAGCTAATGTGGCCACAAAGGGGCGATATTGTACACTGACACATTCGGAATCCTACAACTCAGATACAGATAACACATAAGCCAACCACATAGTCTAGTCATGAATTACCTGGCAAATTGCTGCTAGGCTATTGCAATGGGATTGCTACACTAAAGAACTGTGTCCCATATATGTCCCTTTCATATTCATAGATTGAGAATTGACAAATGAAATACTAATATTTTACTGCGTCTTTTACAGGTGCCCGTATTCTTCAAGTATGTCGTTACAGCGCAACGACGGCCAGCGAGAACAGATGTGGCGATGTGAACACTCTTTCATTACACCTTTTGCATCGTTGGACATGTCTCCAATCTTTTTGCATGTTGACTGTACCATCACCATTTCATGTTTAGGCAACAATGTGCACGATCAGAACAATGTAGGCCTACATATTAAAGTAAGGGACTTCGTACCACACATGTAGGTAGCCAGGAAAATGCTTCATTTCTCTAAGCAGACAGACACTGTGAATATGCAGCATAACCTACACGGTGTGCAATGATGACATACGGTATGCCCCTGAATGATACGATGAAGAAATACTGAAGGCACAATACCTATTCAGCGAGCTGAATAAGCCTAGTAGGCCCTAGGCCCATATCAGGGGTGAGGTAACATAGCCTACACGTGTAGGCCTATTCAAGGGGAATATTAAGGGGCCTTGAACCCACTATCTGCAGAATGGCAGGCATGGCTGCATCCAAGCTATGCGCTTCATGGTGTTTGACCACATATCTCTTCGTTGTGCACCCCATCACTTCATATGCCTAGGCCCACTTCAGGAAGCAAGGATGTAATGATGCTGGGAGAATACATTCAGCATATGGTTTGTGTAGATCTGTGCCCACATGGTAGGCCTATGGACTACACCCACCCATTCACTCAATCAATTTTTTGGAGCGAGAACAGGTTGCATACAAACAGACGGTGCCCATGCCGCTGTTGCTGTGCGAGGAAAACAATTGTCTCGGATGCTAAACCATTAACGGCTTGCTGAACAAGAATGACATTTGCTGAGTCATGTCGAAGATAATCAAAGACGTTTTTATCACAATGGGCTTTGTCATTCACTCATCGTTTCATCTCTCCAACTTTGCCTATGTTCACCGTGCAACTACTGACATGACAATATTGTGACAAAACCAGAAACCGTTCTGTATTGCTCAGTCACGTTTATTAGCAGACTCGCAATGTTTAGCTTTCAATTCACAGACAACTTAGCCACAGGCTAACAGCCACCGGTATTCCTGACCCAGTTCTCACAACAAGGTGGCAACTTCAGTACAAACATGAAATAACTGGTACATCTCAACATAACAGATGCAAACATGTACACAATAACATCCCTGGTACATTTAATATCCCCAGACACATTTTAAAGACATAACCAGTAAAACATTATCCCAATCCCAGCATGCCCACAACAGGAAGTAACAGGCACAGCACTGTTACACTGCCCCCCTCTAAAAAGAAAGAGGTGAAAGGAGGAGGACTAGAATTCACACACATAGTCCCCCAGATGCTGAGGCCGCTGCCTGCGCCTCCCTCTGGGTCGTTGCTCTAGGGGAGCTGGCTCAACTTGAGTGTCTACAGGGTCACCTGTAAAGGGGGCAAGCTCATTGTCGGTTCCAGTCCCCCAATAATGCCCTTCTTGCACATTCCCAGTACCGTTGTGTGGAACGTCTGAGTGTGTTTCCCCTGCTGTCACTTCGCACTCGTCATTGACTGTAGTGTCAGCACTGCCTAAATAGGGTGCCAGCCGGTCCCTATGCAGCACCACTACTCGCTGTCTTGTCCTCAACTTAACTTTGTACACAACTTCTGATATCTTCTGTAATATCAGACATGGTCCCTCCCATGCGCTATCCAGTTTTGGGCAACGGCCCTTTTTCCTGCGGGGGTTGAACACCCACACCCGTTCGCCCTCCTGGAACTCCCGCCCCTTTCCGTAGGCGTCGTAGGCCTTCTTCTGCCTGAACCCAGCCTGGGCTAGGTTTTCCCTGGCTACGGCGTGGACAGTGTCCATGTGTTCCTGCAGCCGGTGGAGGTAATCTAGCCCTGGGGCCAACGGGGCCCTCTCCCCGGGGGGGCGCCCATATACCAGGTCTGCTGGGGTTCTCAGCTCTCTCCCCATCATGAGTTGAGCTGGGGTGCACCTGGTGGACTCCTGCACTGCGGACCTATAGGAGAACAGGATTAAGGGTAACTGCTCATCCCAATCACGCTGATCCTCTGAGGTGAGAATAGCTAACTGGGTAGCCAGTGTCCGATTAAACCTCTCTACCAGTCCGTCGCTTTGAGGATGCAGGGGCGTTGTTCTGGTCTTTTTGATCCCCAGGCGGTCACAGAGGGCGGCAAAGAGGCGCGACTCGAAATTGCGGCCTTGGTCGCTATGGAGCTCTAAGGGGATGCCGAATCTGCTAAACATACCCCCCAAGAGGCAATCAAGGATGGTGGAGGTCTCTTGATCAGGGACCGCGTAGGCCTCCGGCCACTTGGAAAAGTAATCCATGGCCACCAGCACATATCGGTTCCCTCTGTTGGACATCGGAAAGGGCCCCATTACGTCCACTCCAACTCTCTCCATCGGTGAGCCCACCTGGTATTGCTGGAGGGGGGCATGGGATTGCCCGGCAGGTCCCTTCTTGGCCACACATTCATCACACTTGCGGCAGAATGCTTCCACATCCTTGTGGTGTTGGCCCCAGTAGAACTTCTTCTGGAGTTTGCGTAAGGTCTTGTAGTACCCGAAGTGCCCTGCTCCGGGCGCTCCATGCACTAACTTCAGCACATTATCCTGTAATGACTTGGGTACCACCAGCTGCCACGTCGCTTGACCTCCGGGGGCCTGCCAACTCCGGTACAGCACACCCTCCTGTAGACTCAGGGACTCCCACTTTTCCAGTAGCGTTTTAATGGCGGGAGAGCATGGACCACTTTCCTCTCGCCCGGGTTTCGCGCCCTCCTGCTTCCACATGAGGAGTGGACCGAGGACCGGGTCCGCCCTCTGGTGTTCTCTGAGCTCGTCGAATGACAGCTCCAACAGTGGCGACGGGGGTTGTGGTTCCCTAACTTGAGCCACCAGTGCCTTGTTTTGCGCCCTCTCCTCCAGCCTGGAACAGTGCCTGCATCCTTCTTTTGCACAAGGGCGTCTTGATAACGCGTCCGCATTACCATGCATAGGCCCTGCTCTGTGTTCAATTTGGAAGTCATACCCCTGGAGGATTTCAATCCATCTGGCCACCTGGCCTTCTGGTTCCTTGAAACTGAGCAGCCAGCAGAGGGCAGCATGGTCTGTCCTCAACAAGAAACGCCTACCATACAAGTATGGGTGGAAGTGTCGGATGGCGAGTACCACAGCTAACAGCTCCCGTCTGGTGACGCAGTAGTTTCGCTCTGGGACACTGAGCGACTTGCTGTAGTATGCAATGACAGGCTCCCCTTCTGTCTGCTGAGATAACACCGCACCAACAGCACTGTCGCTCGCATCAGTGTCCAGTACGAATGGATGGTCAAGGGTTGGCGACATCAGGGTGGGTGCATTCGTCAGAGCTTGCTGTAGCGTTTCAAACGCCCGCTGGCAGTCTGAGTCCCACTGAAACTCCCTCCCCTTTTCCATGAGCTTGTGCAGTGGTCTGGCAACCTCAGCAAAGGAGCGAATGAAGCGACGGTAGTAGGACGCCAGTCCGACGAATCCCCTTACTTCCTTTCTGCACCTCGGAATAGGCCACTCCCTCACAGCTCGGACCTTCTCCGGGTCTGTCGAAACACCTTGGGGACCCACCACATGTCCGAGGAAGTGTGTCTCTCTTCGCAGGAGCGAGCATTTCTTGGGGTTCATCCGGAGGTTAGCTGACTGGAAGCATTCGAATACCTTGCGAAGGTTACTTACAGCCGTGCTGAAATTGACCCCATGCACTAACACATCGTCAAGGTACACGACACAGGCGGAGCGTGGTACAGGCCTCAACACTTTATCCATTAGCCGCTCAAAACTGGCCGGGGCATTACATAGTCCGAAGGGCATGACTGTGTACTGCCACAGGCCCCGGCCATTGGAGAAGGCCGTCTTCGGTTTGGCGTCAGGTGACAGCTCTACCTGCCAATACCCGCTTCTCAGATCCAGGGAGCTAAACCACTGTGAGCCAACTATTGCGTCAAGGGTATCGTCAACCCTAGGGACCGGGTACGAATCTTTCCGCGTCACTTCGTTCACACGCCTGTAGTCATGGCACAGTCTTAGCCCACCATTTTTCTTTGTAACGGGTACCACAGGTGACAACCATGGGCTGTCGCTTGGCTCAATCACCCCCGCCGCTTCCATTCGACTGATCTCTGCCTCCACTGCCTCCGATTTCACTAAGGGTAGGCGCCTGGGCCTTTGTCGGATTGGGGCGGCGTTCACAGTATCAATGCTGTGTTGCACAAAGTTGGTTCGGGTACACTCACCATCCGTTGCAGCAAACAGGTGGCGATACTCCATCAGCAACCCTTTCAGCTCCTGTAGCTCATCCGGTGACAGCCCCTCTTTGCTGCGGTTCCACAGGTCTTCCAGAGCGGCTGCTGTCTCTGAGGAGACACCCTCCCAGCAAGGATCATATCCCAGAGCTTGCCCCCCTACAGAAGTGGAAGCATTCACTGTATAGGAAGCATGATTAGGATTATTGAGTATGACAGGTGAACCACCCACAAGCACAGTGCTCTTCCCCACATCCACAACAGCCCCAACAGCCCCCAAACAGTCAACCCCCAAAATGCAATCCTCTCTTATGTTAGCTAGCCAAAACTCAGCCATGACATTAGCACTTCCCAACACAAATGACAATGTACATGAACCTTGCATAGGAGCTAATTCACCAGTTACAGTTTCCATAACCTTATTAGCAGGCTTAAAGGCAACATTAGGTAGCACTCCGGGTCTAACTAGGCTAATGTCTGACCCGGTGTCGATCAAGGCCTTACAAGACACGCCTTGCAGCTGGCATGTCACTCGTAGAGTTCCCCCGACCCCAAGTCTACCCACACACAGTCTCTCTGGTTCTTCCGGGGAGACAGAGGGACTACGGGTCAGCGTTTCCCCGGCTATGCTGACCCGCTGCCGTTTCCCGATGCAGTTGGCCGTCTGGCCTTGCAGTCTCGACGCAGGTGCGTGGTGTCTCCACAGTTCCAACACCGCCGCGGCTGTGCGGGGGTCGCTGCGGGGGTCTCTGCGGTACTCGCTGCGTTGACGCTGGGGTGGCTCTCGTGCACATCCGATGCAGCTCGTACCACCGGATGTTGGGCGACTGCCGAAGCTCATTGTATGTTCTCCGAAGCTCCGTCCATCAGGATGTCCTCGATCTCCTCCGCCCGGCTCAGCGCTGCCTCGATTGTAGTCGGGTTAGCCAGCCGCACTTGCTGGCGCAGTTGACTCGGCCTCAGCCCCCTCAGGAAAGCATCTAGGGCCAAGCTCTGGACCGATGCTGGTGGTAGTTCGGGGTATGCACGACTGGCCAGGCGCAGAACATCAGCAGCCAGAACATTCAGTCTCTCCTGGCCTGCCGGCAACGCTGGTGGAGCTGGTCTCTCAGGCCTAGAACGGATACAGGCTCCCCAAATCGCAGCTGCAACGCTGCCAGCATCTCGGCGTAGGAGACCCCGTCACGATAACAAATGTCCAGTAGGGCCTGGCGGGCGGTCCCCTCTAATGCAGTCGCCAAACTTGCTGCTTTTTGTGTGTCCGTCCATTTTGCAGCAGTAGCTACCAGCTCACACTGAAACAGATAGGCTTCCCAGCTACTAGTGGTATCATAACGACCCAGCTTGGGTATGGTAGTAGTCGACTGCAGGGATTTTTCTTGACTAGGCGCTGGAGTAGGAGGTTGCAGGATTTTTTCTTGGCTTGGCGCTGGACTATTTAAAGAGTTCATTAACTGTGACAGAGCCTGCCCCATGTCTGCAATTTGTCGCTGCAAGCCAATTATCACTTCTTGCTGTTGCACAGGCTGAACACTCACTTCTTCGACGGTGCTCTGTGTGCCTCGCTCCGTCGGGTGGCACTGCTCCGATATTTCGCTGCCGAGATGCTCATCTCGCTCGCTCCTCACTGTGGCTCCGAGTGACTGGACATCCCCCACACAGCAAAAGTACACCGTAATGGATCCGCCCCGGAGTCCACCGTCCGGAGGCCATCTAATCCTCCGGAACGGATCCGGTAAACGGGGCCGTATCGGCGTCCACTTGCACGCCGCCTATCATCCGACGCGGAGGCGTGGTGCGGACTCAAAAGGGACCCGTTTGTCACCCGCAACGGATCCGCGTGCAGAAGCGTACCTCCGCAGTGAGCCCGGTTCGGAGGCGCGACATCCGATGCGGACTCATTCCGTGTCCACTTATTGCATCCGTCACGGTTCCACTACTTTTTATCAGTTACGGACCCATTCCGGACTCATAGATGTTCCGGGCCGGGACCATTTTGGATCCGTGCTCATAAAGTTACTTTCTTATTATGCTATAATCCCAATAAACGAACACTAAACCAGTTAACCGTTTCAAACAGCATTTAGATTTAATTCTACAGATAACACAGACCTGGCATATTTTTAACAAATATTTTCACCCACACAATGACATATTTTTTAATGTTATATTGTATTGTTAATTTTATATTTTAAAATTCATAAACTGATGTACAGATGTACTTTCATTGTGTGTCTGTGTGCCTTGGCTGCCTTTGCCTTGGCTGTTGGCCAAAAAACGCCTAGGCACATTTTTCATTTTATGTTCTTTTTTTAACAATTTTTTTCACCCACACATTGAATTATATTTTTAAAATGTTGCATACTTGTTCATTTTATGTTTTAAAATTTATAAACTGATGTACAGGTGTATTTTCATTGTTTTTTATCACTAAACCTATGAAAATCAAATTCCGATTTTGTGTTTTTCTTCATTTTAAACTGTTATTACACCCCTTAAACTTGCAGTAAATGGTAAAATACTGTTAGATCCTTAAAATGTCAAGTGTTTGGGGAAAAGGGGCCAAAGCACTTCTTCATAGGACATTATTTGACACTTTTATGGTCAAAACAAGCAAAAATGTCCAGGCGGCCATTCTAAGCCTTAGGTGTTAAAGGGTTAAATAAGAACCCGAAAAAAACACAACCTGACTAAGAACTTCACTCATCATGATTTTTTTATTTATCTTGACATTATTTTCTGTCTCACTGTCATGTTGAACAATCGCGTGTCGTGGCTGCCTTCTCCTCCTTCCCTGATGCCTCATCAGTCGACGGGGAAACATCACATCAGCGCTCCGATCTGAAAAGACAACAGAGCTAAACTTAGAGCTTTCATTTAAATTTCGTAAGATGACAATCAGACATTGCATTGCATATGGAATGGACAACGCTCTTTCACATCTCTATCCCGTGACAGTAATGATGTTGAATATTAGCCTATAAGATGTACTTACTCTTGGTCGTAAAAGCCGGGAGGCAGGCGGGCATCACCGTAGCAGGGTGGATTACAGCTGGCTAGCCCTGTCCGACCCAGAGGTAATTCCACCTGTTTACTGTTGCACAAGATTAAGGACAAATTCAGATATTTGTAGCCCAACCACGGACACCTGTATCAAACTATGAGCCCAGCTACTTCATTCATTCACCAATGATGGACAGCATATGGGACGAGGGCGCAGTTCATGGCCATCCATTAATTGCTAATAAATAATTAGCCTGGATTTCGTTAACGTGAGGAGAACATGATGCCACCGCTTTAGGATTTGTACCGTTAAAAACACAGTTGGTGCCAAACCTGTTGAGAGCATCACCAATCCGTGTAAAAGTGTACCATGAGCCAAATTCAGACCAATATAGCCGTTTCATAGGAGTATTTGAACACTTAGACCTACGTTTAACTTTACACAAGTTTGCTTCAGTCAATCGGTTTGCTAGTAACTGACGGCTGTGATACACGCTATCAACCTGCTCGCTCGCCTCGCATGGTGACGTAACATCGTTTCCCGGTCAAATTAGCTTAGCTTAGCAAATGCTGTTGTCAAACAACCGTCTCTCTTCAATCACAAGCACTGTATGTACAAATAAAAATGATGAAACAGGAGCAAATATATTGGTCACCTTAACCCAAGTGTCATTTATTTTAAAACCATCTGTGAAAAACGATCGGCAGATTTGACACCACCGAAATCAAAACAGCCTCCATTTTTAATATCCCAGTAGTGCTGGTGACGCACGTGACGTCATGGCGTTGAAAGCTCTCCCATTGGTTAACGCTTCGCGGTGCCACTACATTTTTCAGCCAAGCTCAACTTTATCGCCTCGCTCACCCACCGCCCGCCACCCTCGCTTCCCTACGTCACCACCTCTCGCCTCGCTGCCGCGTCCCAACGGAAAATAATGGAACGCCACGCTTCTACCGCTTTGGAAGCGCCCATGTAAATTGGGCGTGACTAGCAAGCTAACGTAAACAAGGCTGTTAAAATGGGCACAATGTTGATAATTTTTATTCAACTGCACTTCCTCCATGTATCGGATGGCATCATATTTTAACAGCATTTAGGAAATACTACAATAGCCAATGTAGTTCTCCATGTCTTTGAATGAATGAACTAGCTGTCTCGTTTTGAAAACTGTTGAGGTGGTCATCCGGCAGCAGCAGATTTCACCTACGTGACGAATAATGAGCGGAGCGGAGATTCACAGTTTTCTTATTTTATTATATTCACGGAGCTGAACTTCTGCATGACTTCTCTCTGTTCATGCAGGACCCGAACACTGACCAGTATGCGTGATCACGTCACACCCTATATCACACGCAGGTGATTGATTGGCTGAACCATCTTACTGTACACAACATTCTATATCATAATAAGAGCGTTACATTTAACACCCCCACTCGCTCTTATTCCATTACATCACATAGAAAACAAAATCACATAGAAAACAACTCATTACATCTGAAAAACTCATTACATTCATTTACCAAACATGTGTCTTGCAAAACCTCTCAACTTCAGCTTAGTAGCTGGCTTGGTCAAAACATCAGCAACCATTTGCTCTGTAGGACAGTACTCCAAAGTAAACCTTCCATTATTTACATTCTCCCTGATGAAGTGGTACTTTATGTCAATATGCTTGCTTCTCTGTCTATTCACAGGATTTTTAGACAGTGCAATGGCACCTTGGTTATCTTCGTACACTGTGCTCTGTGCATATTGGTAATTGTCAACACCACCTAACAGTTGCTCTAAGTAAATGCCCTCTTGTATGGCAGATGCTAAGGCCATGTATTCTGCCTCACACGTTGATAACGCTACTGTTGGTTGTTTCCTTGTTTTCCAGGATATTAAAGAGCTTCCCTCATTTAAACTGGCACAATACCCTGATGTGCTTCTCCTGTCGACCGAATCTGATGCCCAGTCAGCATCACTGTAGACTCTTAGGCCTAGTTTTTCTGTGTCGCTTCTCCTGAAGTACAATTTCTTTTCTTTTGTACCTTTGAGGTATCTGAACACGTGCTTAACTGTGTTCCAGTGCTCCAAAGTTGGTTCAGCAAAGTGCTGGGAGAGTTTACTGACCACGAAACTAATGTCAGGCCTAGTGCATGTGGACAAGTAAATTAAGCTTCCTACAGCCTCCCTGTACTTTCTCGGCTCTTGCATTTTCTCTGCATCTTCTGTGTATTCTAGTTTCGCTTCACATGGTGTTTCTCTAGGCTTGCAGTCCTGCATGCCGAATCTGTCTAAGACCTTGTTCACAAATCTTTCCTGTGACATTGTTACTACACCATCTGTCTGTTCAAAATCAATCCCCAGGAAATGTTTCAGTTTCCCCATATCCTTCATTTTGAACCTTTCGGTGAGCGTCCGCTTCACCTTTTTCAGCACATTCTCATTGCTGGCAGCAATGATGAGATCATCAACCCATGCTATTATGATCACCTTTTCACCATTTCTTTCTTGTGTGTAAACACATGTGTCTGCAGCATTTTGGACGAAATCATTCTCAACCAGGCATGTGTGTAGCATTGCATTCCAATTTCTCCCAGATTGCTTTAACCCGTAAATGGATTTTTGTAGCTTGCACACTAGCTTCTCACCCCTGTCTGATTTCTTTTCAAACCCCTCAGGTTGCTCCATGTAGAGCTCACAATCAATTGGTGCATGCAAATAAGCTGTCTTAACATCCATCTGATGTAAGACTAAATTCTCCTGCACTGCTTTTTGCATCACAACCCTTACACTAGTCATGTCAGCTGTGGGTGAGAATGTTTCGTCGTAATCTGTACCTGGTTTCTGACTGTAGCCTTTTGCTACGTACCTTGCTTTGTATTTGTCAGACCCATCGATTTCGTTTTTCAGCGCATATACCCATCTACCCCCCACTGTCTGTTTGCCCGGTGGCAACTGGGTCAGGGTGAAGGCTTCGTTCTCCTCGAGAGATTGCATCTCCTCTCTCATTGCAGCTTTCCACTGCCTTGCTTCGTTTGACACAATGGCGTCCTGGTAAGTATGCGGTATATCACACACTGCCCTGTAACAACAGTCCACGCAAGTGTTGAGATTGTCCTCCTCTGTCTCTCCTGTGTCATAGTCCTGCAGGTGAGCCGGCCTCCTTTTGGCTCTTGGTGGGTTCTTTCTGTAACCAGTCTCTGTGACTTCACCTGGCTGGGTATGTTCAGTCTTTTCAGGTGAAGCACGAACACCACCACTTTGAACACTCTGACCGGCATTTTCAGGTTTCTCATCAACCCTCTCATCATCAGTGTTGTCAACCATGGTATGTATGTCCCCATAACCTGTGTGTGACTGCTCTGTTTGTGTACCTATCTCGTTTGTCGTTCTAGTTGTGAATTTCACCAACCTATGTTTCTGTACTTTCTCTTTGTCTAGGTAGTACACTAGGTATGCCGGGCTGTTTTTGTCTAAGCCTACGAAAACACCTTCGTCACATCGCGATTCCATTTTGCCTTTCTCTTGCTTGTAAGCAAAACACGCAGATCCAAACTTTTGCAATTTGGACAGGTTAGGTACATTGCCTGTGAACAGCTCGTATGCTGTCTTCTTTGTGCGCCTATTGTAACACCTATTTCTCACATAGGCTGAGGTCTGAACAGCGTAGTTCCACAAGTTATCAGGTAACCCGCTTTCGATCAGTAGGCATCTGCTCATCTCATAGAGTGTGCGCCAACCTCTTTCTGCAGTGCCGTTTTGGTGGGGCGAGTAAGGCGCCGACATCTCATGTCTAGTCCTATTTTTCCTTAGGAGTGTCTGGAACTCGTGCCCTGTAAATTCAGTGCCGTTATCGGAACGGACACACTTGACTTGCCCGTAGGGGGCTACGTCCGCCAAGAACTTCTCTGTGGCCTTAACTGTGTCACTCTTAGATTTGAGAAAGTACACAAACACAGTGCCTGAGTAATCATCTGTAAATGACTGCACATATCAGTGCCCTTCCATGCTCGGGGTATGCATGGGGCCTGCTAAATCAGTGTGTACTAGCTGTATTTTTTGCTTTCCTATCTGGCTCCCTGTTTCGTGTCTGTGTGAATTTCCCTTCTGTGCACACCTCACACGACATATTCACCCCAGAAGAGCCTCCCTTAATCTCCATGCCCTTCACCACACCTTGTAAATTTTTCACATCCTCAAAATTACAGTGACCTAATATCTGATGCCAGGTCTGCACATCATGACACACTTTCACCTGGTCAGCATCATTCTCAACAGTAGGCAAGTAATACAAGTTACCACTCTCGTGTATGTCAAACCTGCGTCCATCACTGCCGATAATGCGACTGTCCCCTTTCTCGAAGATCACCGTCGCACCTCCGTTGGCAGCCCTCGACACCGAAAAGATGTCGTGTGGGTATGTCGGCATGTAGAGCGCACCCCTCAGCTGCGCCCTGCGTTGCTGTCCCCTGCTGTCCAGCAGGTGGATCACCGCGGTTCCTCTGCGCTGCGCCATCCCGTTGCACTTGCTTCCATCCGCCAACTCCACCGAGTGGGTGCTCGGCTGGAACGAGTGGTCGAAGCTCTCGAACTTGCTGATGTCGTTGACGATGTGGGAAGTCGCCCCTGCGTCCACCATGATCCCCTTCTTCTTCACGTTGCCCGGTGGTCTCTCTCGCTGGACGTAGTTGGCCATGAAGAGGGCATCGTCGGCTCCATCCGCTCCACCTCGCTTCTCCGCGAATTTTCTGGCGCCATCTTGCTCGCGCTTCTTTTTGCAGATGGACTCTGCGTGCGTGGCGTTCTTGCAATGGCCGCACCAGACTCGCCTGTAGCATTTTCGCGCCCTGTGTCCCTTTGTTCCACACTTGTAGCACGTCATGTCGGCATCTTCCTCTTTTCTGCTATTTTCAGCTCTGCTCTGCCCTTTGTTCTGTCTCGCGTACGTCTTCATCACGTTGTCTGTACTTTGCTCTGTCATTTTCATCTTTTCCGATTCTTCATACACCCGCAGCCTTCTTTTGAAGTCGGCGAACGTGACATTATCTTCATTCTGTGTCACATGCACCGCTAACGGCTTGAATGTCTCTGGTAGCCCGCCTAGCACCATGGCCACGATCAGTCCATCACTGAGGGTTTCCCCTGCTTCTCTTAACGCAGTGATAATGTTCTCAGCCCTAATCAAGTAATCAGTAACAGTCTCTTTATCCCCCATTCGCAACTTAGTCAGCGACGTGTACATGTTAATGATTCTTGGCTTACTTTTACCAGCATAATGCTCTCGCAGTATCTTCAGTGCTTTTCTGCCATCTTCAGCAGCCTCATGCCTGATTAGCGACAGGCTCTTGTCATCGACTAGCCTTACCAGCTCGGCGTAGCAGTCGGCATTCTTTCGTCGATCATCGTCGTTCGGCTCCTCCGGTTCATCTGACAAAATTGTCCCCTTTAGCTTCAGGATGTGTAGGCAGCTCAAAAACCTCGTTTCCCACAGGTCGTATCTTTCTTCAGACCCGTCGAACAGCAACTGTGGTGCTGGAACTCCAGTGGCTCGGTTAGCCATCTTCACCACGAGCCCGCCAAATTCTCCTCAGCTCCAAACTTAACGTTATCGCGTAATTCGTCGCGCTTAACTAAAACTACTCACGCTCGCTCTTCTTCGGCCCTGGGCCCATAACCTGTTGAGGTGTTCATCCGGCAGCAGCAGATTTCACCTACGTGACGAATAATGAGCGGAGCGGAGGTTCACAGTTTTCTTATTTTATTATATTCACGGAGCTGAACTTCTGCATGACTTCTCTCTGTTCATGCAGGACCCGAACACTGACCAGTATGCGTGATCACGTCACACCCTATATCACACGCAGGTGATTGATTGGCTGAACCATCTTACTGTACACAACATTCTATATCATAATAAGAGCGTTACATTTAACAAAAACAACTAGGGTTAACTTACACTTTTAAAGTCATAAAACAAAATCCTACGAAATATCAATAAGGATTGATAGTATAAAAGCTTCAGATATACTTTTTGTACCTTTGTGTATCACCTAATATAAATAAATCAATACTTACTGGAGAGCGCTGTTCGGTCGTGTCTGCCCCAACAAAAACTGTACCAACGTCCGTTAGATTTTACAGCGCGTCCGCGTTTGTGAATCAGATATGGATGCGATTATGGTCCGCGTTTTGACGGTAGAATTTGGGGTGGCGCACGGTGGCGACCCTGATCCACCAAGTGGAACCCAAAGGAATGTGACAGTGACACGGATGTGGTGACTTGAACGCGGCTCCGCATCGGAGTCCTCTGCTGTGTGGGCCTGCTGCCGCTGCTCCGCCCCCGCGGATCTTCTGCGTGGCTGGAACAGATGTTTCGCCGGCCGCTATCCGTGTTCCTCTTGCCCGAACTCGCTCCGGCGATCCATCCTCTCTTCCAGCATCCCGCTCCATCCTGCTCCCGGTAGCCCGCGCAGCGCTGCTTCCATCCGGCCAACGGCAGTGCCTTGGGTTCTCCATCGAGTAAAAATCGGAATCCTCGGTAGCCATCATCTCCGCCGAAAGATCCAACTTTCTCTCCAGTTTAATCTTCATCCACTCATTGAAAATCGAGGCGGGGTCCATGTTGTCTTCTGACACCAATGTGACAAAATCAGGAACCGTTCTGTATTGCTCAGCCACGTTTATTGACAGACTCGCAATATTTAGCTTTAATAATTCTCAGACAACGTAGCCACTAGTAATGTGTCGTTCACGAACGAACCGTTCGTTTTGAACGAGTCTTTGAAGTGAACGAAGCGAACTAGTTCCCCGCCTCTCGTTCACTTCGTTCGTTGGTGAATCACCGGTCTGTCACTAGTCAGACAGTAGCAGAAGTGGTCGTCCAATGAGCATTTAATCTGCGCAACTTTATCTCTTAATGTGATGTCTTAATATTAGCCTACCAGAGTTTTTACACATACCGGGTATTTAGTTCATAATTTAGAAGAGCTCAGCAGTTCACATAGTCCACAGTTCACAGCTCTGAACGAGCTGAGCTCTCGTTCCTGAACGAGGAGCCAGTGAACTGCAGCCAATGGTTTCCATGACCACGAATACACAACTTAACGTGGCAGAGACAAAGGCATACTTCTAGTTGGAAATGCCACTTGTAAATGATATTTTATTCTTTTTTTAATGGGTGATACTGTTCAATACATAAAATTAATCTGCAAAATAGGTTTCAGGTGATATGTTTAGACACGAGGAGCACCTTAGATCTACACAGCACAGCGAGAACGAACTGTATTGAGCCTGCGAACGAGAGACCAGCCTGGGCGCATAGCAACAGTCTCCATGACCACGAATAAACAACTTAACGTGGCAGAGACGAAGGCATACTTTTTGGTTAAAAGCAGCTTGTAATTGGGCTTTTTTAAATGTGTGCTGCTGTTAAATAAATAATATAACTAGGCAAAATGAGTTAAGTTGATATGTTTGGACATGAGAAGCACACAGGCAAAGTATGAATGCCCCCCTCCTCCTCTCATTCACTCTAGTTCGCTCGTCATTCACCCGGTTGCTCTCCTGCATTGTGGCGTGACGTAATCAAAATGAACGACTGAATGAACTGTGAACGACTGAATTCCTCAGCAGAACTGAACGAAGAGAACGAACTGGCGCGAAAGAATCGCCATGCCCTTCACTAGTAGACACAGGCTAACAGCCACCGGTATTCCTGACCCAGTTCTCACAACAAGGTGGCAACTTCAGTACAAACATGAAATAACTGGTACATCTCAACATAACAGATGCAAACATGTACACAATAACATCCCTGGTACATTTAATATCCCCAGACACATTTTAAAGACATAACCAGTAAAACAACATCCCCATCCCAGCATGCCCACAACAGGAAGTAACAGGCACAGCACTGTTACAAGGTATCCTATATCTTCCAACTACACATATGACACGGCAGCGCTTTTCATGGTGTAGTTTTTCTGGAAACAGTACACTTTACTGTTCCTTCAATATGTAGGCCTACATTGTTCTGATCGTGCACATTGTTGCCTAAACATGAAATGGTGATGGTACAGTCAACATGCAAAAAGATTGGAGACATGTCCAACGATGCAAAAGGTGTAATGAAAGAGTGTTCACATCGCCACATCTGTTCTCGCTGGCCGTCGTTGCGCTGTAACGACATACTTGAAGAATACGGGCACCTGTAAAAGACGCAGTAAAATATTAGTATTTCATTTGTCAATTCTCAATCTATGAATATGAAAGGGACAGATATGGGACACAGTTCTTTAGTGTAGCGATCCCATTGCAATAGCCTAGCAGCAATTTGCCAGGTAATTCATGACTAGACTAGGCCTATGTGGTTGGCTATCTGTATCTGAGTTGTAGGATTCCGAATGTGTCAACGTACAATATCGCCCCTTTGTGGCCACATTAGCTCAGTTGCTTGATTGATATGTGACGTGGGATTATTGAGGGAAGGGACATTTGTGCCGTCAGTATTTGTTCTTTATATAATTGAAAAGCACGATGTGATGCATACTGTGTATTGTGGTGCAAATCTTTTGTCTTCTTGGACAAACTGACCGATTTATTTTTTTTCACATGTTCTTACACACATATTGATTACCATGGTGCCCTATGCAATAACACTTCACTTTGATGTGAATTATTTCCAGATTTACACCGTGAAATGTTATTCTTTTTTCAGACGCATACAGCTGTGCGCCGTGCACCTTGTTAACTTGTCACGGTGATTGCACAGTCAACATGCAAAGAGATGACACATGCAAAAACATGTCTATGAGAAGTCCCATTTTGAAAATGGTTTTCTTTAATTATCTTCGAAATGACTTCTTGTTAAACATGTCGTTCCATGACCAGGTGTAGCGTCCGACACAATTGTTGTTTTACTCGCACGACAACAGCGGCGTCGGCACTGTCCGAAATCTGTAAAACCTGTTCTGGCTTCGAAAAAATGAATTGAAGTGAATGGGACCGTAAAGTCCAGAGTAGCTGCGGGATTCCAGGAGAGCAGTCCCCTTATGGTATTTTCCACTGGACAAATAGTAGAAAAATAGGCTCACTGATTCTTGAGAAAGTGGCTAAAACAGGTTGTAATGTTGACAGAAAAAAACAAAGTGAATTACAAAATTATATGGTATATCCTCATAGACTAAGGTCTTGGCTTTTCAGAAATGCACAAGGCCAATCTCCCCATTTTGTATTTTTTTCAGAAATCAGGCTTTTCTCCGATCATACCTTGTTTTTTGTCAACACCGTCAGACACAATTAAAAGTTATTAAAATTGTATTGATTTGGTTGCATATGTATCTGGAGTTTTTAAGTGATTATGTGTATTTTTTGGTTTACACATATGCCTTTCAAAGTTGAAAATTCACTTTTGTTCTATTTTAATACTGTTTCATGTGTTCTAATTTTAAAATATGTACCGTCATACGATGCTTACTTAACGCCTAAATAGAACAAACAATTTTTTGTAATTTCACAAATATTCGTGTAGGCTTAAATTGGCTATTACTTTGATATTTCAACAACTCCTAAGGAAAATGTTGTAAGCACATTCCTTTAAAATGTCCAAAACTCCTTCTTACGGTGGTGACTTAAGAACTGACGGTGGTGACAGTAATCTGAGAGTGGTGAAAGTGGCCTAATTAGTACCTGCATTTAGCAAAATAAATAGCCCTCTCAAGTCAATGGCATCTTGCATAAACACTTTATTTTTGTGTGTGCACAGTATGAGCATGTGTTTTTACTTCATTAGTTAGATTATCTAGGAAGTAAGCCACTGGCTGTTGAAAATGTGGTTAAAAACAGCTTTTAAGTTGTTCAAATCCAAAATATAGAGGTGTATTATCATACATGTAGGTCTTGGCTGTGCAGTGAATGCATTGGCCAAGCTCCCCATGTTTAACATTTTTCATAAAATGGGCTCTTTCTTGTTTTGTCAACAGCGGCAGACAGAATTACAAGTAAAAACACATGTTTACTGTATTAAAGTGAATTACTTTAACAATTCAACATAACTGTAGATACTTATTGTACGCATATTCTTAAAACATGTCAAAAACACTTAAAACATGTGTTTTTTGGTGAACTCCATCAGATGTCACCACCGTCAGGTTTTCTGACAAAAAAACCTCCAAATGCACCTCAGTGGTGGCTAGAGTATCATTTTGGATCACAATTATTACTAACATGCCTAGTAATGTTTCATTAACCAGCACAATTTAGTAAAATATGGAACAACATGATGAGCAGAACAAATGCTGACGGTGGTGACATCTGACGGTGTGAGACAAAAAAAACACTCTTTTAAATATTATGCATTGTTTGTTCACATTAGCCATTTCATTTTCGCTCTGTTTCTTGGGTGCTTCATACCTTTTCTGAAAAAAATTATATTTATTAACATTAATGTAATACAATACTATTAAAACAACCGACGGTGTTGACAGTTTATGGTTGGGACAGTACCAGTGTCCAAACCAATTAACAAATTGAGGACAAAATAATAAACTTACAGGAGCTTCAGTGATGGTGAAGTAGGCAGTAGAGCTAAAGGTTTGAAAAGGGGTCCTCAGTAATGAAAATTACCTTGTGCATAGCTGATTTTATTGTCTTTTAGAAAAAATCTGACGGTGGTGACCAATATGCTGGACACATTTTGAGCAATCAGTAAATAATAGTAAATATTGTTTTACATCCACTATGTGCACATCTGTAGAACCACTTTAATATGGTCTTCCACATCATGGTGATATTGTTCAATTCTGTTAGTGATTTTTGTATTTTAAGTCAATTGAAATGATAGCCATAAAAAGCCATAAAAAGTAATAAAATTATACTTAAATATTTCAAACAACTGTGTATTCGTGTGACAGACCCCTTGGCCATTACCTGGGTTCATTTTGTTTGTGAAAATTTAGTTGATTTTCAACAGAATTAATATTTTACTGCAGGGACATGTTTTTGCCAAACTTTCAAGAATCAGTGAGGCTACAAGTTGCCGAGACTGGTTGTCTCAGGGTAGTGAGTAAGTAGGCCTATAGGCTAGTAACACTAGCATGGAGTTAACATGACAAGTATCAGTACATGTAAGGCATAAGGTCCCGGAGTACTTTATTTTGCACATGCATGTTACACTGAACACACAACCTCCTCACCTTTCCCTGTGGATCATGTTATTCTAGTAATATCTTGGCTGGCTGGCTACATTGGTCTGTGGCCGACTCCAGTGGTACGGGTGTTCGTCCTTGTCCTTGGCAACACGCTGGGTTGCCATGAAAGATTCCTGGAGCTGCTTAGCCCTCATGTGACCCTGGTGAGGGGGGACTCCCCTGAGGACAGCGACGTCATCCTGACTTTCTGTCCCATCGTCTCCCGAGTCGGAACCGATATCGGAGCGGCGCTCAACAAAATTCCAGGTAGACTACATGACGAGTCAGTGTACTCAAATTGATTGATTGATTGATTGATTGATTGCTTGCTTTGTCCGTCACATGGAAGGCAGCCTGGTCATCTCTTTGGCTCCTCAGTTCAAACATAGAGAAAAGAATAAATGTATTCTTTCCTCTCTGGTTCAAACACCTTTCTTTGGAATTCTAAACAACTTTGCTAGACTCCTAACTGCTAGACTCAAAATCCCCCCTCAGAACGTGTTTTGAAAAAATCAAATTTTTGTCTAATATTTTTTCTTCTTCAACAGAATACAAACCAGCCGTCCTAGTGGTGTTCCACCATACCTTTGACAAAGACTATGTTATCCCAGACACTGGCCGGTTTACTACGGAGAGGAAGATTCCGACGGTGGACTGCCTGTTCAGTGACAGTGGCCTCCTAGCCACTCCTCAACATGATGGGGCCGTTGAGAACATGCTCACCCACCTGAAACCGTTTCAGGGTAACAAGAGGGTACGTTTCGATTTTGCAACTAGTGCAATATTTTCTAGTATGGCCCAAGTACAGTCTTTTTGCAGCAAAAAAAAAGTATATTTCTGGGAATTCAAAGTGACTATGGAGAAGATGCCCCTTTTCAAGTAGGTTGACTGCAATTTTCCCAGTCATAATGAATACTTGGTGGTGGTAACTAAGCATTCATGAAAAAGGTAACATTAGTGAATGGGTAACATGAAGTCTGGAAATAAACAACTAAAAATCTTACACAGTGCACCTTTAAGACAACTCGACAGCTATGGCAGATCACATTTCCCCTTAGCCTGGCATGACCCGCCCATGATACATCTTTTCATTCGTATTCATAACTTTACTTTCTTCTGATAATATTTTTTGGGGGAAATTTTGAGAAGTTATTTTTCATCTCTATTAAATGGAAATGTAATTGTGTCTTGCATATAGCATAGAAGAGCCTTCCCTCTGCAAAAACAAGTGTATGCTGCATGCATCCAGGGCTTTGTGCCAGTGTGTTCACACTTTGCCAGAATTTTGCACACTGCCCAAATTTTGCACTCTGCCCTCGACAAACACACCGAGTGCGTCTTAATATGCGGCCTTGCCTCCTACACTTGCCTCCTCCACTTGCTTCTCGTCAGGATGACATCACTGACGCATTATATTTCAATATCTTGCAAAAGCTCAATTGTAGAGTCTTTTTCTCATTTGCAATTGGGATAGTGAATGAAACAGTCCCTCAAAAGTTGTTGTGGCTAGGCTGACAGCTGGGAAACTTTATCGTTTTCTCCACAGAGGAGGGGCCAGGAGGCGGGACGAGGAGACAAGCGCAAGTGGAGGAGGCAAGGTCGCATATTAAGACGCACTCGCTGACTCGATCATGGAAGCAAGTAGCCTGGTAAGCCAGACTAATTGTGAGATTAGTTGTGAATATTTAGTCTGGCCCCGATCAATGAGACATCGGAAGATTGTTGATGGGAACAAGCCGTTGTTTTTCAAACTGTGTCTGTGCCTTTTGGCATCCAAAGATTCAAAACAAATAAAAAACTAATCTCCTGCGTTGTGATTGGTCTGCCAGTTTCAGGGCATGGGGCATTGTCCGAGGCTAGACTCACTCGCAGGCAAAAATAATTTTGGCCGCTGGCGGGTGGGGTTAGTTTACTAGGCTAGGAAGCAATTGCATCAGTAGAGAACTAACTGCAATAGAGGGGATGAAAACATAATATACACATTATAGTAACAACACATTTTTGTGGAGTCTTTGTTTTCCATGATATTTATTTTAGGTGGATCAGAACAGTTTCTATGTTCCTGTAACTCCTCTGCATAAATGTAAACTGTTGAATCATTCCAGATTATATTAATCTGTCAGATAGGCCTGAATTTTTTTTTTTTTTTTTTCTGGTCTGCTTTTTGCTTCATACTAGGCACAACACGTGTACCCTCAGAGGACAACTAATCCCAACTGGGACCAGAAGAGATTCTAGGGTAAGCTGTGGCCCAAAGCAAAAAATTCAAAAGAATGAACATTGACAACAAATTGCCACTGCTGTAGTTTAAAGTCTTAGCTGATAGTCATAATTTACAGGTTCAGGGCCCGCCCCCAAGCAGCTGCCTGCCTAGCCTGATGACAAGATGCGCCTCTGACTGGGACAACTGAGACTCGCCAATCCTGCTAAGAGAGAATATATATTTAAAGTTATTTAAAATTATCACATTTCATTATTTTCACTTTTATGTGGTTACTGCACCTGAAACCTGAACATCAAGATCTCTTCTTAGTTTACGTCAAAACAACTCTGAAAAAGAGTTATGGGATTCCATCAACTGCAAAGTAGATGTCAGAAATAAAGGAGATTTCTTGAGTTTTCTTTAGAGTAAATTGTGTTCAAAATGTATCATCGACCTGTTTTCTTCATGTGTTTTTGCAAGTGTGAGTGCACTCATATAGCCTACTATGTTTTATTTACTCAACCCAAAAGGGCCTATATTACTCCTTTGATAATCTTGTACATGCAAAACGTTATGGCGGTCAAAATGTACAATAAAAGTGCCTGCTACAGCCTAAAGTATGTGTAATGTACGTTCTTTTAAAAGAAAATCATTTTACATTACATAGCCTGAAAGGAACAGTCCACCTTTTTTTTTATTTTCACACATCTGCTGTATTTCCAAACATTATTCATGAATGTGAATATAATTTTTTTCTCAGTGTTTTCAGTACTTAGATTGGGAGTAGGGCTGGGCGGTATACCGTTAAAAAACCGTGATAACTGTTTCACCTACAAAAGGTTAACTTTTTGATGAGACCAGGGTTTTTTTTTGTTTTAATTCCAAAAAAGTGATTAAAATAGAAATGAAGAGGAATTAAAATTCAGGATTTTATCTCATTTTTAAATATAATTTCGGCCTTTTCTTCAGAAACATTGAGGTGCTGGAAAATTACAGCTTATGACTAAAAAATTGTGCAGAGAACCGTGATATAAATTTTCATCAAGAAAACGGTGACAGTTTTTCCAGAACGGCGTGTCTATGTTAAGCAGACTTTTAACATCAATTTTTAGGCCCATTAGTCCCACAGTTTATACCTGCTGGACCATGTTCCCACATTTCTAAGATTTTTTTCAAATTTAAGCCCTGTGTCCCATGGCGGGGAGAAAGGCATGTTCTCTTAGTGTACTCGGAAATGTGAGAACATGGAGTTGTGGAAAATAGGGCCTATATTTGTATACGTTCCTAAAAATGTGGGAACAAAGAGCAGCGAGAATAAGGTGTGGGACCAATGGGCTGTGGGAACAGAGCTTGACCCCCTTAGATTGATTGGTGTCCGAATTAGTATCATCGTTTAACATAATCTCTGGAAGTAAATGGGAGCATTGGCATCAAGCCAAGAGATCACAGGTCCGGATTAAATTATAGCTGTTTTTCACTCTGTTGAATTTTACATAATTATACAGAGACCTGTAATGTTTATGCCCATAGGCTGCCACTGTTCATTAACTGTCACCCAGGAATTATCTCACCTGTTCATCCAATAGCATACGGCATCTAGTCGACGTCACCAGGAAATAAACACTTTCACTTTCGATTTGACAAATGAGAAATGACACACGCTTCGTTGGAGTTCAAATCACATGGAAGAGAAGAGAAGTCAACAGAATTCTGTTTGCAATGTGGGTCATATTCACATCTTAAAACATTTAATGCGAATAGAAGGAGCTCTTATGAGCCGTATATTGTGATACATTGTTTACGCAAAGCGACAAATTGCTTGCAAAAAAACAATCGTGTGCTTGTCTCCACAGGATGACGAAAAAGAAGCTTAACGCATTTGTAATTGAACACGGCAGAACACTGAACTCAGGAAAGCAGTTTGTGGAACGTCTGTCCAAACGATTGAAGGCAGTTGAGACCGTAGATCGGAGCGATGTTGTGCTTGCAATCTGCCCCATCGTTTCTCGAGTGGGCACGGACATCGAAGCTGCTATGAAAGCTTTTGAAGGTATAGGCAGTAGCCTAATTTAATTCCTGGAAGTGTTTGTAGTGGTAGCCTATTGGTTGACTAACAGTCCATAATCTGAGCAAAATCAATTCTTTATTTCTAGATGAATGCCGTTCCACTACAAACCCCATCATTCTACTGGTGCTCCATCATACATTTGACCGAGACTTCGTGGTACCAGATTGCAGCAGATATGTAGGAGACCGTGTGTCATTGACAGTAAATGGCCTGTTCCATGAAGATCACGGACTCCTCAAGGACTGTGATGTGAACACAGAGGCGATAAGACTCACATTGGAGAAACTAAAGGAGTTCCAGAGATGCAACCAAGGGATTGGGCCAATGGGTTTACTGGTCAGTCATTTTCACCAGTGTTTTTAATCCTACCTGTAGTTGCGTTTATTTTGAAAAATATGATGATGATGATGATGATGATGATGATGATGATGATGATGATGATTGAATGAATGAATGATTCTTCTAAATCGATCAAATATACTATACATTTACTCATAAAGGCAGGTTTTAAATAATATAACATGTGTTTGTCATTGAAGAAAGGAAAGGAAAATCCCCTCAAGAACCTACAAAAACTTGGGAAAAAGTGAGTTTTGTTGAAATCTGAAGGACCCATCTTTAACCAGAATGAAAGGCTTATCCTTGCATATTATGTGTAAGGGCCATTGCCATAAACTTCAAGGTGCACTGTGTAATGTTTTTTTTAAGTTAATTTCCAGAATTAATGCTGCAAGTATTCATTATGACTGGGAAAATTGCCCTTTCTGTACATTTCATACATCTTCTCCATGGTCCGCCATCTTGAATTTCCAGAAATAGCCATTTTTTAGCAGCAAAACTGACAGTACTTTGGTTATTCTAGTACATTTTGGTTTATTATTTAGTACATATTCACAAAAAGATCAAATTTGGTAATAGGCAGCACAGTTTTAATAAGCAGCCTAGTTGCAGTACCCATTCTGGCCACATTCTACACTGTGCACCTTTAAAATATGTGTGTGATTGTCTCCTCAGGAGTCCGAAACCAAAGCTGAAAGCATTTGTAATTGAAAGTGGTAAAACACTTAAAGCTGGACAGGAGTTTGTGGCAGGCCTGTCATACCGTTTGGAAAGTGTTATGACGGAGGATGAGTGCAACATTGTCCTTGCAATTTGCCCCATCGTTTCACGGGTGGGCACGGACATTGAAGCTGCAAGGACAGTTTTTGAAGGTAGAACTACTGTAGAAGGCCACTGTTTCTCTGTAGTGTTTCAATTTAGAAGTTTGTGTTCTTGTTATTAGTTGATAGAAACGGTTAATAATCTGATTAACATCAGCAGTGATGGGCAACCTGGATTAAGAAGCTACAATCCAGTGCCACTGATTTCAAATTACCTGGTTTTTCCCCTTTCCTAATTAACACCAGATGACCTCACAAGTGACAGTCTGGAGGCTACGATTGGAGTTTACGATTACCCATGGCAGTTCATTGGGCATTACAAATGTGCAATTTGGCATATACGTAGCCTATAGCCAATTGTGTTAGTTGTATATTCAAACAAACTGCAGTAATTGTCTTTCTACCCCTCCCCACTCTCTGATTGGCCTCCAAGATCTGGTACCCTCGCTGAGGGATAGAATCCATGCTGCTGTCTTTTCATTGTGCAAAAGAGCATGGGATTTCCCAGGCTAGTTTTTACCTGTCCAAATGCCCTAATTTGACAGGTAAAACTACAGTATATCACGAAAGTGAATACACCCCTCACAGTTTTGCAGATTTTTGAGTATATCTTTTCATAGGAAAGCATTACAGAAATGTAACTTTGACGCAATGATTAGTGACCTTTTAACAACATATTTAACCGCTTAAATTTCTTGTTCACTCAGAAAAAAACAAAATACAGCCATTAATGTTTGAACATCCCAGATTAAAATCCGGTAGAGAAGGGGCTATGTTGGCTCGAATCGTCTCGAAATGAAACGAAATGAAAAGGGATGGCAAGGGAGGTCATCAGTGTGTGTTTCAACCTTTCTTTGCATTGAACTTTTAAATTTTGAGTCTGCATCTGGCTTAAATAGATTGGTGTGAGATTTGAATGCAATCCTATGGAGAATATCATGATCTGCTTCAGTAGTCACAGTGCATGTTGACATGCATGTTTCTTTTAGGTGTATTTCAGATTGCCAATGTTGACAGCATTCATGCATCCCCAAACCATGTCAGTCCCACTACCATGCTTGGCTTATGAGAGGATACACCTTTTTTGTAAAACTCACTTGTTTACCACCACACATGCTTGAAACCATCTAAAGCAAATTTGTTTATCTTGGTCTCTTCAGATCACACAACATGGTTCCAGTGATCCTTATACTTGGTCTGTTCATCTCTCTTGAGACCAAGATGAACAAATTTGCTTTAGATGGTGTCATGCATGTGTGGTGGTAAACAAGTGAGTTTTGCAAAAAAGGTGTATCCTCTCATAAGCCAAGCATGGTAGTGGGACTGACATGGTTTGGGGATGCATGAATGCTGTCAACATTGGCAATCTGAAATACACCTAAAAGAAACATACATGTCAACATGCACTGTGACTACTGAAGCAGATCATGATATTCTCCATAGGATTGCATTCAAATCTCACACCAATCGATTTAAGCCAGATGCAGACTCAAAATGTAAAAGTTCAATGCAAAGAAAGGTTGAAACGCACACTGATGACCTCCCTTGTCATCCCTTTTCATTTCGAGACGATTCGAGCCAACATAGCCCCTTCTCTACCGGATTTTAATCTGGGGTGTACTCACTTTTGTGAGTACATGTTCAAACATGAATGGCTGTATTTTGTTTTTTTCTGAGTGAACAAGAAATTTAAGTGGTTAAATATGTTGTTAAAAGGTCACTAATCATTGTGTCAAAGTGAAATTTCTGTAATGCTTTCCTATGAAACGATATACTCAAAAATCTGCAAAACTGTGAGGGGTGTATTCACTTTCGTGATATACTGTAGATAGGTCATCTGAAATGTGTGGCACTGGACTATAGCTTCTGAATCCAGGATGCCCATCACTGACAGTATTTGACATTACAGTAGATGAACAACATTCATTGTTTCTTGATTCTTTTGTAGATACGTGTAAATGTCCCACAACAAAGCACATCATTCTCGTGGTGCTCCATCATACATTTGACAAAAGTTACGTCATACCAGATTGCAGCAGATATGTAGGAGAGCATGTGTCATTCACAACAAATGGCCTGTTCTATGAAGATCAAGGACTCCTCAAGAACTGTGATGTGAACACAGAGGCAATTAAAAAGACATTGAAGAAACTGAAGGAGTTTCAGGTATGCATTAAGGCAGGATAGGTTGTCTGTCCTGCATTTTTTGTCAGTACACTTGCTGTGTAAGGGTATGTATGGTTACTGTACTCTTCATCATGGGAGACGTACCATTGCATTACAGTGGTTTTAGAGTTAGTTGTGTTTTTCTCCAAACAGAAAGAGAATATGAAGAAGGATGACCAGAAACAACATAAATCCCCAAAGACGGTAAATTATTCTCCTGTGCATGAAGTATTTCTTATCTATTTTGAGATCTATTCTAAGTACATTTACAGTAACAGTGTGTGGATGTGCATGTTGACTTTTTCAAGAGAGGACTCCAAGAGAGAAATACCTGTCCCATTAACACCTTAGCTTAGGTTATGTAGTTAAGTTTGTTATTTGTTTTCATACAGAAACTGAAAATGAAGAAGGATAAGAAAAAAGATGAGACACCCCCAAAGACGGTAAATTTTACTTCTGTGGGTTTATGGGACGACAATCTGAAAAGGATGCATATTTGTAGTAACCTGTCCTCCCTTACGTGTAGCTGTTTTCATCTGTTGTTCAATGTGGAGAGCAATACTATAATCTCTTGAGATAAACACTATATTTGAGCTTCTCACAGTCCTATCATTCTGTGATAATTTGTATTTGACATACCTTATATTGATATGAGAGGTTGACGTACAGTATGTTTCAAGAGACAAGACTTAACAGCAAATGAGCAACACAGCTGTCCTACGGGCTTGAAAATAGACCTTAGGCCTACACTATGAAACAGTTTTACTGTGCTGTCAGGGTGTCTTGATCATGTGTGATATAACTTCCTGATCAACGCATACTACGAACGTTTACATCTAGGTATGCGATCATGACGATTTACACCGCATCTCAAAACTCCTTTGAGCAGCTCATGTTCTTGATTACATTCCTGAGACGGAACTTTTCTGGTTTTTCCCCCCTTTTTTAAAGTATTTTTTGGGACCTTCTGGCCTTTATTAGGCTCGTTCGTGACGAAGTAGTGCTGCTTTTGCTAAGCAGCGAGCATGCGCACTTAACCAGTTTGATGCATTCTGGTTAGAACATTCAGCACTGCTTCGTCACGAACGAGCCTAATATTACAGGACAGTGGAGAACAGAGAGACTTGGGAGAGAGAGACGGGGAAGGGCCAGGAAATGACCCCGGTCGGACTCGAACCGGGGTCCACGTGGGCATGCAAGCCCTAGCGTGCGCCCACGGCGCCCCAGAGGTTGAACTTGTCACATACAGTAGCGCCAGCGTGGGGGCGAGCAAGGGCTCTTGAGTGTGTGTTCACCAGGGTGTCCGCGGGGTCTAAAAAAGTCTAAAAAAGTCTAAAATTACACATTATCCATTTTAGGCCTAAAAAAGTCTAAAATATAGGGATTTTTTGCACTTTAGTCTAAAATTGAGTTTGAGTAATTTAAGACCTACGTTTCAATGCAAAATATCGACAAAGGATTAATGTTTATTTGTTCTGTTTTGCTTTCATTTTACGTCCTTTTACACGCCGCTTTTTTCTGGTATTGTGGCAGTTATGGTCTGTGTAGTTCTACATGACATGTTGCTGTTTGCAACGTACAATAATAAAACTACAGATGTGATACGGAAATGTACTGTAGCTCCTCCTCCCCTTCCACCGCGCAGTCTGACCAAAGATTCTCTATTTTGACTACTAGCCCACGTTAGACATTGTTTATATCTAGACGTTGTAAAAACGATATTGACGCTGCGGTGGCCATACATTAGATAACTAGGCTACTTGACTGTCTTAAACACCTGGAAGAAGTTAACTAAGGAGGGAAGTCAGTCACCACCTCATTGAAAAAGAACGGATTTCTATTTGGAAGGAAAGGTGTCGATTTAAAACAGAAGACAAATGTGACCGTGCAAGCCAAGGGAATATGTCAGCACCCGTGTGAATCGTTGCAGGTAAGAAGTGATTTTTAGTCCTTGCGGTGGTGATGGAATAGTCAGGTGTTGGCCGTGGCTTAGCAGTCTAGCGTAGTTGTTAGCCTCAAAGTTGGCGAAGCTTGATTGTGTCTGTGCGAGCAAAAGAGAGTAGCGACGGTGTGTGTGTGACTAATCTGAAATTATGAGCGAGTTAACAGTCGAATTCCCATGGAAGTGCCTTTGTTGTAGGCCTATTCTGTTTGATGCCTTGGTATTTTGTACTGGTTATGTGGTAGCAATTTGCAAACTGGTGGACATTTGAGCTGTTACGGTCATGTCCACGCACAAACTTTTCGTTTGTGCTGTCAAATGCACTTCTCATTAGCTCTAGGTCCGTCAATGTTTGAAAGACCTCAGGAGTCAAAGCACATGAAACATATTATGCAATGGATAAGATATATGCTTTGTCGATGGATAATTTAGTTGTTATAACACCGTTTTGCGTTTTCTTTGTCTGCTGCTTCTGAATTGATCACCATTTAGCTTCACGTTATGCTGCTTGAAAATAAATATAGATCAAACGAGCGCTAGATTTTGAATACCATAGCCAGCTGCGCTCTCGCGCCGTGGCAGAATCTTTCTCGCGTCGCGCTCTCTTGAGCTGTCATTCAGGTTACACTCTCGCTTGCGTGAGACCTCTGGTACATCCCCCCTAAAACGAATAAGGCATGAATCTTTGGATTGAGTGGCAAGGGCTGAGTTGGTCAAAATGTCGAACTATTTTGTTATTAGTATTAACTGCCATAAGACATTCTTTTGGACACCTCCAATAGATGAAACAAATAAACGTCATTTTATGGCAGCATTTTATGGCAGTACAGTAGTGGTGTTAGCTCATGTTCTGTTCTTCTATCTTGGTTAGGTCCTGATATAGGCTTGCACATATGGCATTCTTTTTCACATTTAAAAACCTCAGTCAGTGCAATGTAAAGAGAGGCTGTTCACAATTGCTGGCTTTGATCACTTGAAATTGTGAAAGCGAAAGCGAAAGCGAACATTGCACCTTCTCACTGGTCATTTTTGATCAGATCTCTTTTATGCTTATAATATGCACTATTGCGTTCATTCAGGTGCACAGGTGTGTGTGTGTGTGTGTGTGTGTGTGTGTGGTGTGTGCAGGGCCACTGACAGCTTTTACTGGGCCCGGGACTAAATCATCTGAAATGGTCCCCCTCTCAATAAATACAATATAAGTGGGTCCCAATTTTGGGGCCCCTCTCTCTCAGGGCCCGGGTCATCTGTCCCCTTTGTCCCCCCCTGTCGGTCTGTGTGTGTGTGTGTGTGCGCGCGTGTGTCAATTGACCACAATCTGGCTTTATTTCATTTTTTAATACTCCGCGAAGGTCTAAAATTTTGCCCATGATGGTCTAAAAAAGGTCTAAAAAAGTCTAAAATTTCACTTGTTAAAACCTGCAGACACCCTGGTGTTCTCTTGTAGGCCTCTGATTTATCATGGAATCATTAGGCATGAGGGGACAATTGACTGTATGCACTCTAATTGGTAATTGGTTACTAATGATAATGCAAAATACTGCCGTGGCTCAAACAATAGGGCACTGTGCTGCTACGCCGGTGACCCGGGTTCGATTTTGGTCTGGGTCCTTTCCTGAATCTCTCCCACTCGCTTCCTGTCACCATCTCATCTGTCCTGTCACAAATAAAGGCAAAAAGTCATTGTTTTTCGAAACACAAAATGTAATATAGTTTAATATACTACACAACATTACAGGTCACATTTTTTATACTTCGTTTGATATTCCTTAAAGGGACACTGTGTGAGATTTTCAGTTGTTTATTTCCAGAATTCATGCTACCCAATCACTAATGTTAGCTTTTTCATGAATACTTATCACCACCATCAAATTCTAAGTATTCATTATGACTGAAAAAAATGCACTTTTCTTACATGAAAAGGGGGATCTTCTCTAAACTTTCATGAAAAGATCAAATTTGGCAATAGGCAGCCCAGTTTCATTGAGCAGCATAATTGCAGTACCCTTTTTGACCATTTCCTGCACAGTGTACCTTTAAGGGTGGATCAGAGCAGCTTTGCATGGTCTTGCAGCTATTTTTCTGCATAAGCATAGGCTGTTGTTTTTTTTTAAAATATATTTTTTAGGGGCTTTTATGCCTTTATTTGACAGGACAGTCGAAGATGGTGACAGGAAGCGAATGGGACATTGAGACGGGGGAGGATCGGGAAATGACCCCAGCCGGACTCGAACCGGGGTCCCCGGGGTTGGGCATACAAGCCCAAATGTGGGGGGCTTAGCGCGCTGCGCCACAGCGCCCCCAGCATAGGCTGTTGTATTACATTTATTTAGCAGATAATTTGTTTTTGCTGTTTTGTTTTTTTCACAGGCTTGACATTAATTCCCTAGAGGACAACCTATCCCAACTGACATCATAGGAGCACCAAAGCAACTGAGAGCAAAGATATGCTGTGAAATCATAACTATTTTGTGGTTAGAACACCTGGGGCCTATACTACAGAGCTGGTTCAGGATAAGTTAAGGTTAAGTTAAGAGGTAAATCATCTAATAGAAGGATCTTATAACTCTATTAGTAACTTATCCTGAACCAGCTCTGTAGTATAGGCCTCTGATGACATACCTCGACATCAATGGGTTTTGCATTGTGATTGCATGGGCTTCTACCCAGTGCATGGTAATTTTAAGGAGAAAAAGAAGAAACAGAAATCGTGTTTTCTTTGGGGACAAACTCCATTCGGAATGTATAATAGATGCCATGTCTTACGCACACGTGTATATATACGCACATGTCAGCGAATATCCTCTGTTACTCAAATTGATCCCAGTCAAATCTTTGTAGCCTACTAAAAGTACTGTACCTATTTTGTTTTCATATTAAATAGCATAAACAGCAATATACTGTATGAGACTGTTACTTTGAGTAAATTGTGTGATTTGTGTAAATCCAGACAACAAATAATCTTTGCTCAGATGACAGTTTACGAATAGGGAAGTCCTACACATTGGACTGGATTTCTATTACTGCTCTAGGCCTATTTAAGCTCAAATATATCTCAGGCTAAATGCTATGCAAAGTCACATGCCCCAACCAGAGAGGCTGTATGTATAAGACATTAAACTCTTAGAATCCCTACCCTGTGTGCATGTTGTATATTTCAGCATTGTCTCTGTACTATTTATTCCTGTTTATATTGTATGTTTTATATCCCATGTTACATGTGTTCTATGTTTGTAGCTTACGTATGTTAAAGGCCACCCATCATCTCCCTTGAACTGAAAAAAAAACAGTTTTCTCATGGCTACCAGTAAAGTAACCTGAACCTGAACCTAAAGCCTTATGTCCCTTCCAGAATACTGTACGTTCCTCCAACACAAATTGTATAGCCTTCTGTTCTGCTCACATAGGTTGATCCTTGTCCAAATAGTTTTCTGTCCTTGTGGAAATGTTGTGGTGTGGTGGAACAAGCTACCAGATAGTGGCTACAGGGCCACCTCTATTCAGTACAGTACATTACATTTAGCTGACACTTTTATCTTACGTGACTTAGTTATTTTACAGGGTGTTGGTTACAGTCCCTGGAGCAATGTGCGGTTAGGTGCCTTGCTCACACATCGAATGTTAAATTGTATGTAAAGTGTCCTCATTTGCAACTTGGATAACAGCAAAGTGTCTTTTTCAAAGTTCTATTGATGCATCCTAGACTGAAATAAAAGGGTAAATGCCCTGCTGTGTACACTTGTCTATTCCTTCGAGCACTCAATGCACTTTACAATGTATGCCTCACTCATCCTCCCATACAGCCATGGAAGAGGTTGCAATGCCACGCCACAGGGTAGGCCTACCATCCTGCTACCAGGCAGCCGGAGTAGAGGGGAGAGAACTAAACCATTGACACCCATTAATCTTTGTTATAAATGTTCATGAGCAGCAGCACGATGAAATGAAGGCAATGTATGGCTATTCAGTATGTGACTATATGCCGATGTATAAAAAGGGGGTCTCCTTCTTTTCCTGCCCTATTCTATGAGCTCATCTGAGCATGGCACCGTCCGTCACATCGCTCTGCCTCTATTAGCTTATCTGTCGCCGTACTGGATATGGACAGAGTAGATATGAAGAGTTCAGATGCAAAACTTTCTTAAGTGCATTGTTGATGAGTTAACAAAAACAGACTGTATTTCTATACATTTAATAAAATAAACAGACCTTCTAATATTGTTTGGGCTTGACTTGCATTAGCCTACTGGATAATAACATTGGCTTTTTTGTGATAAATGTATTATTCATTATGGCTGGAGTTTGGACCTCTACTGTCACCATGAAGAATTCGCCACACTTCATCCTTTTATCCAATAGGCTAATGTTTTTTATATCTTTCTTTATTTATTTTATTGTAATACTAGTAATGGTGGGGTGGCGTCCGCGCCAATGTCTTATCCTGTGCGTATCGCTCGGTGCGTAATTCCAAGAGCAGTATGATAAAAGGAAGAAAGGAGTCGCACACTGGAGCTGGATGCAAAATCAAAAATTGTATTAAACAAAGTATATAAAACCGACAGACAGGGGACAAACGTTTCGGGTCTAGCCCTTCATCAGTGTTCCCAGTACTGTGTTCCCAGTGTAGGCCTACCATACTGGGAACACTGATGAAGGGCTAGACCCGAAACGTTTGTCCCCTGTCTGTCGGTTTTATATACTTTTTTCGGCTTTGTTTAATACAATTTTTGATTTTGCATCCAGCTCCAGTGTGCGACTCCTTTCTTCCTTTTATTTTATTGTAACAACACATCAAAGACAAACACTGGAAAGGCGGGGTATAGTGCAAAAAAAACCCTCAAACAATTAACCAAAAGAGGGGAAAAAAATATCCAATGTTGCAACTCTACGTCTTTGACTTGGCGTCATGACGTCATCAACAAATAAACCAGTTTCACTTTCGATTTCGCGAATGGGGTTGATTTCACTTCGTAAACAAATTGGATGCGCCTCACAGGGATTGCACATGAAAAGGATTCCGTTTGGAGAAAGGGTCAGGTTTTTCAGATCTGAACTCCTCAAATAAGAAGGTATTCATTGGATGAATTCATAGATTTCGGATAGGTTTAGCAGTGCATATATTGAGACATTTTTATGTAACACTACGTTGCCTAAACATTCGTGTCATTGTTTTCTTCAGGATGGGGAAAAAGAAGCTGAAAGCATTTGTAATCGAAAGTGGCAAAACACTTAACTCGGGACTGCAATTTGTGGAACGTCTGTCTGACTGTGCAAAAGTAGTTCAGAAAGTGAATGAATGCGATGTCGTGCTTGCAATCTGCCCCATCGTTTCTCGAGTGGGCACGGACATCGAAGCTGCCATGACCGTCTTTGAAGGTAATCCGCAATTGAAAGAAAGTGACAGTGAAAGCCTATTGGGAAACTCAAACTCCCATTGTCATTGTGACACAGCAATTCACAGCACACAAGTGAACACGGCAATGCCTTCCATTTATGCCTCACCCGTGCAATTGTTGTTTTTCCCTGGCAGAGCGTTTCAATTTAGGGGTTGATTCCCATTTCTTGTTTTGGTTAGAAAAAAAAATATCTCAGATGTTTCTTTTTTATTTTGTAGATAAATGTGCTGCCACTACAAAGCCCATCTTCCTGGTGGTGCTGCATCATACATTTGACAAAGATTATGTGGCACCAGATTGCAGCAGATATGTAGGAGACCGCGTGGCGTTGATTGTAAGTGTCCTGTTCCATGAAGATCACGGACTCCTCAACTGTGATGTGAACACACAGGCAATAAATCAGACACTGGACAAACTGATGAAGTTACAGGTATGCTATGCAGCATGTATAGTGTAACAAGACATTTGAACTACCATATATGATGAGAGAGTGTGTGTGTGAAATGTAACTGAGTTGGAATTGCATGTACTCATAATTTTAGTCCAATTTTTAGAATAAATGTTGAGTTCGGCCGCGACTTTGTTCCAGATTTTGGCCCTCAGTCAATTTTAGTTTGACACCTCTGTTCTAGTGTGTTAGGTCAGTTTTGTAATGTAATTCAATATTTTTTCATGACGTTTTTTAGTTCATCTCAATTTAAGGGCCCAATTTTGGGGGCTAAGTGGTTGGTGCCCCAAGCACTAGTTGGTGCCCTAAGCACTCTGCGTATTCTGCTAAATGTCTAGCAGTGGCCCTGACTGTGCTACTTGGCACACTGTTCTTCTAGTGTGTTAGGGTCAGTGTTGAGCTATTTAGGCCTGTCAGTCACCCAATGTCATGTGATTTGTACAGAGCGCCAAAAAGAAGGACAAGAATGAAGCCGATGACAGTGAAGATGAACAGGTGAATTTTAAACTTTTTTTTATTATTTGGTGCGACAGCTGCAAGCAAGGTTATTTGTTGTGTGGATTTAGGTGCTGGTTACATGTATGTGGATGTTTTTAAATGCGGGTGTATTTTTAATCATTTACATTAACACAACATGTGGATAAAAATAGAAACTCCATTGTGACAGGTGTGCTTTAGCCCCCTAATGTTTGAAATGCGTATTGTGAAACTTTGTTCATGTGTAAACAAAACGTTTTCAACAATAAACAGCTTCTGAAAAAAATCTTTAAAACTACAAGTTACTGAAAGAATGTACAGGTTTAAAAATAAGTAACAGGTTGGTACTGTAGCAGTGCATTGCATTTCATAGCTATCATGGCAATGCGGTCTGTACTTGAAATATTTATTTACATAATTAAAATGTATTGAATATGTCAATATAATTTAATAATTCCTTGATTGATTCTCCCACAGAAGAATGATGGGGCAGGACTGACACCACATCAATCACGGCCAGACTCTCAGGGCACACAGACTCGGGAATCAAGGTTAGAAGTCAATCAGATCGTTTCATTCAAAAACATGAACCAAGGCAGTTGAGATGAAACAGAATCTTGAAGTCAACACAAGGTCATGACATGGGCACATAGGCAGTCCAACTGAAAAGATCCAATCTTGTAAGAGAATGTCGTCCAACAGAAAAATCTGTCCAACTGTCAAAGTCCAACATAAACCTGGGACGTAGCAGGCACTTTAGGACTCAAGGAGCAGTCTGAGCTGGAGTAAAGTGGGTATTTCTTAAAGTGATGTGTCCTAGCTTTGCTAGGATGAGTAATGCCCATTTTTCACGGATTTCACCAAAGAGTCTCCAATTATTACAAAGTAATTACACTTACACAGGGTGCGATTTGTTGAAGAACCAGAAGGGGGGATATGTTTCAGATTTTAAGCATTATCAATGGAGTTACATATACAGCCACTATTAAAATCATGTAAAAAAAAGTGGCAATATCAAAATCAGGAGGGGGGACAATTCCCCCCATCCCTCCCTACAAATCGCACCCTGCACTTACACTAGCTATTGAATACTCTGTTGAAATCCGTGAAAAAATGGCGTTACTCATCCTGGGAAGGCTAGGACACTTTACTTTGAGAAATACTGAGTGTCTCCGTTGAAGAGGTCAGATGAAGAGTTGAAGAGTGCAGGGTATTGGTATTGGTATTTTATTAGGATCCCCATTAGCTGATGTAACCCATCAGCTAATCTTCCAGGGGTCCACACAAAACATATAACAGACAAGACATAAACATACAGTACTACAGATATGAATAAACACAGGGAAAGACACAAATATACAATACACCAGATATGAGTAAAAACTGGAAAAGAAGTGAATTCTTTCCCAGCGTTCCCACATTAGACCATACAGGGACTCAACATGTAAACAGTAGACACAAATAAATCAAAAGAATATAAATAATAATAATAGTAAAAATGATTAAGATAAGGAAAAGAACAATAAAGTAATAACTAGACTAATCCGGCCTCCACACAAAATGCACAGTAAGCTGTGTCTCAGAAGTACTTAGGGTGACAAGGGTTTATATGGGCCATAGGGGAATTGTCTACAGGTGCTGGTGAGTACAGTAGCAAACGATTGGGGAATGAGATAGGATGATTGGGGAATCAGTAGACAGGGGAATTTCATTGGGATATTTTAGGAACAGAGTGACGGGGGCGTGACTGGCTGAGAACCTGGTGGGAGCGTGACACAGACATGCCCATAACCTGTATCTCCATACGTTTTCAAAGGAGAATTTCTGCCAGTTTCAACATGCAGTTATATTGCTCATGCCACCCCTTATTGGTCAGTACCAGACAACGCAACATTTTTTTGTCAGCCCTTTCAGAAATCCTGGGCATTCTAATGTATGGGTATGTTTGCATTTGTTTTTAGAAGCATATTCACATTCTCCAAATATCATCTCAAATTATTGCTGTGTTGTAAGGTATCTGCTGATGTTGCACAACTTTTGGGATGGTATTTGGAGTATGTTGAAATGTTTTTTTTAATGTAAACGAATCCATGCCCCCATTAGAATAGCCAGTATATCGGAAAAGACTGGCGGGGAAAAGGCCGGGCTCATGGGATACTGACAAGTCAAGGGTAGCTCAAGCAATAATACTGCATGTTGAAATTGACAGAAATTCTCCTTCAAGTTGCTACAGTAGGTTCAAAACCCAGATATGCCTGCCTCAAGCCTTAATATCACTGTCATTCCAGGCCGTCAGAGAAGGAGAAGAAGAAGAATAAGAAGAAAAAACAGAAGCTGAAAGCATTTGTAATTGAAAGTGGGAAAACGCTAAACGCAGGACAGCAGTTTGTGGAAGGTCTGTCCGAACATGTGGAGGAAGTTAAGACAGTGGATGAAAGCAATGTCGTGCTTGCAATCTGCCCCATTGTGTCTCGAGTAGGCACAGATGTCGCAGCTGCAATGAAAGTTTTTGAAGGTAACACTGGTGGAAGTTATGACTAGAAGTTATCAATTGTTACTTGGCATATTGTCAATCATTCTTAGCAATTTAAGTATCCCTTTATGCCTTTTTGTGTACAGACAGAAAACCTATAATGTATCCATATGTAAACTACAAACCTAGACATGCAGTGGTACAGTCACAATTGACAGTTGTAATGTGGTTATCAACTCCAAAATGTTTTGGAAAAACTTTTAAATTTAGCCTGACCTCTGTAAACCTCCATTAACATTCACATTTCCTTCATTTTACGTCTGATGGTGGATACACACCAGGAGAGCGTTGCAATATGCGACCTTGCCTCCTCCACTTGCCTCCTCCACTTGCTTCTCTCCTCATATTAGGAAGTAATATGTCATGATGACATCACTGACAACAGCATTATATTTCAATATCTTGCAAAAGCTCAATTGTAGAGTTTTTTTCTCATTTGCAATTGGGATGGTGAATGAAAAACAGTCCCTCAAAAGTTGTTGTGGCTAGGCTGACAGCTGGGAAACTTTATCGTTTTCTCCACGGAAGAGGGGCCAGGAGGCGGTACGAGGAGACAAGCACAAGTGGAGGAGGCAAGGTCGCATATTGCAACGCACCAAGATATTTGCATTTGCTTAACGTGTGCGGGAGCATTGCGAGTCAGGGAGGTTCGTGGGCTGCCTTTCACACTGCACAGTCAGTGTCCATGTTCTATCCGCGGGAAGCAGACGTTCATTTTCAATGGAACCTGCTCATTGAACGCGGACATCCGTGCAGGAAAATAGACTTGAGTTTCTATTGTCAAGGAGCATCGCAGACATGTCCAGTCTGGCGCTCGCGGTGTTGGACATGCACATCGCTTACACCGCGCTCCTGTGTGCAAGGCATGATCTGTTTTCATGTATTCTAACCGTTTCTGACTGATACCGTACACCTTATGTGGACGTGTCACGCTTGTGGTGTGTAAGCACCGTGAGGCAGCTCTTTTGGATGGAAATTGTTTTTAGCAACGTTTGCGATGTTGCAAAATCAGGCACATATTTCAGACTTCAACAGTTTACCCGCACACTGTAATTGTTTCTCAGTTAAACCATTCCAGACCCTATGTATGACAGTAAATCTTACTAAACATTAATCCTGAAAAGCAAAAGCATCATTTTTTGTGTCAAGCAGTCGCCCTCTTTTTTATTTTATTTATTTTTTCTTAGTCTGATTGATTAAAAAAAACGTAAATGTTTCACTTAGATAACATGAACAATATTCCTTGATGTTATTTTTTGTAGATAAATGTTCCACTACAAAGCACTTCATCCTGCTGGTGCTCCACCATACATTTGACAGAGATTATGTGATGCCAGATTGCAGCAGATATGTAGGAGGAGACCGCGTGGCATTGATAGTAAATGGCCTGTTCCATGAAGATGAAGGACTCCTCAAGAACTGTGATGCGAACACACAGGCCATAAATCAGACATTGGAGAAACTGAAGGAGATTCAGGTATGTACAGTATGTAAGACAGGATTTCTTGTTCCCTCTTTGTTGGAGGTTTGTTGGAGGTTTTCCTTATTGTATGTGGATGTCCAGTATGTTGAAGTGTATTTTGAGGGAGGACTCCATGACATAAATGCCATTACAGGTATAGTTAAGTTTCTGTTTTTTACAGGACCTGAAAATGTCAAAGGAAGACACTAGACAAGAGGAGCATTTTCTTTTGTAGAAATGCAAAGAATACAAAGATTTTGTTGCAAAATCCCCAAAAAACACTAATGAATTACCTCATTCATTTATTTCAATGCAGAAGGAAGACCATAGACAAGATGGGCCCCCCAAAAAGGTAAACAATTAATCCTGTGATTAAAACATTTAAAGAATGGTTATGGGATGATAAAATGATGCATTGTCAAGTATTTGTAATCTTCTTTGCAGATTTTAAAAAAAGAACATACTTCATCACCTGATGGGAACACAGCGGATACTGAGGTAAAAATGTTTTTAATAAAAATAATAATGGAAATATATCATGGCTTTTTTTATTTTCCCAAAATAAAAGGTATCGCTGTTTGCTAGTTGTCTGCTGGTGTTGCATAACCTTTTGGATGTTATTGGGAATGTTTTTTTTTTAAGTAAGGGTTAACGTTCGGCGAGAAGGTCGCTACCGTGGAATAGCAGCACGACAGAGAGAATCTTTAGACCCCGACGCGGAGCGGTTCTCTCTGAAGTGCTGCTATTCCACAAAGCGACCGACTCGCCGAACGTTAACCCGCTTATTATATGGATATACTTAAATGATTCACACATGGCGGGGACATTTCTTTAGGCCTATTTAATGTTACGTTTATTATAGTTTTTCATGTCAAAAGATTGTTGCTGCGCAAAACAAAACAGTGCCGTTGTGGAACACCGCTAGGCAACAGCTAGGTAGCCAGGACAACAGGTGTTGTCTATCACAGCAGCTGATTAGAGTCTTGTTGAAAAGTCGCTTTAGCAGTGAAAAGTCTTGTTGCCATTGACAGCGGTCTGTTATAGACCAACCCGTCCGTTATCGAAAAATAACAGACGTGCGAACGTTGGGGAGCCCCATTGAAATGAATAGAGCATTCGACCGATGACGTCACACCATATAATAATGTAAACTAACGTCTGCCCCCATTACTGTACGAAACGAAAATCTCTGGTACTGACAAGTCCAGGGTAGTGTGAGCATTACAACTGCATGTCGAAATTGGCAGAAGTTATCCTTTAACCGTTACAGAAGAAACTGTAAGATTTTGCGTTGTCAATGTAATTTCTAACCTTTTCAGCGTACCTACTCAAGGTGATACGGTAAGTGTTTTTAATTAGTTGTGGCTGCCTTAACAAAAACAGGGGGAAACCCTGACATGTATTAGATTATATTATATTAGATAAAACTTTATTGTCTGTTACACATGAGACAGAAAATTGTCTTTGTCGTGGCTTCAGTGATTCTCACAGACATTGGAAAAGACTTGACAAAACAGGACAAAAACAAGACAAGACAATACATGCATGCTGACACTGGACAGCTCATCTCTTAATCAGTATGGCCACAGCTGAGGAGATGAAGGATTTCTTGAATCTGTTCTTGTGTGCCAGTGGAATACTGAACCGTCGACCCGATGGCAGCAGTTGGAAGGGGCGATGGAGGGGATGAGAGGGGTCCTCTATGATCTGGTCAGCTTTCCTGATCACTGAACTACTGTACAGCTCAGATACTGTAGGGAGGCTTGAGGTGAGCCAGTAATTTAGTTAGGCCAGTTAGGCTACATCTGCATGTAGACAGTATTTGTATTAATACAAAACAACACTCCCTCAGGATTTCCTTGGTTGAAGGTCATCAAAAGTTAACACATCGAGCAATAACACAATTTTGACGATTATTTTCTTTAGTAGAAATGCAAGGACTACAAAGACGTTGCAAATTTCCCCCAAAGCACAAATCAATTACCTTATTCAATTTGTCTTTTTTTTTCAATGCAGAAACCGAAAATGCTGAAGGATGACAGTAGACAAGATGAGCTCCCCGAAAAGGTGGATATTAAATCCTGTGATTTAAAAATTAAACATACGGCACAATATTCTGAAAATGATACATTATCAAGTCATCTTTTCTGCAGATCGAAGAAGGTTGGAAAAAGGAACGCACTTCATCAGCTGAATGGAACAGACCAGATTTTCAGGTGAGAATGTTATCTCTGCTTGATAATTAATAGGCCACTGTGGTTCTGGTACTATTTTGAACATGTACATGTTGATGATGCAACATCTGGCTGAGCTTCTAACCCATTTTGGCCTAAGCCCTTTTTGGGAAAGGGTGCCCTCTGCCTATTGAATCCTAAATATCTCAGCCTCCGAAGCACATTCAAACATGACATACCGGTAAGTTGCATTTAAAAGCTAGGACCCTCATTTGGCATTAGAATGTGTTCATTGAGCTCTAACATACCCACATGTTTGATAAAAACCCTCAAATCTCAAGAGCCTGAATGCAGCATACATGTGTCTCCAGGCTTAAATGGGTTAATACATGCAAGTTAATGAGTGCCCAATTCTGCACCCCCACCCCTCTCTCTCTCTCCGGGCCCAGGGCAGCATAATCATTTGTCAGCCAGCCTCCCACCTCCACAGTGTGCTTGGATGTAGATGTGTTAACTTACATGTATTACAATATGTAGCCGGTATTTGTATTGATGGAAATAACCAAACAATAAACAAAGTAGTAGTTATGTCATTAAATATAATACAAAGACGTTATCCCAAAATAAATACAATATGAGTAGTCTACCAATCTAGCCCATATTATCAATGATTACACATGATCAGGTATATGCAGGTACCAAAGAATTATTGTTAATATAATTATGAAGGATTTTAAGTCTGATGCAACACTGTGCTCTGTATTTGAAGTTTAATTACAACAATCTGTTTTAACTTTAGACACAGGAACTAAATAAGAGCAGCGACGAGCATAGCCAAAATGAGCCCCGAACATCTAAGGTAAGTTTTACTAGAGTGTTTACATTCACAATACTTAAGTATTACGATAAAATTCCACATGAACACATACACATCATAAGAATCTTCTTCTCCTCCGAATGTGAAGGACCAACATGTGGAGGAACGCAGACCATTAATGAACAACAAAGTGAGTCCTCAGGTAAGAAAAGTGCATTTGATGTTAACCTACAATAGCTTACTGTTAATTGTTATTATCTGCTGGGTAACACTTTAGAATAACTACCTATATACAGCTTTATAAACTTTATAAACAATGAACTAATTATCAACAAAATGTTTACAAATGTTTATTAAGGGGCAAGAAATACTATGTTAACACAGCAGTCACAGTTGCATCTGTCCTGGAAGTTTCTCCAAAGACCAGAAGGCATGAAACCACATAAAACTCACACAGTACAAGTTGATCCTCACTCCACTCTGTGCGGTCATAGTTTGGTTCTTACTCTTACTCATTTACAAACATTTGTAAATGCTCCGTTAAATGTTAATAATTATTAAATGTTATTAAGTGTTTATAAATCTTGTTTGGGTAGTGCATCCTGTGTGCATCCTATTAAGCGCACAAGCAAACATCTACATGCAACTCCATGTCTAGGTGGTTGCACCAGAGCAAAGAAGGACATCGGCGAGTCAGGTGCGAACAAGCCGCCATCAACAGGTGAAATATTTATTTCATCATGTTTGTTTCTTGTGAAGAGTATTTCATTTTTTAGATGCGTCCTAGCATCTCTATAAGAGGGTATGTCCATCCGTCGGTCTGTCTGTCTGTCTGTCTGTCTGTCTGTCTGTCTGTCTGTCTGTCCGTCTGAAACGTATTCCTTAAATTGTCATTCACTCCTGTGTCCACAAGGCGGCAGAGTGCATGATAGACAGACGCATCTTTGTCTGTCCGCCGGACTTGTTATCATGTTTATTGTTTTGAATTTTTTGGTTTGGGTGGTGGTCATATTAAGATCAGAGGGTTGCATGTTGCAATCCCACCGCTACTTCTCCCTACACCTCCATCCATCGGTACACCATCCTCCTCCATCCTTACACCATCCAGCCTAACCACTGTAGCCAATACCCCTTAAACAACTGTTAGCCAATTTGGATAAAAGCATCAGCAAAGTCTACTGTACTGTAATGTAAAGTTAAATAACCTTATAGTAGTTTGTTTGTCACCTACATACATGTTGTTTCTATGAATATGAAACCGGTAAGGCCTTGGGATGTACTTTCCGTGTGACTTAACATATCATGCCCACATGGGGATTCAGGTTCGAGTTTGGCCTGGATCATTTCCCAATCCTACCTTCACTCTCTCCCGCTCATTACCTATTACACTAACATAATAAAGCAACCCCCACCCCCACCCTCTTCTTTTCTGTTCTTGACTGCACTTTCCAAAATCTGTTTGTTGGCTTCATCCCATTTAAATTACAGACAGGCGAAGTATCGCAGAGTTTTCCTGACCAACATAACATGAGTGTGCAAAAAAAGAGAGCGTATGAGCGTCTCAAGAGGCGCATCTTGCCACCAGGCAAGGCAGACAGCTGCTTGGGGCCCCCAAGCCCCTAGATGGCGAATAACAGTAGTGACGATTTTGGTTCAAATGTTCATTCTTTTGCATTTTTGCTTGGGGTCCCATCTGATCCTAGGATCGCCTCTGAGCGTCTAGTGAACGGAAGGTGAATTAATGCAGTGACTCAGTCCACTAACTTCACCTGCCCTTTTGTTTTTCTCCACAGACCTATGAGGACCAACAACCACCAAGTAATTCCACAAGACGGTCACCAAGGCGATCCAGTGATGACGGATCTTGTTGTGATACATGCCTCTGTCCTGGCCAGAATGAACACACTTCTAGTCTATTATGTCCATGGTGTTGCTGTACAATCTTATAATATTACCTGAGCTATTGTTATGAATATCCGCTAAACACTTAATATATTAAATTACCTGAGCTGTAATTCTGAAAATCCACTAAACTCTTAATACATTATATCATAATCTGAGCAGTAGCTCTGTAAATCACACACTGAAAATCTCACACTGAATATCACACTGTCCTGAAGTGAATCTTGCCATCCTTGGGTACAAAAGGCACAGTTTTTAACAAAGCATATCTGGCCATTGACCATTCCCTCATTTGCCAATTCCATTATTAACCTCAGGTCCAGATATGTTTGCTTGCTGAAGGGAGACGTCTAATTCTAACTACAGAAAACTACAACTGCACTACAACTACACAACTACAGGAGTGATCAGATTCTGTATTAGCAGTATTAGTAGAGGAGAGATACAGTACTTAGTCTGAAGGGAGAGGAAGGTGTCCACCCATCTAGTCATACACTGCATTTAGTATCACATACATTTATTGATATTTACTGTCCCACTGTAAAAGCAGGAGGAGAAGAAAGGAGAAGACAAGGCGATAGATGTGCCTGAAGTTTCGCATCAGCACACACACACACACACACACACACACACACACACACACACACACACACACGCATGCACGCACGCACGCACGCACGCACACACACACACACACACACACACACACACGCACACAGGCTACAGTAAACACACACACAGGAACAGGCACAGGCACACACTGTCAGAGTCTATCTTTCATTCTGCTGTATACACAGACACAGATACTATCAAGACACTAGAAACAGGCACATGGGACTTTCTTCATGCTTTATATAACGACAGAGATGCTAACGAAATCCTGCACTAACCTTGCATGAAGAAGTGCTGTGCATCCTGTTATAACTTGAACCATTTTGCCAATGTTTAAAACATTCCAAAATAGAGCTCAGTGCTTTTAGCTTGGAGCTTTGTGCGCATAAAATCAATGATTGTTAAAATAAAGATGTCAAAATTCTTTAAAGGTTTATTTCTGCTTCCTTTGAAACATTTATCCTTGGATGTTGTCACATGACTTGGTAGAGTAAAAAAAAATTGAGAGGAGTACTTCTATTAATCCTGAGGGAAATTAAGGTGTCTGACAGTTTACAAAAAATACAAAGACCTAATACACATTATTACACAGTATAGCACCCAGCTGAGTACAGCAAGTCCTGGTATTAAGAAAGTTGAAAATTCTTTTAGAAATTCTGGCCTTATGTGACCATGGCAGGCTGTATGGAGGGGCCCTATTGGTGGTTTGCCCTGGGGCCCTGTGTGCAATTGTTCCGACACTGCCTACATTAGAGGTGGGCAAACCCAGTCCCGGGGACCACAGGTGACCCACTCGGCCATTTTATGTGGCCCTCTGAGGCTTTCCAAGAAGACAATACAAATTCATACGGTCACTCATTCTGAAATTGGCTACCTTAAACAGGGGACTTGGAAACTTGAGATTACTAAAGTCTACACTATATACAATTTGCTGAAATGGCATAACTGAAAATGGCGTAATTATGCTGCTGTACACTATGTCTTATTATTGGCACGGGCAAGCTGCCTGCGAGATCTGGCTTTGAGTCTTCTACAACTTTGAGTCTTCTACATAATATATTATCTATGATGACCTGCATAGGCATTGGCATTGTAATGCAGTTTCGATTAATGGTTTTGACCAGACTGAATGTAGGCACAGGAGTTGTAAATGAAACAGATGACGATCATGTGCACCACAAGCAAAAAACAAACAACCAAAAAAAACACTTTCTTGGTGGATATTCCAAACGTACTGAAATGTCCAAAATCGAAACCAAGAGGTTTAGGAGCTGATATGCTGACCACCTCCCAACAATGTCATGATGAAAGCTTTCGATAAATGCTTTGCATAGTCGAGTACGCACAGGGAGCATTATAAAGAATTGACCCATGAACCGCATCGTAGCTGAAAGAGAAATGTCTCAGGAGAGGTTGCTCTGGAACACGGCAAGAAGGGGTAGTATACTGTTTTCATTTCACCATTTGGCCTCTTCTCGAAAGGCAAAGTGAATGAAAGACTCTAAAGGGCTTGAAGCGCACAGGACAATGTTACAGGTGCTCATCTGTACCGGGTGAAGTGTAGGCCCCATAAGTCCAAAAAAGGAAGGTAAAAGCAGAGGCACTCCGAGATTTGAGAAAAATATATAAAAAAAGCTCTTTAACATGGCAATTATGTTATGCCCTGATGAAGGCCAATATGGCCGCAATGAGTTGGCCCATGTGTTTTTAAACATAATTGTCATGTTAAAGGCATTTTAAATATTGGTAACACTTTCTATGAAGCCCATATCTATAGCGCATTACGAGCACATTTATAACAACTTATAATGGACATCATAATCATAGTGCATTATGACTACAATCATAACGCTTCATGATGGATTATATCAATAGTCATGAA
>NC_085874.1:43094290-43143224 GCF_034702125.1 Engraulis encrasicolus | reverse complement strand
TGGTTTTAATCAATAGTCATGAATAACTATAAATCTAGCTTATAATGCATTATAAACCTTAGGGTGTTTTGAGTGCTCGTGAATGGTTATAAACTACTTAAACTACTGGCAGTGAAGGGTCTTATAATCCATTATAACTATCGTAATGCACTATGATTCATTATGATGTGCATTATAAGTTGTTATAAATGCGCTCATAATGCGCTATAGATATGGGCTTCATAGAAAGTGTTACCTTAATATTTTTCTCAATCTCAGAGTGCCTCTGCTTTTCCCTTCGTTTTCCTTCCTTTCTGGCATTATTTGCGTTTGGCGTTTACTGCAGTGGAAAGGCAGTCTTCCAATCACTGTTTAATCTTTTGGTACCCCACCAAGGCACCTGGAAGAATCCACCAGAAGGCTTTTCAACGCCAGAACTGTCTTAAACCTGTCCGAAACTTTAACATTGTACTGTAGGTAGTGTGTGTGTGTGTGTGTGTGTGTGTGTGTGTGTGTGTGTGTGAGTGAGTGAGTGAGTGAGTGAGTGCGTGTGCGGCGCCCTAGCACCCAAAAGGAAGTAGCAGACAGTGTACAATCTCATGGAGCCAAAGGTTTGCTAAGTCATAAAGATAAGATTGAATAGCCTACTTATTATTTACATTGTATCTAGACTCGAGCAAGAATCCTGTTGTTCTACGTGCCTGTGACTAGTTGGAAAATACAGTGTAATACAGTTTAATATAACACATTGCTTCTCCGCTTGGCATGCCATCACAGACATTCATTGTGCAATAGTAATAGTAATATCCATTATGACCAGTGTTGGGCAGTAATGCATTATAACAGTAATTAATTACTGTAATGCATTACTTTTTGCTGTAATGCAGCAATGTAAGGCAATACAGGGCAAAAATGTGTAATATTTACTTAGTTACAATGCTAATTAACTTAAGTTACAATGCATTACAATGACCTGGATTTTAGAAGTATTCAGTGTGGTGGGTGAGAAAGGAGCTATTCCTGAACCTGGTAGTTTTTAGTCTGCATGCTGTCAAAAACACCTCCTGGATGGGAGGTGAAAAAGTCATGGCTCGCTTGATTTACCCTAATAAATTGCCAGATCCATATTTAAGCTTACAGTTTTTTGGAGAAAGTAACTAAAGTAATGCAATAGTAGTGTAATGCCTTACATTTTAAATATAGTAATACTGTAGTGTAAGGTATTATTTTAAAAAGACAGTAACGTGTAATCAGTAATGCATTACAGTTTTTGAGTAACTTGCCCTGATTATGACATGTATCGTATATTATCTTATCACAATGAGGCCATGGTCAATAGTGTTGAGGTTTTCATTTTTTTTAAACCTAGTTTGACACTATATAGTTGGTAAATATAGTGGGTTCATATTTCAACCTACTGTAGGATTGCTTCTCATGAATTCGCCAAGTTGATCTCATCTGTCATTATGCATTCAGTATGTCCACCAGTATATACAAACATACAGTAAGTGTTATGGCATGTATTATATCATCATGTCAGTGAGGCCATGGTCTATAGACAGTATAATGCTAAGGTTTTGATCAAGGCCATGGTCCATAATGCAGAGATTTTGATAGCGTTGCACACAAAAGATCTCTAACTAGCCCGACTAAAAACTAGGATATCTAGACAGAGAGGGGGAGACTAAGTTGCCATGATATATTTACTCTTCCTGGCCACTGTCTAATTATACAAAGTTATTATTTTCTGTGCATTACGGTTTGTAACCACTCCCCCCCCCAACACACACACACACACACACACACACACACACACACACACACACACACACACACACACACACACACACACACTCACACACACACACAGTACATATTGCATCTTACACATATACTGTCAATCAGCTGTATATATCCAATAAGATTACACCTTGTTGTCATACAGAATCGATTGATAAAGAAGATGGTGAAAGTATTTTTGATCCTCGCTGGGAACACTCTGGATGCCCAGAAACAGTTTTTGCAGACCGTGGAGGGAGTAGGAGCGACCAGACTGGACATAGTGCTCAGCAAAGAGGAGTGTGATGTCATACTTGCATTCTGTCCCATCGTCTCAAGAGTTGGAGGAGATGTCGAAGCCGCTGTCAAATTAATTGACTGTGAGTGTTGGAACTTGAATGTGAAAATATTGAAGTGCCTGCTGTATAAGAGACATTTTCATTCCATTCATCTCCATGTCAAATTTCCAAAAACCTTTTTTTTGCCTGTAGCGTATTTTCCTCGTCCCCAAGAATCAACAGATGTGGAGCCATTAGTCCCACTGCTCCCATGTGAGTATTTGCATTGGAACAGCAGAATACAACAACATTGATTGCTTAACTGAGGTGTTCCCGCACGGTCCGTTCCCCTCGGGTCTTGAACTCGCCACCTCCAAATCAACGCATCGGTTCGGGTATGGGAGGCACAGCACGATGCCGCTGCTGAGCTAGAGGATCAGTTCGATTGCCCACGCAAGCGATACTGTGTGAGGCTTCGGGAGGGAGGTTTACTAATGTTCCACGCCACATTCTGCTAGTTGGCCTCCGTTATACTCACCCCCTGAACGTCACTCACATCCCGGGTCAACGGCACCAGTGTAACTGAGGTGTTCCCGCGCAGTCTGTCCCCCTCGGGTCTTGAACTCGCCACCTCCCCTTCCATTGGTTCGGGTATGGGAGGGACAGCACGATACAGCTGAGCTAAAGGCCCAGTCCGATACCCCAGCACCGATGCTGTATGAGGCTTTGGGAGGTTGGATTACTAACATTGCACGCCACACTCTGCTAATTGGCCTCCGTTACAATTGCAAAACAAGTATTATTTATTTAATAAATAAATTCCACAAAATCAAGTGTCAGCAATAATCAGTGCCAATTCAACGTCCCTTTCCTATCAGTGTAGTTTCTATGCCTGTACCTCCAGTACAGTACGTAATAAACTGACATATTTGTTTTATTGCTGAACTGTTATTGTGTTTTCCTGGCAGCCACCCCTCCTGGAATGGTGATAGTGCTGCATCCGACCTTTGACCCAGACTATGTTGTGCCAGATACCAGAAGGTTTGTCCCTTCTAACTTCCTGACGGTGGACGGCTTTTTCCACGAGGGGGAGCTACTGGACTGTGACTGCAATGACAATGCCTACAGAGTCGTATCTGAGTTCCCAAAGAGGCACTCCAGACAACCAAACCCTAAACCCAAACCTAACAAGCCTAAACCCAAATTCAACACCAACACTAGACCCAATTCCAGTGCTAATGCGTTCCAACGTTTTAGGGAAGAACATCCCAAATATTGTATGGCTGTGTTGGCTGTAGTAGCAGTCATATCTTTGATAATTGCGTCTGTGTTAATACACACGTCACATTAATGTGACATTTTGGTATAATGGTTCTTTTCTATTCTGTGCAGCTGTGCCTCTTCTCTTCTCTTCTCTTCTCTTCTCTTCTCTTCTCTTCTCTTCTCTTCTCTTCTCTTCTCTTCATACAGTGCAAATTATGCATCTAGAGGGTTACGTAAGTTCCAAATTACTAAAAGAAACAAACAAACAACCCCCCCCCCAACAAACAGAATATTTGCAATTAACCACAGTCATAAATCAAGAATTCTTTGAAAAAAAAAAACTTTATCACAGCCATCAGAACGAAGTAATAGCATGCAGTGGAAAGAGGTTGGTCTCATTGACACTGCACAGCTCTCTGCTCCAAATAAGAACAATACAATGTCAAGTTTATTTTTCAACATATGTTCAGTGTGCAGACCAACCTCTTTTCATTGTCCACCACTTTTGTCTAGTACCTGCAAAAATATTGCACATGAGCTTGTTGCTCACGGTATTATATAGACTACAAGACTTTCATCAGGTTGAGCAATATACAGTAATGTTGACAGATTTTAAAATTCAATCCAGACCACCATAACTCACTTTTGTGTCATTTACTTGGCAATGCTGACTTCTTTTGTACAAGTAGTACAGTTTGTGTATTTTTTTGATACTGCATGTGTACATGGTTAATTCCATTGATGTTTTCCCTTATTTGGAGGTGACACAATACATTTCAACAACTCAGTATAGAGCTCATCCCAGTGCTGTATGTTATTATTTTATTTTATTGAAAAATTCTGTATAACTCCAATGTGAAGAACTGTGTAATGTTTATACAATGAAAGTGCATGTACAGTGCAGTTGAAACCAGACCTTTTGCCTACATTTACATTACTGTATGTAAAGACACAATTCTGATTCTGTGACATTTAAAGGACCACTCCAGTCAACTTCAATATGCTGTAGAGACGCTACCCTTGACTTGTCAGTACCCGGTGATGCCACATTTTTTTGGAACAGCCCTGTCTGAGCGATCTGAGCTATTCTAATGGGGGCAGCTTTTGTTTACGTTTTAAAAAATCTTAACATAGGCCTACTACAAATATTTTCCCAAAGGGTATCGCTTTTTGCTAGTTGTCTGCTGATGTTGCATAAACTTTTGGATGTTTTTGGGTATAAATCAAGATGTTTTTTTTATTTTAATGTAAACAAACACCTGCCCCCATTACAATGACAAGGATCTCGGAAAAGGCTAAAGAAAAAAAAGATCTCAGGTGCTGACAAGTCCAGGGTAGTGTGAGCATTTCAACTGCATGTTGAAATTGGCTGAACGTATCCTTTAATCAGATGAAACCCAATGTGTAATGCCAACATTATTTACAAATCTAAGAATATTTAGAGACGGAGAATTTCACTCAATGTTTTTACAATTTATTTTAGAAATTCACTGCACATGAACAGCACTTAGTTGAGTAATTAAAAACTGTTATACGAAAAGGTGGCTTGTTTTCCTGAGTGTTATTTTAGTGCAGGATAGGTACCCAGAACCCAGGTGTAGACTACTGATGAGTGTGCCTACTGGCCCCAGTCCCAGGGGGCCACAAGTGGAGGCCTAATGTGGGCTGTGATTAACTCAACCTACTGTCCTCACATAGGCCAACTCTCTGCACAAATGTTTAAAGCATTTTCAAAGGGACAGTTTGGTCAATTTCAACATGCAGTTGCATTGCTCACGCTACCCTTGACTTGTCAGTACCTGGTGATGCCACATTTTTCGGCTCAGCCCTTTCCGAGATATGAGCAATTCTAAAGGGGGCAGCGTTTGTTTACATTTTTAAAAAATGAAACATAGGCCAACTCCAAATATTTTCCCAAAAGGTACTGCTGTTTGCTAGTTGTCTGCTGATGTTTTATAACCTTTTGGATGTTTTTGGGAATAAATAAAAATGTTTTTTTGAAATGTAAACAAAGAGCTGCGCCCATTACAATGACCAGGATCTCGGAAACGGCGGAAGAAGAAGAAAAAAAAATCTCAGGCACTGACAAGTCCAGGGTAGTGTGAGCATTACAACTGCATGTTGAAATTGACCAAACTGTCCCTTTAAAATAAATCTTACTTAAAAAGTAAATTTTCGAAACTAAACTTTTAGCTTAGAGCTTTGTGTGCATAAAATAAATGATTGTTAAAATAAAATTGTCAAATTCGTGAAGGTCTCATTTTGCTTCCTCTGAAACATTTATCCTTGGATGTTGTTATATGAATTCGTAGGCTACCAGACAGTTGTAAATGCTTGTAGAAGTTCCTCATTTAAAGACAGCTCATAGGGGCGATGGGTTTTCTGAGTTTTGAAAGAGGCCTAGCCTGTTTAAACATTTGTAATGTAACAGCAACCATGTTTTCAGATTAAAGGCATATATTTAAAACTCCATATAACCTACAGCACTCTTTTGTTTTCAGACATATGAAAGCTGTATCATTTTTATTCTGAGAAGCAAATTTCTTGTATTGGCGACCCTGACCATGTACTTAATGGCCATATAATCATTTTCAAGGAAATATTAGGAAATTCAAATGTCAAAACGGATGCAATGATGATGTTGCAACAATTTAAATAGCCACATGTAGACTGTGGTGGTTAATGCTGACCTTTGACCTGGTCTATTTTACCCAATGGTCCAACTTGCCTGTTATCTATGATGGCTCTTGCTAGCATTTTTTTTCCCGTTTATAGTATGTTATTGATTGATTTTAAATTGATGGTTTTGACAATAATTGAGGCGTTTATAGGCCTAAATGAAACTGATGACAAATATTTCTTGGTGGATATTCCAGCAGGCCAAACCAAAAGGTTTAGGTCGCTGACTGACCACCTCCCATGGTTGTGCGTAGGACGTGACAAGCGCATCACACGGCGTTGAGAACAGGTAGGGCTGTGGTATGGAAGGTTTTCTGCAAAATTCTAGTCGAAGAACCATTAAAAAAATGAGGGCTCCAACGTCTACTACGTTGTCAATTGCCGACTGCTGTAGTAGCTGCCTGGCTGTCAGAATGAGCGTCGCAGAAAGATGACGTGGCGCCTTTACGTCTATACAGACTTTTCGTTTGTTCTCGCAACCCGGGAGATTTAAAATTTCAAATGAGGCGGCAACGAAATTGTATCATTCTAAACAAAATAAGAAAATACTGTTTATGCGTGTACGACGGATTTAATGTCCCTGCCCCACTGACTCCCGTTGTATGGTGGTTTGTGGATATCGCCCAAACCCAAGATCTCATGGAAGGCTTCAAATCAAACAAAAGTGACAAAGGTGGGTAGCTCAGTGTATGATACACCATAATTAAGGCCCCAAATGCAGAATGCAGACCTATCCCTTTAAATCATAACAAGGGAGTTTTTGCAGTGTGCAAATATTATTTCTTCTCCTTTTCTCCTTATTCATTTGTTCTGCCCAAATGTTTGCCATGCCCGGGCCGGATTTGGCATGCGGGCCTTTGTTTGGAGATCAAGGTTGTACGGCATACATACACATATCTTGAAATAAAAAAGGTACCCACCTCTGGGGTTATCTGTTGCATCCACATAGACTTTACTGGAGGAGGACAGAGGACAGGCTTCAGTCAAGGTACGAAAAACCATCTTGAACAGGGACCACTCTTAGAATCAAGACAGGTAGACTATGATACGATAATAAAATACATCACTTCACCAGAAGAGGATAATCCATCGTGCAGATTAAAGCATTTTAAAGAACACCCCCAACAACAACTTCATTTGAGCCGCCCTTCAAGGTTATCCAAGGACACTGTACAAGGTAGGCCTGTAGTGTTATTGCTGACAATCACTGTTATTGCTTTTGGATTTGTGTCCCATTTTTCCATGTAGCCCCTTAATGCACACCGTCCCTCCTGTGGCACGCTGTAATAGACATTGAAAGTTAACTACTATAGAGTACTACACTACTATGACCTCACAGTCTTTCAGTAATACATTACGACTTGGTCATTGCCATTCTGGTAACAGCTCATTTATAATGCCGTGTCTTAAGGGGTTAATGCACTGCTCTTAGTTAGCGCATGCACACACACACGCACGCACGCACGCAGGCAGGCACGCACACACACACACACGGTGGTAACTAAGTCAAGGGCTGTGTATAGGCCTATTGTCTTTGCAGCCTGTCGCCTATACAGCAGACAGTTTTGATTGACAGCTACGCAGGTAACTGCAGCAGGAGCCGCTGTGATTGGTCCTCTCGACCAGAGCCAGAGTGCTCGAGAACAAACTGCTATTTCCTTGTTCTAACCTTCACCAGGCTATGGACTGTGAGATGTTCGTTAAATAAGTTGCCCGTGCTTTGTAGCTTCATTTATTTACACAAATGCAGAGCAAGAAACTTCACAAATCCAGGGGGGGGGGGGGGGGCAAAGGGGTCAATTGTCCCGGGCCCAGGGAGAGGGGCCCAGAATTGGGTCTTTATTACATTGATAATTCATTACATTTATTACATTCAAATCACAAAATGAAAGTATAAACACACCAACTAAGTACAAAATAATGATGCTTGTGTTATGCATAGCTTTGTTTTGTACAGGCCTACATGTTAAGTGCAATAACCCAATTGGAATCAGCTAGGCCTATTTACTGCTGGAAAACTGGATGGATTAGGCTATTAGGCTGCGGTGAAAGACAACAAAACCTTACCAACATGGAATTGAAAAGGGCATAATGTTTGGACATAAGGAGTAAATTCTGTGTAGTGACATCTTCAGCCCAGGGCGGAAAAAATGGACTGGTTGACACGTTCATAAAGGCTAGGCCTAGAGGAAGAGACCACGTGGTTATTTCGAGGAAGCTGAAAGTGAAACTGCAGTGCACGGCACGGCTGCACGATACAGTATCCACATGGTTTACATTTGATCGAACTACAGACATGGCCAGCAGCAGTAAGCAAGCCCTCTTTCCTAAAGAAGATAAATCATCGCGTAAGTACCATGTTAAGAACGTATCGCAATGTTCATAACTTTGCAATGTTGGTGGGATTGCAATTTTCCAGGCAACATATCCCAGCTGTGGACACATGTGTTTTACACTGCCAAAGATAGGCAGATAATGCCATCACGCTCACCAGGGATAAAATGCACTTTAGAAATAATGAAAGATGGTTCCCTTGTGATAAAAAAAAACATCTAACCTAGGCCCTATTAGGCCTATAGGCTATCGTTAAATGTCACGGAAGCCGTTGCAGAGCAGTGCCGTGTCTCAAATGGCGCGCTTTTGCACTTGCACTGTGTTCACGCTGGTTATGCTATGTGTCAGTTTAAAATCCCGTTTGGTAACACATCGCGCACGGGTTTACTGCCGCTGGCTTTTAAATTAAGTTCGAATGTCATCAACATTGCGTTAAAGGCCGGGGAACACAATGCCAACCCTTATTTTCCATAGCCCTTTGGGCTTCTCACTTGAGTCAAATCCATGATGTGAATGCATAAGCATTACGCACCTGACGTAGGCCTACAGTAGCAAAATCGCAAGAATTCTAGTGCTACGCGGCATGGGCGCACTTTGGCACCCTGACTTTGTTTACAGTCTTTTTTTTTTTTTTTAGAAGGAGCGAGAAGACAGATAACCATTCGACCGCTTCTGCCACCAACACGCTGAATAGAAGCGCAAATAGTAACCATGTGTCGATAATTGTGAGAATTTTCCAATATTGGTCCGGAGTAAGGACAAAGTGAGAGGCAACGCACTGCAGCCGAGTGCATCGTGCGCAAAGCTGATATTTATGCTAAAACTTTCTCAGTTCTCTATCCCTGACTATTTTACCCCCACTTCCTCTAAAGTAAAACATCTGGGCGTCATCATCGACTCTTCTCTCTCCTTTAGGGTGACCACCTGCTAATAAGTCCAAGGGGGGGACAAGGGGCATGCTTCTTGACAATGTGGGACAGACCTTGGCGTGCACGTGCACTCACGCGCCGACATTTTTTTTTATTAATATATTTTTATTATTATTATTTTATTATTATTATTATATATTATTATATATTTTTTCATAATGATGTATCCCTGACCCTAACCCCCCATCCATGTCCTGTGGCCTGATAGGCCTATGCCACAAGGCATGGATATGTAACAGGTAGTCCTATTAACCTAAACATTGTGGATATGGCCATTACAATATCATGCAACCAATGTTGTATTTTTTCCTTCTAAATACTGCAAATATAAAATCGCTATAGATAAAATGTCATCAGTGCTTAACCCCCACATCCCTAATAAATATATCAATCAATCAATAAATATGCAACATTATTTATACAATTTAGACATTGTCAGAAGACTGCATGTGAAACAATAAGTGAACAATTTCAATGTGCATCAGTGCAGTTTTGCCAATTTGGTAACTCATGAGGACGCATAGACTACTTTGTACACCTTTAAGGACCTGTAGCCTACATTTTAATATAATAATTTTAGCAAGCTACAACATCACAGCATTTGAGGGAAACACTTCAACGTTTGGATGTGGCAATTCTTAGCTGACAATGCCAGCTCTTATGTTTATTCTGTTACAAATGAAAGAGGGGTTCGTAATGGATGCAGGGTGGCACATGCAGGCTAGTTGAAATATATAGTTCTCTACTGTGAATTACAGCAAGAAGAAACAGCTTGCATGCAATAAACCAACATACGTAACAGTCCCTGCTTCACTGATGCATTCTGTTGCAAAAGTCATGGACTTGTGTCTGTTTTCACATTGATCTAAGGCAGGGGTGCCGACAAGGGGGGACAAAGGGGACAGTTGTCCCAGGCCCAGGGAGTGAGGGGGCCCAAAATTGGGTCCCATTTACATTGTATGTATTGGGCTGGGGGCCCTTTCAGATGACTTTGTCCTGGGCCCAGCAAAAGCTGTCAGCGGCCCTGATTTAAGGTGGCATCGTGTTGTTGAACTCACCTAACTGGTCAAAAAGTCAGCCTACATTTCCCTTGCGTTGTGATGCACACGTCGCATCGGTATTGAGAATTGCCGCTACTCGCGGTTAGCTTTCATAACGCATAAGGAAGAATGGTCGGTTTACTTGCTGCTATGGCGAGGTGTTAAAAAGTAACATGGAACGAAGTAATATGCCACCTCTGACTTGCTTGGATGCAGGTGGGTCTTGGAACCCCTGTGGGACTGCCTAGGTCTCAGGGATTGAGAGACTTTCTTTTCTTTTCTCGAGCACACTTGATTAAGCGGGACAAACTGTCAATTCGCAGGACGCATGATTTGGGCTTCAAACGCTGTACACGCACACGCTACACGGGACGGGTGGTCACCCTACTCTCCTTTCATGGGTGCCGCGAGGGGGGGGGAAGTTGTTACTGATTCTAAGCACTGACAGGCCCCCTGGAAGGATGCTGATAACAAAATTTGTCATTTTGGGGGCCCAAAATTTGAATCTTTCATGGGGCCCAACATTTTTAGCGGCGCCCCTGCTCCTTTGAATCCCATATTAAACACCTCACCAAAACTGTGTTTTTCCTCCTTAAAACCATCTCCAGACTGCGCCCTTCTCTTACCCCTACCTCTGCTGAGACCCTCATTCACGCTTTCGTAACCTCCAGGTTAGATTATTGCAATGCCCTACTCACTGGTCTCCCTACTAAATTGATTAACCGTCTACAATACATTCAAAACTCAGCAGCTAGATTACTTACACACACCAGACCCTGGCATCACATTACCCCTATCCTTTATCAATTACACTGTCTTCCTATCCATTCACATATTTCAAAATTCTCTTCCTCGTATACAAGGCCCAGCACAACCTTGCACCCTCCTACATCACAAGTTTCCTCAGTCCTCACCCCATACAATCCCACCCACACACTACGCTCCACTGACTCACTCCTCCTTACAGTTCCCTCCACACACCTGCGCACCATGGGTGACAGGGCATTTAGTGTTGTTGGCCCCAAACTTTGAAATTCTCTCTCACTGTCACTTCGTCAGTGTTCTACTACTTAACTGGAAGATGAAGCTCATTCTTGCCAAAGAGTTATACGTGCATTGGTAGCATCATAGTTTGAGTGCCTCTCACTGAAAGTATGACACAACTGGCCATTCAAAGTGCTGTATGATGATGGCCACAGGTCACATTCATTTCAGCAGGATGTGGATGAAGACACACCTTTTCACTTCTGCTTTTCAACCTGACTGACAGGCACTTACACTTTATTTTAATTATTAGTTCATTTTTTATTTTATTTTTCCCCCCTCATTTTTATTTTATTTTGAAATGCATTCTACTTTTTTTTCTTATTTTAAAACATTTATTTTTATTGTACTTTTATTTCTATTTTATTTTTGCATTTTAATTACTCTCCTATTGTTGTAGGAGGTGTTTCGGCAGCATGCAGACAAAGAAGTAGCAGGTTCAGTTAGTGGCGTGCACAGACATTTTGGGGGGCAGGTGCTGAAGGGGTGGTGGGGGTGTTGTTGGGGGCAATTGGACTGGGCTATGACGGCGAAATATTATATCGGGGCATTATTGTCACATGCTTTTGATCATGACGCATATCACTATTGATCATGATTCATGTCGCAACGTATTAAAAAAAACGTTCAGTAGGGTAAAGGAGCAGGTGCCCTCGTCCATATCTGTGCATGCTTATGGGTTCAGGAATATCTTCTGTCTGGCCCACCATACTGAACACCATTAAAATCCAGCTTGCCGTTAAATGCATTATCTTAAGTTACTAGCATTGTAACTAGTATTACAGCAAAAAAACCAAGTTTTACGCTATTATGAGAGGGAATAGGCTATTCCAGAAGAATAGGAGATGTTTGTGGTTACAAGCAATTAAAAATACTGACTGGACTGAGGACTTCCTGCAGTCATCATCTCTCTCAGTGATTGCATAGGGATGTGGTAGTTGGACCGTTAGACGTAAATCTTTTGCAACACTCAGACAAACCACTCCGCATCGCCATTGTATCCACGGTTCATGAATTCATTGACTTGCCTGGTTAATTTTAGGTTTAAAGCAGGGGAAATTCATAAAAAATAAAGCAATAATTATTTATATTGGTGTTTTGACGTACGACTTGATCTAAACCCAGAATGGCAATGACCGAGAGTGCATTACTAAAGACCCTGTGTTATGTCATTGTAGAGTTGTACTATGGTAATTAACCTTTCAATCAGTACGGTTACATGATATTTTTAATTCCGAATGAATCAATCAAAATTAAATAGTTCGGAATTAAAGTTTTTGTGACCTGTTTACATAGCACTTTCACTTAACTCAGAATTAACGTCTGGGGAAAACAAAGCATTTCAATTGGATAGCGGACACATGTGCTGAGCAAGCCAAATAATAGGCCATCAGGTCACCTCAATTTTCGTTCATTCTCGCTCCACAGCATCCGAACACGATGTCCATTAGATGATGAACTGACCAAAGCTATGTTGCACTTATTAAGAAAGTTTCGGATCGTGAAAACATGCAAGGGTATATAAAATAGACGTTTACAGAAGGAATATTTTCCTCTTAGCTGAATGACGAGTTTGACGTCACGATACACCACGTGACCGCGCTAAACCAATCACGTTGCCGATTTGGACAGCTGTCAGCGCTCTTGCGTTTCACAAATTGTACTAAAATAACAAGATTTTTAAAAAATATCTCTCTAAAGGAAGCCAGATTGATTCTTAACAGTGAAGAATGACCGTGATTAATTTATATTATATTATTATTATTATTATTATTATCATTATTATATATTATATTATTATGATTATATTATATTATCCCTTTATTTATATCTTGAAGAACAATAATGCATGAGGGTTCCAAAGGCAAAGACATTAGCCCAAATAGAAATAGACCTACAATATCAATAATATCCAATATCAATAATGATCGTTCATATAGGCTATACAAAGTGGTCCAACTGTTAAATTGTGCTTCAAACACAAAAAGGCAATGTAAGTTACCCTTCATGATATATATATAAATAAATGGAAACAATTCCAATTTCAGTGATATTCATGTATTTAAAGTAGGCTAAATGGATTCCTAACAGTGCTTTTAACAAAACAATAATGCAAGTTGAGGTAGATACCTTTTTTAATCAATAATGGAAGTAATTATAATTATCAATATAATGAACATGCAGTTATTCATGTGGTAATTTATCCATTACTACACAACACATACAAACAGTCATAAGTATATGCTTCAATAGACTGGCCTAAATGCATGGTTGTACCTAAACAGGAGGACTAGGGCATCGGTCTACAGCCCTTGGTGGCAAGGCAAACAATTACAGACTGCACTTTTAATGTATGCCATGGAAATGTTGACAAAATGATCCACTGTTGGCTCCGTAGTGGCACCTACAATCCAGCTGACTAAATTATTAAGTACAAGAGGAACAGCTGTTTGTGCTTCACTGAACTTCTGTAGTCTTCTGCAGTGGCAGGCCATGGGAACAACATTGTCCTTTTTCAGTGTTGCTATCTGTCTGGCTCAATTTGCTGGACTGTCACAATCTGTTTCCACACCTAAGGGTAACATGTCGAAGACCATATCTGTTGACAAAGTTTGAGCAGCAAACAATAATTGAGGCACAGCATTGCAATTGGTGGGGGTGAATAACACAAGCTGACGGCGGTCATGTCAGAGTCTCCTCTTCAATGTACCCTGTCAATAACAACAAATCAAACACAACAATTCATGAGTCATGAATACCGGCAAATGGGGCTTCATATTGTAGTTAGTTAACATGGTGGGCAGTGTGGCCTAATGATTAGGGAGGTAGGCAAATCTCTGACCACTGCATACACCTCCATCCAGGCCTAAAGTGCCCTTGAGCAGGGCATATAGCCCAACATTGCTTCAAGGAAGGTAAACTATTACTCTTTAAATTACTGTAGCATCTCACTGTCAAGAAGACTCCTGCCTTCCTACTATAAAATAATGGCAAGATGAATGGTCACACACATGTATGAAATTTGCCTTTATTTCGACAAATAATAAATTGCCTTGCTGTAGCTGTACCTGCAGCTTGAAACATACAACAACTCCACTTGACTGCACCAGGCCAATATGTATTCCTCAATTTGTCTCATTACTTAGAAAATAATATATTATGAAGTACATGTGTGTTGTGATTTTTGTTCTCATAGGCCTACACAGGGCACACCGTTGTGTATGTGTGAAGTTAAGATACGACTTACTGTTGATTCTCTGCTCTGGCAGGATCCCTCAAAACCTGGTATTCCGTGGGTAGCAACTTTTGAATAACTGCACCTCGAGATCCACACAGTCAATGTCCTTGATATGAAGGTCCTGTCTAGGTCCAGTGTTTCCCATACATTGAGGAAACTATGGCGGCCCGCCATAGTTTAAATTTGGCCGCCATAGTTTCCGAAAATGTAAAAAAAAAAAAATAATAATATTTTTTTTTTTTACTTTTTTTTTTTTTTTTTTTAACTTCTTTTTTACGATTTCCGTTTTTGTTAAAAACGATTTGAATTACGATTTCCTTCGTATTTTCCTCCTGGAGTAAATACATCCTATAGAGAAAACCACAAGTGCTTGAAAGACAGAGGGATCAAAAGCCTAGTCAAGTTGTTGTAATTAACTTGGGTTTGGGAGCAATACAAAAAACCTTCAGAGAAGGGACAGTTGGGATGAGTTTACTAACACTCCCCAGGCTTTGTTTTACAATGAGTTAGGTGACAGGCCTTCATTGACACGGCAGAGGAGACATCGGGCTGCATATAGAAATTAATGTGTAATGAATGTGAATATAAACATAAATGTGTAATATGTTGTTCAGCCCTTTTAATGGGAGGAATTTTGAAAAACTGGCCCTGTGACCAGCACCCCTCATGTAGAATGTGTACGCCTATGTGTGTGTGGGGAAAAGGCATAGCCTACCCTCTTAGACCCTTTTTGTCTAAGCGTTAACAATTTCACAGTACTCTTAAATTCTTATCTCTGCTTCTATTTTGTTTTATTAATTATTTCATTGCATAGACCCCTGCACGAATGAAACGTGTGTTGCAAACAGAAATAATTCACTGTACTGCATTTTTCAATATAAATGACAATGTACTACTAATATCATGGGTAAAATGTTATGTAGCCTTATTTCTCAAAATATAAATGACTGAAATGTAGGCCTAGGCCTAAGCTTATAGTTCCTCCATGTGCCAATGTCATTCTGTACTCATTGTTTTGCCATTTTGTATTTACACTGCGTGAATACACCCCCCCGCCAAAAAAAATGGCCCGTGTGAAAAGACCTCTCCCCCCCTGGAAAAAAATCCCGGCTGCCCCCATAGTTTCCAAAATTTCTGTGGGAAACACTGAGGTCCTTTACCTCAGGAGCTTGCACAAAAGACAAAAAAAAGAATGTAGCTGGCAGACAAACAGTAGCCTATATTTTCGCTGGTGGACTGGTACAGTTGCATATTGTTAACATCAAGCACACAGACATGATCCTCATAAACATTCACACTATTACAATCAGTGTGTTAACTTGTGACAACAGATTGTAGGCCTAATAGACTGCTGGATAATGTTAAAACATACAGATAGTGGCAATAGACCCCCTTCACTAACTCAGATGGGGTGGGGATGGAACAGTCCTTAACTCAAACACAACATTTGGCTATGATAAAGTACCACCAAGGCATCTTTCCACAGATGACAACTAGCTTACCTGTCTGTGTCTTTGGTGAAACCTTTATGTCCATCAGCTGTTTTCTCTAGCATGGGATTCAGAAAGCAGGGGCGTCAGGTCTTCAGGAATGTTTTCGAAATCATCTCTATAATGCCTCTCTATAAGGATTCCATCGTGTGTTACTTCGTGAAATGCTATGTCACTGATTCTTGAGAAAGTGGCTAAAACAGGTTGTAATGTTGACAGAAAAAAACAAAGTGAATTACAAAATGATATGGTATATCCTCGTAGACTAAGGTCTTGGCTTTTCAGAAATGCACAAGGCCAATCTCCCCATTATGTATTTTTTTCAGAAATCAGGCTTTTCTCCGATCATACCTTGTTTTTTGTCAACACCGTTAGACACAATTAAAAGTTATTAAAATTGTATTGATTTGGTTGCATATGTATCTGGAGTTTTTAAGTGATTATGTGTATTTTTTGGTTCACACATATGCCTTTAAATGTTGAAAATTCACTTTTGTTCTATTTTAATACTGTTTCATGTGTTCTAATTTTAAAATATGTACCGTCATACGATGCTTACTTAACGCCTAAATACAACAAACATTTTTTTGTAATTTCACAAATATTCGTGTAGGCTTAAATTGGCTATTACTTTGATATTTCAACAACTCCTAAGGAAAATGTTGTAAGCACATTCCTTTAAAATGTCCAAAACTCCTTCTTACGGTGGTGACTTAAGAACTGACAGTGGTGACAGTAATCTGAGAGTGGTGAAAGTGGCCTAATTAGTACCTGCATTTAGCAAAATAAATAGCCCTCTCAAGTCAATGGCATCTTGCATAAACACTTTATTTTTGTGTGTGCACAGTATGAGCATGTGTTTTTACTTCATTAGTTAGATTACCTAGGAAGTAAGCCACTGGTTGTTGAAAATGTGGTAAAAACAGCTTTTAAGTTGTTCAAATCCAAAATATAGAGGTGTATTATCATAGATGTAGGTCTTGGCTGTGCAGTAAATGCATTGACCAAGCTCCCCATGTTTAACATTTTTCATAAAATGGGCTCTTTCTTGTTTTGTCAACAGCGGCAGACAGAATTAGAAGTAAAAACACATGTTTACTGTATTAAAGTGAATTACTTTAACAATTCAACATAACTGTAGATACTTATTGTATGCATATTCTTAAAACATGTCAAAAACACGTAAAACATGTGTTTTTTGGTGAACTCCATCAGATGTCACCACCGTCAGGTTTTCTGACAAAAAAACCTCCAAATGCACCTCAGTGGTGGCTAGAGTATCATTTTGGATCACAATTATTACTAACATGCCTAGTAATGTTTCATTAACCAGCACAATTTAGTATAATATGGAACAACATGATGAGCAGAACAAAATCTGACGGTGGTGACATCTGACGGTGTGAGACAAAAAAGCACTCTTTTAAATATTATGCATTGTTTGTTCACATTAGCCATTTCATTTTCGCTCTGTTTCTTGGGTGCTTCATACCTTTTCTGAAAAAAATTATATTTATTAACATTAATGTAATACAATACTATTAAAACCCCCGACGGTGTTGACAGTTTATGGTTGGGACAGTACCAGTGTCCAAACAAATTAACAAATTGAGGACAAAATAATAAACTTACAGGAGCTTCAGTGATGGTGAAGTAGGCAGTAGAGCTAAAGGTTTGAAAAGGGGTCCTCAGTAATGAAAATTACCTTGTGCATACCTGATTTTATTGTCTTTTAGAAAAAATCTGACGGTGGTGACCAATATGCTGGACACATTTTGAGCAATCAGTAAATAATAATAAATATTGTTTTACATCCACTATGTGCACATATGTAGAACCACTTTAATATGGTCTTCCAAATCATGCTGATANTGTTCAATTCTGTTAGTGATTTTTGTATTTTAAGTCAATTGAAATGATGATGCCAGTCCTTGGGACAGGCGTTTTTACAGGGTGTGGGCAGGTTTATAGCCATGAAAAGTAATAAAATTACACTTAAATATTTCAAACAAAAATGTATTCGTGTGACAGACCCCTTGGCCATTACCTGGGTTCATTTTGTTTGTGAAAATTTAGTTGATTTTCAACAGAATTAATATTTTACTGCAGGGACATGTTTTTGCCAAACTTTCAAGAATCAGTGACGTATAAAAAGCCTTTCGTTGTTGATCATTTAATGTTCCCTACAGTTTCGAGCGATGTGTATTCCTCAGTCATCTGTGCTGCTGGCTAGCACACGGTAGCTTTTTGCAGGTCGCGGGATTTGTTTACCTAACACAGCTGGCTGTAGAGCTCTCCGATTGGCCCAGTCCCAACGATTGTCGACTCTCATTGGTGCAGTCTGCCGAATATGTATATGCCTTCCAGACACAAATTCTTCATTAAAGTTGGAAATTTGAATAAAAATTCCGACCATCGGTTTTAAATCATCAACATAGACCTCCAGGACCTCTGGGACAGCTAGCCATCTTCAGCCCCAAAATAGTAGCTTCAGCTGGGTCGCATTTTGGCATATGCCCCTAAGATGTGGATCACTTAAAATGCTAACGTTAGCTTACCCGGTTTGCTTAAAAAATACAAGTAGTCAAAGGGTAATGTGGGGTTAGTTTTTTGTGCTACATCAGTTCGTGGTGCATTTTTACATCAAAATATGCAGGCCACAACATTTATAGTCGCTTAGGGACTTTAAATTAAGCAAAACCATCATGTAGGAAATCCACCGGAAGTCCGTTTATTTTTCTCACAGAAGCAAAGAGCATGGGGTCTTGGCGCCATCGCGTGGCCAACGAGCATGCGTGGAACGACCGGAATTACTGTTAATTCTGAATGAAAGGTTACATGACAGAGGAACGTGTTTATTCGGAATTAAAAGAGGACTATTGACTATTACAGCGTGCCTCAGATGGTACTTAGTGCATTAAGGCAGTGGTTCCCAACCTTTTTCTTCAGGGACCCATATTTTTACCATTGTAATCTTTGGTGACCCAACGGTGCGAGCGGGAATCACGTTACTCTGTTTCCTGCAAAAACTCATTTTTTTCCTCAATTTGTTTTAAGTCAAATATAGAATAAATGTTAAATCTATCCCTTACATATTGTTGCTTCTATGCATATTTTCATTTAAATGCTTTATCATTCCTTTATGCTTTTATTAATTCAACATGGGCTATATATGGTATTAAAATAAATTAAACCCTTTAAAATCAAGAGGGCTTCGTGACCCATAGGTTGGGTCCCGACCCATAGGTTGGGAACCACTGCATTAAGGGACTACGGAAGTTATGTGGAAAAATTGGAAAATCAATTCTTTCAACACTGCTCTACCAGAATGTTAAAGTTGTAAATAGCATTTAAGAAAAAGGTGATGCTATATTAACTGTACATCCTCATACTGTATGCATTGTGTATCTTGTTCTCTATTAGAGCCAGATGATGTTCGCCGAAGATTCATTCTTCTTGGGAAGACCGGAGCCGGGAAAAGTTCCACAGCAAACACCATCATGAGGAAAAGGGTATTCCCATCCAGGCTTTCTCCCCACGCAGTAACTTTAGAGTGTCAAAAGGAGACAACCAACTATGATGGACATACACTGAGCGTAATTGACACTCCATCACTGACTGACGGCAGCACATCCAAACATAAGGTGCCAAAACATATTGGTAAAGGCAAGGTGCCAGGAGGGATCGCTGCTGAATGCATCTCATTAGCTGCTCCAGGTCCTCATGCGTTCCTAGCCGTGATCAGTCTGGCCAAATTCAATGAAGAAGAAATGAACACGGTAGAACTTATCCAGGAGATGTTTGGGAAAGAGGCATTGCCATACACCATCGTCCTGTTCACGCATGGCGATACTCTGGACGCAGAGGGAGGCTCCATAGAGGAATTCATTGGCCAAAAAACACAACTCCATGACTTCATCTGCCAGTGTGGTGGAAGATATCTGATCTTCAACAATAAAAGCGATAATCCATCTCAAGTCATAAAGCTGCTGGAGATGTTCAGACAAATGTTGAGGGAGAATGAAGGAAGATACTACACCAGCCAGAGGTTTAGAGAAGGTGAGTCAACCATTATAAAAGAAGCAGAAGGGTTGTAAAAGAATAATGCCTGACATTGTCCTCATTCGTTTCAATGGGTTGCTGCAAACTGGATATTTCTAAAGTACGCTTTGCAATATTTTTAGTTGTTTATTTCCAGAATGTATGCTACCCATTCATTAATGATATGTTTCTCATGAATACCACCATCAAATTCTGAGTATTCATTATGATAATTGCACCTTTCATACATGAAAAGGGGGTCTTCTCCATGGTCCGCTATTTTGAATTTCCAGAAATGGACATTTTTAGCTGCAAAAATGACTGTACTTGGACCATACTACAAAATATTACTTTATTACTTAGTAAACTTTCATAAAAAGATCAAATTTGGCAATAGGCGACCCATTTTCAATGAGCAGCATAGTTGCAGTACCTTTTTTGACCACTTCCCGCACAGTGCACCTTTAACTCATTGGCTGCCTTGGGCGGCGAATGATGTCATTTCAAAAAGTGACGCCCCCTGCCTTAAGTGACGTCCGCCGATAATTGCGTTTTTTTTACAGCCACGCCTTGAGGACGGTCTGTCCTATATTGTGTTGAAATTTAAGAGCTCTAATCATGTTCTAACTGTTCCTGTAGGTGGCAGAAGTGTCCTTAGGAGCAGTCAGGGCAGGGCATTAGATCAGAGCAAGAGGAAATGTCAAGACAGGGGCTGTTCACTCACGGAACTTGCTACTAGCCACAACTGGCTAACCCTAACCACGGGACAGTGCAAAATGAATGGGTGTCAATGGAGTTTTTTACCATTATAATTTTTGTGATTTTTTATAATTTTTTGTCCTGAAATATTAATATGAAGTTCGAAGCTAGAAATAATAAGACCCCATTTGAGTAGCGTTTCGATTATTTTGCGCCACTGGATTATTATATACTGGGTCACAAAGCTCAATTTTTATGGGGCCAAACCCATAAACATTAGCACGATGCTAGCGAGTACAGGTTGAAATCTTCTAACCTGCTGTAAAACTACACACCTGAACGATTTGTCAATACAGCCTATTGTTGAACAACAGTCATAGTGCTTACCAGCTTTTGTTGATAATATTTGTGACTGGAAATGGCAGTAGCAATGTATTTAGCATGGGTTCCCCTTTCCATTCCATACATTTTCCCACATGAAGGACTGGCCTACGCTCGTTACTGCAGTATGCATGCAAAGCTAACTGGCTACAATGGGAACCAATGAGACTGAGCCTTCTCCCTGTGTTCTAATTTCTCTGGTCAAGACAAAAACATCCCCTTTTACTAGGCCTATAATAATCTCAAAAGTAGCATAGCAAAATCATTTTTAGATGATAAGAGGGTCTGTCCGTCTGTCCGCTGTCCGTCCGTCTGAAACGCATTCCTTCAATTGTTCCTTCCTGTGTCCACAAGGCGGAGGCAGAGAGGCATTTTGGCCTGAAGCGAATGCGTGCCAAAAAGTTACCAAACCGGCAAGGCTAAGCTGATTGCATTGTGAGACGACTAAGGGGGGCATTACATTTTCGGCATCGTTTTTCGTTTGGACAGTGGGAGGCAACTCTGTTCCTTCTACACAGCACACCAACATCACCACTGTGAGTGTCGCTTAATGTTCACGGTCTTGTTATACACTTCGGCTGATGAGGTTGTCAAACGTGAAGGGGACTTTATCATGTTGTGTATGATAGTGTCGCGTTGTGTTCAGCTATTTTGGTTCATCAGAAACTTGTGGAAATGAACGACTTAGAAGTCGGCAGGCAGTATTTGACACAGATGTTTGTGCTCGGATGAGGGCGTTTGCGTTGCATATCGCTCCACGACATGGAAGCGTAATTAGTTGACAGGCGACCCGCAGCACATACAGCTCTTCCTCTAAACGTGGACCTGTAACCTTTGGTTAGCTTTTTTCTTTCATAACATTCATTTTCTTCCGCTTTTCTCCAGTCCACAAACTCGGGCTCAGAAGACTAAAGTATGTACGAGCCTCCCTTTTAATACTGTTACTAATGTTCTCTGACTTATTGCAAGGGAGGTTCATTTGTTTTCTGCTGGCGGGCGCGTGGACCCCATAGGTGCTTTCCATTGCGCTCAGAGAAAGCACGAGACAGAACCCGTCTTTTGATTCGTAGGCTAATTGGTTTGCAGTCGTGTGAATTTGGTAAACTCTGGCACTGGAGCTCACTGCTTTGTGCATTGATGGTGAAAAGCTGGCATTGAAAATCAAGTGCATAATTCACCCAAAGGGTGAACCCATAAGCGCATAATTCACCCAAACGGTTTTATTTATTTATTATTTTATTTATTTTCCAAATCAACAAGCATGATGGGCTTATTATAGCCTAAACTGCAAAATTAACAAATGGGCAATATGACCAATAAACAAAAAGCACATCCTGGGGGGTGCGTTTTGGGGGAAAAAAGGTTGGAACTGGCATAGAGGGACAGAGGGAGGCATCTGTTGTCCGCCTGTCGGCCTTGTTGAAAGTAAAGCACCTGTGACAGTAGTCTACTTTCTTGCCCTCTGATTTTAACACAGGTAGGCTACTGATTTTAGTGTCAGAGCCTGACAAAAAAAACTTCCTCTCATGAACAAAATACAACCCCCTTTTGCTATCTAGCTAGTAGGCATTGTAGCTAGCTTGCCCAAAATACACCATGTTCAACCAGAGATGATCTGTGTGGCAACCGTTTCATTTTGGATAATGTGATCAGCCTACACAATATCAGGATGATGCGTACAAAAGATCATCTAACAGGAAAATGCACTAGTATGGGGACTAGTGGTGATGTGTCACCTCAGTTGGGAATGCTTGGCTATAAAGTTTGCTACGCTAGCTAGCTAGCACAAAATCGCTAACAACTTACAACTAAGCCTAAATAAAGGAGCCTTGGTAAGTCAACTATTTTTACTCATTCTACAGTTACTTTTTATGGATCTGTATAGTATGATCAGCTTACTGTATCATCAAAAAAGACAGGGGGGTTGCAGATTCTTGGAACAGAGTAGCCTTTGTGTCTGGTCAGATGCATTCAGCTCACATGAGAAAGCATTGCACTTAGCCTCAGACCAGCTAGCCTTCACCACTCCAATCGGCTTGTGAAATGTTGGATATGTGATCAGTACTTTATCAAAAGAAAATGCATTGAACAATATATGACAAGATCACTATAGCAGAAACATGATGACAGTAATCATCAATCTGCAAATTGTCCGCTCTGCCAAAGAAGCTGCAGTAAGCTAAGCTGGGCTGCCTGCCTGCCTGCCTGCCTCCCCTTCACACACACACGGTACTGGAGGAAACAAACCAGCTGTGATTCGTTCCCCAACGAGAGGAGAGCACAAAGTAGGCTAAACAGAGGGAGGACGATGAGACAGTATTTCTGTGAGTTCACGGAATTACATGCACCTGCTGTCATGAACCATTGTGCGCACCAGCAACTAAATCTAAACACTCTTGTTTTCGAGCCCACCCCGTTATATTTTAGTACATTATTAGGTTGAAAAGATCATACAAACGATCTTTTGTTTCAGGCTACAGATCAAAGAAGACTCTGTAATAGCATCTCATAGGTTTGGAGTTGTTAGGACGATGTCATTATGGGCAAAAACGTTTGCAATTATAGTTCTACTTCAAATGGCATTTTCTCAGCTTTTTGGCTAGAAAGCAGCATTTTGGCGAATTCCACTCATTATCAAAAGATGATTATGAAAGAACGGAAAGGGGTAGAGAGACACCGTTTTTTTTTTTATGATGACAGATGAGCGTCTAATCTGTGTTTTGATAGGTATGGTGTTGACATAGACACAGAACTCAATTTTCTGTGAGCCTCCAAAAAAAAAAAAAAAAAATGCTGAAAAATCTCTGGCACTCTGGGTTACCCTTTTATGAAAATGACTGGCAGCCAATGAGTTAACATGCATAAGCCAACATTTAAAGAAAATGAATGAGTTTTGTTGCATAATGAGGTATCCACTATTTTGTACTTTTGTCTTGCCATGAAAATATTTTAAGAACATACTTTTTAAACTTCTTTAAAATGCATTTTGCAATGCTATTCAATGGAATGCCCAAAACAAAAATGTCAATTTCCCAAAATGGATACATGTCATTTTGCAACAAATCTCTTCAAATACATATGCACATGCCGGTAAAGTAACATTTTGTCCAATATTTAAATTACCACACAACTTATTTCCAAAATGTGCATAGAGTAAGTTTAATACAGCATCTGTTGAGCATGCAACAGAAAAGTAAGGTCAATAATTTAAATCAATTTTTCAATTTTTTGTGAAATTATACTGATGCAAAAATACACTTTTCTCATCAACATGTGCGATTGTTGTTGTTCACTAGATCCAGACACTTTGAGGATGGTGCTTGTTGGCAGGACAGACGCTGGGAAGAGTTCAACAGGAAACACCGTCTTTGGAAGAAGGGTGTTTACAACTAAGTCTAATGACAGAAGTATCACATTTGGTTCGTTATTGGAAATAAGAGACGTTCATGCTCAAGTCTTGTCTATAGTGGATACCCCAGGATTGCCAGACAACAGAGTAGATGTGTGTAAGTTGAACCAATCACGTATGGAAATTGCTATCGGTGTAGCATTAGCGAGACCTCATGTGTTACTGGTGGTCATTCCACTTTGGGAAGGCGACTTCTCAAAGCAAGAGCAAAAGACTTTGGAAATAATTCAGGAAATGTTTGGGGAAGAGGCATCCCATTACACCATTGCCCTGTTCACCCATGGAGATCATCTTGGCATCCATGGCAGGAACAAGTCCATAGGAGAAATCATTGCTCAAAGTCCAGCTCTCAGAGCTTTCATCAGCAAGTGTGGTGGACGATACCATGTGTTCAACAACAGAAGTGGAGATCCCTCTCAGGTCAGAGAGCTGCTGGAGAAGATCAAAGCACTGGTGCAGAAGAACGGAGGAAGCTTCTACACCAAGGACTTGATGCAAAGTGCTGATGTTAATCTTAGACTGGGTGGTGCAGTGGAAGGTGCTGCTGGGTGTAGAAAGAGCAGTTTTTAAGTGTAGTTTCCTTCAGGAAAGTTGATTGACTTGACATTTATATTGACTTACTGGCCTCAGCTCATTTCATTTCCGTCAAAGTTACAAGGCTTACAATAGTCAGAAGAACGCTGCCTGCAATTGCACTATAATTGGTTCAAATTCACTTCAGAGGACTGTTTCAATGTCGTCAAGCAATTATTTTGACATGTACAGTACATGTGCGCTGGTTTCATTTTTGAGACCTGAAAAATGCCTTTGCTCCTTGGTTGTGACAGCAACAAGACAGGAGCGTACCTATGTTCTCCGGGTCCTATGTTCTCCTATGGGACCGGGGAACTTAGGACCCTTTTTCTAAAAAAGAGTTCTATGTTCCCCGCATTGTATTTAACCCTTCCCAAAACCAAGAATAAGTAGATGATTTGTAGACTCATGAATTATTAGAAGTGATTATCTCCCCCTCATAACACTTCAAACTACAAGCAATATTTGTATGGCTGTCAGAGGTGTTATGTGTGGCATGTTGTTATATGTGTTGTATATTTAGGAAAAGAAAGTGGGAGGGATAAAATCATCACGCACCATTGTGACTGTCTTGTCATCATATGTATGCCATCTCCACAATATATTACAGATTTTTGAGCACATTATTGCGAATCCATGAACTCATCAGAATCCATTCTAATGCATCTGTATATGAGTCTATTTCCCTGACTGATGTGTGCCGAGCGCGTGTGCTGCTGGAGTAGCTGCACTGTATGCTCTGCCGAGTTGGGTGCATGAGTGTGTGTCTGCGTGTCTGCATGGACAATTCTCTTTTGTTGTTTGGTTTATTTTCTTACTGTCTAAGATGCAATTGTGTGTTATCTGTCTTTTTGTTTCATTAGTTGTATTGATTACTTAGCTTTCTTTTGTTTAGTACACAACACTTGTAAGGCCACTAAATGTCTTTAGGCCCCCATACCTGATGCTCCCGGTCTGCAGTACTGCCGTAATAACTTGTGTGCCGTGTTTTTCTATTATTTTGAAACCATTTGCTGTGCTCACTAACTTGGGTTAAACTAACTTATTGCAGCTATAGGAGTGTGGAAAGGTCTAGGCTTCCGGCTAATGCATTTGCTAGTGTCCATCTTGTCCCTGATATGCTGTGTTCTTTTTAGTGTATTAATGTGCCTTCAAAGAAAACTTTAATATTTTTATATCTGTGTGTAAATAAAAAAGTAGAGATTAATTGTCCCCAGTCGCCTTGTCTCTGTGGTCCTTTGCGAACCTGTGTGCTGTGTAATTAGTTCTAGAGGGGGACCTACTACCCTGAAGTGTCGTAGTGGGTAGCTCGATAACAAAGTCAAACATTGAGTGCATTCCAATATGTACACTCCCGTCCTCCACTTGTGCTTGTGGCCTCGCCTCGCCTCCTGGTCCAGCCTCCATGGAAAAAACAATAAAGTTTCCCAGCTGTCAGCCTAGCCAAAACAATTTTTGGAGGACTATTCTTCATTAACCATACAGTTTGCAAATGAGAAAATTACTTTACAATTGAGCTTTTGCGAGTGATGTCATTACGACGTATTGCTTCCTGGTACGAGGCCACAAGCACAAGTGGAGGACGCAAGGTCACATTCCATTGTTCACCACTGGTAACTTAATTGTAAAATGTTTCAGATGATCTGTGACATGTCAAAATGTGAAAGGAATTTACAGACATCAATTTACTGTTCTGTCACCATCTATTTTAATTTTCAAAGGTCTGTGCCAGAATGTGAAACTGTCACGCAGAGTCATTTTATTTGCCCTGCGAGATCATTTCAAATGTGAATTACAGTTGGCCTATAATACCATACATGTACAACGTATTAAGACTTGAACATGATATTTCATACATCACAGGAATATGAGTGTGCCCAGTGCAATAGAATGGTAAAGGCGCGATTCCCCCAACGTTTTCAATGAATAGCCTACTTGACCCTGATTTTTCCCTGGACTATGCAATGACTGTTTGGGACTTATGGACACTGGTGGACACTTTCACTTTTCACTTTGGCTGATTTTTGCTTCACACCATTCAGCTCATCACCAACCACAGCTCTGTGTGTATGCGTGCGTGCGTGCGGCAGGGTTTGTGTGTGGGTGTGTGTGTGTGTGTGTGTGTGGGGGGGGGTATCTAACGTTGGCTAAATATGTATAAGCATGTGCTCTATGATAACATATGTGCTATGATGTGTGTAAACTCCACCAACTGGGTCTCAACACCACCCTGTGCAACTGGACTGTGGACTTCCTCACCGTACACAGGGGGTCAGAGTGGGCAACAATATCTCCTCCACTCTTTCCATAAACACCAGCGCGCCCCAGGGGTGTGTGTTAAGCCATCTGATCTACACCCTGTTCACACATGGCTGCTCTGCCTCCTCTCCCTCCAATCTGATCGTCAAGTTCGCGGATGACACCACCGTCCTGGGCCTCATCACCAACAACGACGAGAGGGATTACAGGGCAGCGGTGAAACACCTAAGAGCAACAACCTTGTAGTGAGGCTTCTTAAGTCAATATTCCATAAGAATCTTTCACTTGGTGATGCAAGCATCAAATTTGGTTCAGAGGTGCTTTAGACCCTACCCTTTTAGAAAAGGTCGCTATCCAGGTGAAAAAACAAGATGGCGGCCATTTTTCAAGATGGCCGCCTCATTAAAGGTGAAAAAAGCTGTTTTCGTCTTAGAATGCCAAGTAATCAAGATATCCAAGTGATGGAAATATTAAAATGTATGCATTCTGACCAGGACAACTTCATAGTATCATTATTTCATCACAAAATGGCCACCACTTTTCAAAATGGCAGCCCTTACATGACTGAAAATGCACATTTATGACATACAGCTGTCCGATAGCAGGTATTCAATAATGCATACTAACCTTGCCATCACTATTGGGATACAATGTCGTAAAAACAATTTTGTTTACATTCTGTATTAGAGTGATGTTATAGCACAACCAGGGTACACTGGTGACATCACTGCTGTGAGACTCAGCATGGGGTTCAGTGTCGGCTTGTGGTACAATAGCTGTAGTTGTAGTTTACTAACTCTTTAGTATACTCACTTTAGTTGTTAGTATTTATCATATGCTATCCAAGAAGACCCTGTATATACTGTAGCTTAATTAGAAATGTAGTTAGTGTAGTTAGAAATTTAGTTAGATAGCCGCACCTGAATTGACAGGATGTGCCAGCGTGGGAGAGCCGAGCCAAGGGTAACAGGGCTTCAGTTACCTGGATAGTTTACAGATTGCACGGGACTTAAATGACACTGGATGAACGATCGGGCTGGGTGTAAGGCAGAAGTTGCCTAATTTTCATAGACTTCAGATCACGTTTTCTGGTCTGACCAGGACTATAACGATTAGCGTTTCCATACAGGATGAACTTTGATTCCATGGCCTGGTTAGCCCGCCTCCCTCGGCTTGCTACTGGTTGAGGGCTGTGCCGAAGTTTAAACCAAACATTTCTTAGCCCAATAGAACGTTTCTGCTTAAACCACGTCACTGCCTTGAACACATCTCTACCCAGGACGGTTGGAAATGCACAGTTGATTGGTTCCAGACAAAGTGTGTGGAGATCCCGATGTAGCGGGAGAGAGCAAGCTCCTGGCCCTACTGTGTGTAGCTGAGCCGAAGGCGTTGCGTCACCAGTAGGGCGGAGCCCGGCTATGGCAGAAGATGACTTAACCTTGTTGTGTCCCATATCTCAATGTGCTTTGATAATTTGAACGGTTGGGTGGTAAAAGGATAGACCCTCGGCCTTTAACCGTATTACACAAGATGTCTGCTAAAAATCCATTGAGCTGCAGTACGTGTCGGGAACAACACCTCAATCACCCTGACCCTGAGCACGGGGGCCCCGCAAGGTTGCGTGCTCAGCCCCCTGCTGTTCACGCTGCTGACACATGACTGCACAACGACCCACAGCACTAACCATCTGATGAAGTTTGCGTACGATATAACACTAGTGGGCCTCATCACTAAGAGTGACGAGACTCACTACAGAGAAGAAGTAGACTTGCTGGCCAGATAGTGCAAGGACAACAACCTCCTGCTGAATGTCAACAAGACCAAGGAGATTGTTGTCAACTTTCAGAGGGGCCAAAAACAACTGCTACCACTGACCATCGACAATGATGTTGTGGAGAGAGTGAGCAGCACAAAATTCCTTGGAGTGCACATTAGCAATGACCTCTCTTGGACCACAAACACATCATCACTGGCGAAGAAGGCCCAACAGCGCCTCTACTTTTTGTGCAAACTGAAGAAGGCAAGTGCTACACCCTCCATCATGACAGCATTCTACAGAGGAACCATCAAGAGCATCCTGGCCAGCTGTGTGACACAGTGTGAGGAGGAGGTTGCACAGAGCAAAACAGGAAGACACTCCAGCGCATTGTGAATACAGCGTAGAAGATCATTGGTGCGCCACTCCCTCCCTGCAATACATTTACACCACCCGCCCCACCCGAAAAGCACTGATGATCACCAAGGACATAAGTCACCCTGCACACAAATTGTTCAGTCTCCTGCCCTCTGGAAAGAGGTACAGGTGCCTCTGCTCCCATACCACCAGGCTGACAAAGACCTTCAAAGCAATCAGGATGCTGAACTCTTAACCCGCCCTCCTATCCCTGATAGCCCCCCCCCCTCAACACTGAATTGTGATTGCACATTCTACTTGCACTAACTCAAAACACACACACACACACACACACACACAACACTGAACTAACTCAAAAGCACACACAAACATGCACACACATGTTGCTGCTGCTTCATGCCTGTTACTTGACTGTACTGGAAAACTAGCTACCAACTATAGTTGTAAACATCGCACATTACAAATTGCTTACTTCATATTTATTATTATTTCACAATGCTACTATCACTATGTCAGAATCGTCACGACAGGACGTACCGGACCCGAAAATGCACAACAATACCTCTTCAAATGTTCTATGTATGTCTGCTGTCGCCCAGTCTTGCACTTTATATGTCTGTAAGGGTATTGTATAGGTACCCTAGGTGTAATGCATGTGTACTGTCTATGTCTAAGTCCACACCTAAAGTCTATGTCTATGTCTGCATGGGAAAGTAAGAAACGTAATTTCAAGTCTTTGTATGGCCAGTGCATGTAAAGAAATTCTCCAGTATGCAGGATTAGAGATGATGTGGATCGAATTCGGCCATGGTCATTCCATCAGGTGGCTGCCAATTCATGACATTGTGTTGAATCTTGGGCCAGAGAAATCCAAAAGCATGATGTCCTTCCATTCTTTCACTGGCTGTGATGTTGTATCAGCTTTCCATAGCAAAGGCAAGAAAACAGCATGGCAAACATGGGACGTCTGCCCTGAAGTGACTCATGTCTTCAAAAAGCTCAATTCATACCCAGAAGTAATTGAAGATACTGACCTGAATATTCTTGAGAGGTTTGTCATCAATATGTATGACAAGAACAGCACAACAGACAAGGTTGATGAGGTTAAGACTGGACTTGTTTGCTCGGAAACAAAGATCCTATGATGCCATTCCACCGACAAGTGCATCCCTTGTCCATCATGTTAAACGGTCCGCTGCCAAACTGCCTGTATATGGGGCCGAGCTACTGTGTGCAAAATGCAAATTGAAAGCCCTGCCAACTGGGGGTGGCAAAAAGATGGTGAGGCCTGGAAAGTTCTCTGGTCAAAGCTTCCTACAATTGCGGAGAGTTGCCAGCAACTGACAAAATGTAGATGCAAGACTGACTGCCGAGGAAGATGCTAATGCTATTGCTTTAGCCTCAACTGTACACAGTTATGTTCCTGCAAATGTGGAGGACTAAAAATCACTAATCCAACATGTGCATCAGAGAGTTTTCCTACCCAAACAACAAACATGTAATCATTATAGGCCTACTTCTGTTTTTGTAATATTTAGAATCATTCAGTGAGTGTTAGTTTATTTACATGTAATTATGAAAATACTATAATTGTCAATATTGTGTGTATCATTGAATTTTCCATGCTCAACATAATATATTTCCATACATAGATATTCAAAATATGATCAGTCAATCAAAATATACATAAAAGCCATTTAAAAGCAGTTCAATTGGCGGCCATCTTGGAAAATGGCCGCCATTTTGTTTTTTCACCTGGATAGCGACCTTTTCTAAAAGGGTAGTGTCTGAAGCACCTCTGAACCAAATTTGATGCTTGCATCACCAAGTGAAAGATTGTTTGAGGTATTTGCTGCACTATTGCTCTTAACACCAAAAGACCAAGGAAATGATTGTGGACTTTGGGAAGCAACAGCCTGAGTATCACAAACCTCTCTCCATCGGGTCAGAGGTGGTGGAGAGAGTACTTTTAAATTTCTGGGAGTGACCTTGGCGGAGGACCTGTTCTGGGGCACTCACATCGCCTCTGCAGTTGGGAAGGACCAGCAGCGCCTTTTCTACCTGTGGAAGCTGAGGAGCTACCACATCCCCAGACCACTGCTGGTGAACTTTTACAACTGTGCCGTCAGCAGTGCAATGGGTTCCTAGTCTGGTTCTCCAGCTTCTCCAAAGCAGATCAACAGGTAGAACTACTCCAGCGTGAGGTGAAAACAGCAGGGAAAATCACTGGAATACCTCTCCCAGAGATTAGTACCATCTACACCACACACTGTCTACAGAGAGTGCAGAATATCCTGCGCGACAGCCATAATCCTCCTGCCTATCACTTGTTCTAACGGCTACCCTCAGGTAGAAGGTACAGGTCCCTTCAGAGCAGGACTAAAAGACTGGCCAACAGCTTTTACCACCTGGTCAACAGCTTTTACCTCCAGGCCATTAAACTTTTGAATTTGCAGGACTGCTGAGGAATATTACTGCATACAATGTTATCCATCTATCCTTTAGCCATGTCTGTGTGTGTGTGGGTGTGAGGTGCTCTTAATCTTTGTTGCACTTGAAGTGGGATTGAAAACCTGCTGCTAGTCTGCCCCAAACACAATTTCGTTGCCTTTTTGACAATGCCAATAAACTATTGAATCTCAAGTCTCTTGTTTATTCTGTTTTTATTCTTGTAGCGTGTTTTCTATTTTTGTGCATGCTACTGGACACCTTGATTTCCTTCGAGATCAATAAATGATAGGCCTGGGCTAGCCTACTCTACTCAACTATGTGCAGGGCAGGCACACATGATCACACTGTGTGTGAAGTTTAAATATGAGTATAAAATATGTGCAAAATTTGAGTCAATTTCTAAATAAATATTGAGTTTGGATGGACCGCGCTATCTGTGCGCACACGCGCGCGCACACACACTAGGTCATACGCAATCCCACTATGACGACCAGCCGACGTTCCGTTTGTCCACATGTGACATTACTATGGCAACCAAGGGCTTGCAAGACGAGACGCGTTCGAAGAGTTTCGATTTGTGGGATCTGCGAGCCCGTGGACACTAACTATAGCACGAGCTTTGGAGAATAAAAACACCTTTGCAGCTGTAGCCGGTGGAGTGCAGCGGCAGGCGTTACCAGATTCTGGTATGAAAGGAAGGGAATATCCCGACCTCAATCTTGTGCTTAGTTGACTATAGCCTACACTAGGGCATACTTAAACTTATTTGTAGAAATAGTTCATATACCACCACCATGCAATCGCGACAGTAGTCCTGTGTTGGCCATTTTCATTTTCAATCTTCTTTCACGGTGCTGTCCCCTCATCCAGGAAGAGATACTGACGTAAAACACAAGTCTGCTTGAGTGCAACGCGACACCTGTTCGCTGGTGTTTGTTTCATCACTGCAGGTGAGAGTCCGCTTCTTTGTTTGATTTGAATCTGAAAACTAACAGCAGGGTGTTCGTTCAACAGCCTCGCACGTAGAAGAATAACTATATATCGTGTCTCTCCTTCTAAGCCATGACAGTGAGAGAGAAGAACATGGGTGTTATCATCGTCCACAAGAAAGTAACTCCTGCATGTCTTATCAAGTCAAAGGTAAGATCAGACAGTGTCCAATGAAATGTAGGCTGAGCATAGAACGTGACATAACAATGGTAGAATGGATTCAATGTAGACATGATGTAACCATATTCTGTAGCCTATGGTAACAGATTGTGTTGCTGTCAGTCGGCTTGTTTGTTTTCTGTGTGATTTCTTGTTCTGATTTCTGTGATTTCGGTCTTTCTGCTCAGCCGTGAGCTCGTGGAGCAAGTCGGAACCACAGACCTAGTTTAGTGTATTTTTTTCTTTTTGCATTTGTTTATTTGTGAAGCACATTGAGTTGCACCTGTGTATGAAATGCACTATACAAATAAACTTGCCATGCCTTGCCTTAGATTGGTCTATCTCGGCCTCGGACTTGATCCCTTTTAATGCCTTGTCCTCAGCCTAAGTGGAATGCAAAGCAATGTCGCATATTTTTAGTCTCCTAAATTACCCCCCAACACACACACACACACACACACACACACACACACACACACACACACACACACACACACACACACACACACACACACACACACACACCTCTCCCTCCCCATCCATGCCACCCCCAGGAGGAGGAGGAGGCATGTTCTCAATAATAATTCAGTGCTGCCGGCCTCTGTACTGTGTCCTCTCATGAGCCCAGTAGAGCCGGTGTCGTGCTCAAAAGCGACTGCCTGCCAGAAAATGACTGACTTCATGGACTGTCCCACTGTAACTCTGGACTACAGAGGGTCGGCTGCATCAAATTCTCTGTACACACCTGGCTATCATCCTCCACTGTCACAGTTACAGGGGGGCAGTCCATGAAGTCAGTCGTTTTCTGGCAGGCAGTCGCTTTTGAGCACGACACTGGTGCGGTGCGGTGCCATATGTCCTGGGGTCGGATCCCCTTGCAGCAGACACCTGTAACCTACACGCACTGCTACCTTGGCTTTGTCTGGCCCATGTAGAGAGCTGTCAGACCAGACCGGGCAGTGGTGAAAGGGGGGTTGGCTGCGAGGGTATAGGACGATGAAGGCCGCCTCTCTCTCTCTCTCTCCCTCTCTCTCTCTCTCTCTCTCTCTCTCTCTCTCTCTCTCTCTCTCTCTCTCTCTCTCTCTCTCTCTCTCTCTCTCTCTCTCTCTCTCTCTCTCTCTCTCTCTCTCTCTCTCCCCTCGATGCATAATCTGTTGGGTTAAGGTCAAGTGATTGATTTGGCCAGGTAAGACCCCCCATGCACATCTCTCTCTTCCAAGGCGTACTCATATTAGGTTAAAGGTTAAGTGATTGATTGGGCCAGTTAAACCTTTCGCTTTCTTGGCCTGATAAAGACCTACGTTTTGCTGCCGACATGCTTAGCTCTGTTATCCTGCTGCATGACTAAAATCCTCCCAATTAGTTGGGATGCATTTGTCCATAAATTGGCAGGCAAAATGTTTCTGTACACTTTGGAATTCATTTCACTTCCAACTCGGTTAGTGAAACACAAAACCTGGCATACTGTACGCTGAGGGGTCCTCACGATACACGTGTAACTTATACATGGGTTTCTCGTTTGTAAACAATCCCTGGCTGCGCGCCCCATTTGTGCATTTGTGCTGTGCAAATATAAAACTTTATTTGCAGTGTATCTCTATTTTGTAGAATGTTGGGAAATTGACATTTTCTACTGGGCATTGCATTGGAATATGCATTTTATGGTGATAGGACCTCTGAACAGTCATTTTCAATAATAACATTCAAAATTCAAAAATAAACTCAGATGTGTTGTGTATATATGCTGTGTATCTTTGCACAACAATGATTGCCATGAAATCATGTCGGCCTTCTCCTGTGTTATGTGCCCATTCTGCCACATTGGGTTTATTTGCAAAACGGTGTATCTCCATTTTTTTTACTTTTGCATTTTATTATTGGAAATGACTGGTCAGAGGTCCTATTACCTATGTGTGAATTCTTACCATTCAAATATTTTGAGAACATTCTTTTTTAACCTATATAAAATGCATTTTGCAATTCAATTCAATGGAATGCCCAATACAAAAAAAGCAATTTACCAACATTCTACAAAATGGTGATACACCGTTTTGCAAATAAACCCTTACTCTCTCTCTCTCTCTCTCTCTCTCTCTCTCTCTCTCTCTCTCTCTCTCTCTCTCTCTCTCTCTCTCTCTCTCTGTCTCTCTCTCTCTCTCTGCCCCAGTCCCCGGTGGCCATGAGGAGTGCGCCCCATAGTTCCTCATGTGACGGCAGAGCGCTGCTCAGTGCCAATGGAAAGGCAAAGATTCGGTGCAGAAGTGCAGAGAAGAGGCGCCATACCTATAGACCTGCGTCTGTTTCTGTGCCCGGCTGCCCTACCTACCTCCCACAAGACTCACTCAGCAATCTGCAGGTAGCCTATTGCAGAAAACATATTGTATTGTATGTTATTTTTGTCGTTTACTTTCAAAATGTTTGTTTTCTCATTCACAAATGTGATCTTTTCATGAGTATTTGCCACTTTACTACTCAAGTACTAAAACTAATATTATGCACTACGGAGTGTGACCAAGTAAGTTTCAGTAAGTTTGTTAGCCAATTATGTCAATTACTGGATATTCAAAAGGGCAGAAAAAGGTGAAGATCCACCTATTTATGTATGAAAAGTGCAAGTTTATAATAATGAACACTTTGAAATGGATGGTGGTAATACAAACCCCAACTCCGGTGAAGTTGGGACGTTTGGTAAACAGTGAATAAAATCAAAATGCTATCATTTTCAAAACATTCAATCTATTCATTAGATGGAGAATAGTGAAAAGACAACATATTAAGTGTTAAAACCGAGAAAAAGTATTGTTTTGGGGGACATATGTACTCATTTCTAATTCGATAAATCCAACAAGTCTCAAATAAGTTGGGACGGAGATCAGTGAAATTTAGTAAACATCCCAATAAGATAAAACAACAAAGAAGAACATTTTAAAAATGAATTGTACTGATGGACAATATAGGTGTCCAGGTATAAGATCATCAAAGAGAGGCTGAGTCACTCAGAATTAAAGATGCAAAGGGAATAATTACCATAGTTATTACATACATTTTTGAATTCCCTTTGATTTACTACGATTGAGTGTATAGACATATTTTTGTTACAAAAATCATTGTATAGGTTTATGACATCATGAAATATATATTGGCTGTAGTCTCACTCTAATTCCTGGAGTGCTAGAGCTATTGAAAGTTGACCATATTAAGAATGCTTAATGCGTGCAAATGATACAGGGGTGTAACATTCTCCTAAGCACCTGAGCTCACTTGAAATAAACCCAGAAGACATGGGAAACTGTCCTTTGCTTACAGAAGTCAGCAGAAGTTGTAGAAGTCCATTCTTTTTGACAATAATAGAGCATTGCACATCCTGTGCTACAGTGAAAATGGACCATCCAACTTGTGTTAGTGCTAACTTCAAAAGTCAGCCTCCATGATGGCATGCGGGTGCAGTAGTGCATTGGTTAAGATGTTCTCACTCATCTGTAGAGTTAAATACAGTGCTGAATGGTATAAATGGGTTTTAAACAGCATGAAAAGCCACTCATGCACTATATTTTGAAGGGAGATCTTCGATTACTGCCACATAGTAAGGTCAAATTGCATTCTCTACTATGTTTTAACAGTTTGGCTCCATCATAAGGACCAGCAGGTGATAAAATGGTGGGCTTTTGGTCAAGACCTGTCACACTGTAAGCACTACAGAAAGGAAAACACTGCAAAACATGACAAGGAATACACCCACCATTTAAGCTGGTGAAATCATGTCCAAGATTTAATATAAAATCATCTCATCGGTTAATGTATTTAACTGTTAAGTGTTGTCTTTTGTTTTGTTTTTAGTCTTCCTCGACATTTGCTGCCATTTATTTTCCCCGTCCCAACTCTTCTGAGACGTGTTGGATTTATCAAATTAGAAATGAGTACATATGTCCCCAAAAACAATATTTTTTCTCGGTTTTAACACTTAATATGTTGTCTTTTCACTATTCTCCATCTAATGAATAGATTGAATGTTTTGAAAATGATATCATTTTGATTTTATTCACTGTTTACCAAACGTCCCAACTTCACCGGAGTTGGGGTTTGTACATATAGTACTTGGGAAAAGATGATAACATTTGTGGATTGGCTGCAGAAGTTCTGTCAATTAAGTACTACCAAAAAATGTCCTACTCTAGCTTTAATGGTGCATTGTGTAGGATTGTGGCCGGAGTGGGTATTGCAACTACACTGCTCATTGAAACAGTGTTGCCTATTGTCGTATTTCATCTTTTCATGAATATTTACTAAATAATAGCCTTAATTTTTACTAGTATTACCAAAGTACAGTTTCGCGTGCTAACCACTAGTGAACAAATGCATGCTCATTGTTTTATTTTAATGTAACATAGGTATTTTATGTTGTTTATTGTCCGTGTAGTGTTTATTCTGATAGTGTCTCTGTTGCTTCCACAGGTGCAGCTTAAGGCAGAGCAGCGGGACCTGAGGGCTATCACTCAACCCATTTTGGACACAGAAAACAGTCTGGTGAAGGTAGGCCCACCAGCACAAACGGAAAATGGTGGCAGAGATCTTATAGACAAAGATATTTCCGGTATCCACTTTATGTCAGGTAAACGCCCCTTTAGGAGACCTTCGGTTAGTTGACCTTCGGAGTCTGGAGGTTGAGAATAAATTGAGTCCCCTTAGCGCTGTAGATGGCGGTAGCGCACTTCTTGTGCAAACACCTCAAAAAGAGAAGAAGAAGGAGGGGACAATGCCCCCTTAGGAGACCCAACTTGAGCACATTATTTTGCATTGGGTGGGCGTGTTTTGAATCCTCTTTATTAATCCAACCTCTTTGGTGGTGGCTTTCCATCTGGTGGACCAGGCCCTGTGGCACAGCCAGACACTGGGCCAGCATTGGCGCTAGCTGCTCCATAAGCGCTGGTCGGAGGCCTGTATTGTAATTACTAATAGATGTGTTGATGTAAAGCAGGGGTGAGAAACCTTTTTTATTCGAAGGGTCACTTCAAATTTTATGAAGTCGTCCAAACCAGGATTTCCCCCTGCACTTTAGGCCTATTATTTAAAGCGGCCACCTTTACAACAGACCCCACCTTCACTAGGTCCCCTGAAAATATGAATGAATTGTATTGCAAGTGTAATTTCTAAGATTGCTATATAAAAATATTTTATGTGAAAATGCATAACATTAAAATTATATCTGGGGCCGGATAAGACAGCCTCATAAGCTGTAGACAGGGCCCAGGCCATAGGTGTAAAGAGAGCCACTACAGTATAGTACACCAATAGAGAGGCCACTCCCTGTTAGGGCATCTGACCTGTAGCCCAAAGGTTGCCGGTTCGACTCCTAATCCGCCAGGTTGGCGGGGTGAGTAAATTACCAGTGCTCTCCCCCATCCTCCCCCATGACTGAGCTACTCTGAGCATGGTACCGGCTCGCCGCACTGCTCCGTTGGGGGCTGCCCCCTTGCACGAGTGAGGCATAAAAGCAATTTCGTTGTGTGCGGTGAGCAGTGTTCACTTGTGTGCTGTGGAGCGCTGTGTCACTATGACAATGGGAGTTGTAGTTTCCCAGTTGGGCTTTCACTTTCATATTAAGAACTAGAGTACAGTACAGTCTTGGCTCCTTTAGCCGGAGGTGGACCAGGTCCTGTGGAACGGCCAGACGCTGGGCCAGATGTGGCGCGAGCTGCTCCACAAGCGCTGGTCGGAGGCCGGGGGTGCATTTCTGGAAAGCGTAGTTGTTAGCCGTTAGCAACTTTGGTAGTTGCCTATGGGAAATTGCATTGCAACCAACAAAGTAGTTAACATAGTTAGCAACTACGCTCTCCAGAAATGCACCCCTGTATTGTATACAACAAATAGATGTGTTGGTTATGTACTGTATGTAAACAGTAAACCAATAGAGAGGCCATTCCCTGCATTGTGTTGGTGTATATTGAGAGCTAGAGTACAGTACCGTCTTGGCTCCTTCAGCAGGAGGTGGACCAGGTTCTGTGGCACGGCCAGACGCTGGGCCAGAGGCGGCGCGAGCTGCTCCACAAGCGCTGGTCGGAGGCCGTGTGGACGCCCATCCAGCGCAGCGTAGAGCAGCACGTGACCGAGGCCGCCCCGCGAGAGCCCCAGCGCCTACGCAGCCTCCTGCTGCACTACATCCAGCACTGCAACGCCAAGGTCAGTCTCTTTAAAAAAAATAAAAAATTGGGGGTCATTTTAGGCTTTATTCAGATAGGAGAGTGAAAGAGGGACAGGAAATGAGTGGGGAGAGAGAGAGTCGGGTAAGGATCGGCAAATGACCCGGGCAGGAATCGAACCCGGGTCGCCGGCATAGTGACCCAGTGCCCTACCATTAGGCCTCGGTAGGGCCGCCAAGGTCAGTCTCATCCACAAGGTCAAGGTCACTCAGTTGCTCCATCTTTGATAGTGTTTCTCAACGGGCTCTACAGCTCACAATTCCTGGTGTTAATCCCATAGAAAACGTTTGGCCGCCTGACATTAAAAAAATGCCGTCCATGAGGCAAAATCAAGAGGTGGAATGTAGTACAATCAACCTGGGCTGCCATACCTGTTGACTGTTGCCAGACTTTGGTGGACTTTGACGGAAGCAGTTGTCGAAAACCATGGTTATGCAACAAAATATTAGTTTAGGATGCTCAGCAAAGTTGAATTTTCAAGAATTTGTTGATTTGTTAAGAACAATTTTGAGTTTGAGATCAATGCTGCTGTTTTTTTCCTCAACATTACATTTCTTCACTTTCTATGAAATATTATAAAATATTATTACTTTTGTTGCTTTGAAATACAATATGCAGTGTCCCCAATGTATTTGAGCTCATTTAAGTACAATTTCTTTGAAGAATGTTGCTGTTTACTCACCTTTGTAAAGACACTGCTATCATTTTGAGCAGAACTGTATGCTGCACACCAGTCTATAAAACATGGCTATGGTTGTTTTCTAGTTGGTCACTAGATGGCAGCGTTAGACCAGCTGATACAGAGCAGTTTATAGAGATAATCGGCTCTGAACTGACACAGAGCTGTGTCTTTATGTACTGTTGCAGCTCAATGCAACTGGTGAAGTCAAAACGTGTTTACTAATTAAACACAGTTTGGAACAACATCCGCTCCTTCAATGTGCCTTACAGACAAAACATAATGATAAAAATTCACAGAGTAGAACATTATTTGAGGACCCTCTCGAAAACGAGATTTTTATCTCAAGAGGCTATCCTCTAATAAAGAAATTTGAAATTTGAATTATGTGTATTATGTATATCTTGTATTCTTTTTAAGGGGACACTTTAATTTCCTTTGGGATAAATAAGGAACTCTACTATTCAACATGTGTTGCTGTGTTCCACTTTAGGGCTACGTCTTCTTGGACACCTATGATCCGCTGGAGTACAACCCTTTCCTGTTCGACTCTGGAACGGCCTATACCTCAAAGGTGAACGTTTCCATCACCTAGTCTTCCCCTGTCTTACAATGTGTTTGTTGGCTGTTTGTTAAATCTGCAATTACAGTGACGCGAGGGCTTGCTTGAAATGATATGTCTGGAAAGTGACCTTGTCACACAAAACTTCCCAAAACATAACAAAATATTTAAGTCTATGACTCTGTTCTGTGCGTAGCTTTGTGTGCGTTAAATGTAATAAATTGTTCATATCTATCCCATTTCCTGATGTCAAATTCCTTATTAATTGTATAAATTCATTTCAGAGTACCACAATAAAATAATTTTCAACTAAAACTGAAATTGCAACAGAATAAGCTGAAAACGTGATAATGTTGTGGTGGGGGTACATTGTGGTGTACCATGTGCCCCTGTCATCTACGGTAGTATCTTTTAATGATAGTGCCACTCTCAGTGATCAATGACAATTACAGTTATACACAGAGGTGTATAGAGTAAAAGTAAAAATATAAGTATCATATAGGTAGAGTGGAATAACTGGAGCAGAAAATAATTGAAGATCATAGCCTTGTAATTACATCAGTATAGGACTACTTTTACCTGTACTTTATTTTTTTGTGATTAACTTTTTATTAGGTTTTTAGTAAACACTAAAACAAAAACATAAAACAAACAAACAAACAAACCGTCATCCTCATAACATGAAGTCAGGGAATAGTGGACAAAGAGAGAGAGAGAAAAAAGGGGGGGGGGGGTGGATTGGGTGTCATCCAATGGTGCTGTAACCAAAGAAAATTGTCCAAGGAGGGGTGTAGGCCTAACTCAAGAGCCTCTAAGAAGTTCAGACAGTTTACAAACAAAATGTCCCCAAGCATTACGTGTACTTTATATACCTCTCATTATATGCACACAGTAAAAATGTGGCATATTGACGTGTACACCTGACTACCTTTAGGTGACGCCGCCTTGTTTGAAGGATCTCCTACTTCTATGTTGCATATTGACGTGTACACTTGACTACCTCTAGGTGACGACCCCTTGTTTGAAGGATCCCTTACTTCTATGTTGCATATTGACGTGTCGTGTACACTTGACTACCTTTAGGTCACGACCCCTTGTTTGAAGGATCCCTTACTTCTTCAATCCCGGAACAGGATGAAGGAGAAGAGTGCCGTTCTGCATTGCCAAACAGGTTCCATTTGAAATCATTAATTTGAAGCCACTCCAACCATATTTCACTCTGGGAACTGTAACCAATACCCTGTAATATATGTCAGACTGACCTTGGTGAAAAGTGTCAGCTAAGCGGCGGTGGACAAAGTAAAAGTTAAAAAAAAGAAACAGTTTCTTTCCAACACATGTAACTTATTTGAGTAAAAAGTAGACCAATAACGTGTCTTACCATAAGCTGATTCTGCACAGGTTGGATTGAGTTTGTGGTGGGTCCTTGTTAGGTTTTTATTGTTTTTCAGTAATAACAAAGTCTATGTCAATAAGTGGGTAAAATGGAGTAAACGGTGTAACAGCTATGTAATACCATGTGCTACTGTTGTAGTTACACCACGAAAGTACTTTTACTTTGTCCACCACTGGAGCTAAGTGCAATGTAATGTAGTGTAATGTAATGACACCTGTGCTCCTCATGTGGGTCCACACAGGGCATGTGTACACACGCGATCAAGTGGAGGAGATCCTGAAGCGCAGCCTCCACCCCTCTCCTCAGTGCTGCTCCACACCCATGGTGCCCACTTCAGAGCCCCCCTCACTGGATACCCCAACCAGGAGAGAGAGCTCCCCCTGGACCACTAACAGGTACAGTGGGTCAGGGCTGGACTGGCCATCTGGCATAGCGGGCATATCCTGGTGGGCCCCTATTTTTGGAAATGCAAAAAAAAAACCTTTTTTTAACATTTCTGAAAATAGGGGCCCACAAGGGTGCCGAGCCCACCGGTGAGTCACATCTACGCCGCTAATTATGAGGGGCCCCTTTCAGCCAAATGTGCCAGGGCCCTATTTCTCCCCTAGCCCAGCCCTACAGAGGGTGGATACAGATAGAGGAAAAGGATGCAGGTGGGTGGGTGGGTGGTGTGGTGTAGTGAAGGAGGCTTATACAATGAATTTCTTCGTTTACTGAGTTTGACCAAATAGTAGTTCTTGTCTTGTTGGCTTTGTTCCCGTCAGAAGCACTGTTGATAAAATTTTAAAGATCTAAACAAAAACAAAAATCTTATTTTAAACATCTGAGGCCTATATTCTACAAAGCTGGTTCAGGATAAGTTAAGGTTAAGTTAAGAGGTAAATCATCTAATAGAATAGCTTTTCTTAAGAAAATGAGGACTCCAGGTTCTGATTTACCTCTTAACTTAACCTTAACTTATCCTGAACCAGCTTTGTAGTGTAGGCCCTTGAACAAACACACGTTCCTCTCCTGACCTCTTCTTTTCTTGTGTTGTCACCTCACCTCACCTCTCCAGGGGCAAGAGCATGATGTGTGGCACGGCGGAGGATGGAAGATGCTACTGCTGCTCAACCACCACCAGACTACTGACCAATTAAAAAACAGCCTGTGGGATATGGCCTCACTCATTACCTCATTCATCTTGCTGCTTTGGGGTCACATGATGCTGCTGTGAACACCCATCCACTTCCAGGTGCCTATACTAAGGGCCTTCGTACATCGGCTCCGACAAAGTGCTGAGCACTGCTCTGCCAAAGTTCAATTACATTGTTGTCAATACAACCCCGCACACCGGTAGCCTGAGTATCATCCTCCGTAGTGACCGCGCTAGCTCAATACTTTCGCTTGCTGACCACGGAGTCTGACCCTGCAGCCACCCCTGGCAGTTGGAATTCAGATATTCGTTCAGTATATGAACAGCCAATAGGCTCGCTGATAGTCTAAGCCCCTCCCCAAGCCCTCTTACATATTCAACTGAAATACAACAACTTGATGATGGCGATGTGATGTCTGTAACCAGGACATTTGATAGTGCTTGGTGTAAACTGGGACATTGCCGTCCGCCAAGACCTTTGACGGGCTTTCGGCACTGACACTGCGCAGCTCTTGGGCAGTCACACTGGGCGTTTCTCTTCTGTTCACTTTAATGGTTTTAGTTGACAGTTAATATCTTCATAACAAGGTTGGAACAAGCGCAGCCCCATTTCAGTGTTACTTTTTTTTGCTGTCACACTCGACGCATATACACAGACACAAACTGGGAAGGAGAGAGGGTGGGGGCTGCTCCGTGGGCTGTGCATTTGGCGCATATTAAACAACGCAACTAGTAGTTTCCCAATAAAATTTGAATCATAATGCCGTGGATCCAATACTATAATATCATATAATATTGTCCTTAAGTCTGAGCGATGCATTGATTATTTGTTTAGGGTACGTTTTCTGCCAGCTAAATGCAAGGGGGAAGGGGGCTATATTAGCAAACAAGACGATTGCACAGTTAGCCTGCTAATTTTAAATATGATCACCTGGAGCTAATAGCCTTCACATGGCTTAATCCATCCCTGTTATCAGTCCGCTTGAGGTTTTTGCTTCGGGAAAGTGAAAAAATGAGGTCCTAATTAATCTTCAGATGGTGTCGGACCCTGACGGTGCCATAGGCACACGTTGTATGTCTCCCTGAAATCGTAGGTTTTTGACGGACCTCGACAAGTTCTACACTCCTTAGTTACCGTTGCTGAGCTCGGATTGGTTGGCGGCCGTTTGTGGGAGGGGTTTTGCGAAAGGCTAATTCCCTCATTAAGTGAGATAATTTCCAACTGCCGGGGGTGGCTGCAGGGTCAGACTCCGTGGTCAGCAAGCGAAAGTATTGAGCTAGCGCGGTCACTACGGAGGATGATACTCAGGCTAGCACACCGGCGCTGATGTCCGCGGATGTCGGCAAGCGATTAGAGGCGAGTTCTATTTTGTCGGAGCCGCCCATTGACTATCCATGCTATGTTCGTGTGAAATTGGGTTTGGGGTTCAGAATTGTGTCGGAGCGGATGTGCGGAGACCCTAAGAAGCTGGTTCAGGAGTAAACCAGATTGAGTTAAGAGGTAAATCATCTAATAGAAGAGCCTCATTTTCTTAGGAAATCATGTAATAGAATGAGTGCTTCAGGCTCTTCTATTAGATGATGTACCTCTCAACTTAATCTGGTTTACTCCTGAACCAGCTTCTTAGTATAAGTCTAAAAGGCTATAGATGGATTTGTCTTGTTTACGAGCATTCCAGCTTCACTCGCAGACAATAATTAAAAAATGCCAAGAGGCAAGGTATTTGACATCGGACGTCCCATCGGACCAGTGTAATGCGTGGTTGGGACCTGTTTTCCTAGCCTGTGTCATGATCCGGCCCTCTGTTTTGTTTTGGACTCGCTGTTTCCCTGTGTTTACCCCCTGGGTTCCTCCCCATGTGCTTTTGTTTGTCATTTCCCCTGTCAATGTGACCTTGTGTTTACTTGTCTAGTTCCTGGCCCCGCCCATCGTTTGCCTCACCTGTCCCTATTATCCCAGTTTATCTAATGATTCCCGGCTGTCTTCGATTCCCAGTTCTTGTGTGTTAATCGCCCTGTTTAGTCCCTCTGATTGTAGTCACCTGTCCGTTGTCTGTCTCTCGTTGCCATTGTCACTGTTTTCATGTCTCCAGTTTCTGTTCCATTGTTTTCACCTGTGTTTTGATTGCCTTGCTTGTTCCCTCCTGTGCATCTCATTCCTGTCATTGATTTCACCTGGTTCTGTAGCTTGGTTCACTTGTCTTGCTGTTGTTCCCACCTGTGCCTCATGTCGTTAGTTCTCGTTGTCTCCTGATTTGTTCCCTGTGTGTTAATTGTTTTCAGTGTATTTAAGTCCTCATGTTTCTCTTTGTCCTTGCTGAGTCATTGTCATTGCGTGTTGTAAGTAGATGTCCCAAGTCATTTTCTGAATCTCTGTCCTAGTCTTGTTGTAGTTTGTACTAAGAGTTTTGATCCCTCGTGATCTTTTGTTTTACGTGCTGTTTTGAGTTTTGTTTGAATTAAAATCCCGGAAAGGTTCACCTCGTGTCTGTGCTGCATCTGGGCACCAACCTCAATTCCTAGCCTGATTATCATTGACATTCAAATCTCTCCGAGACTTGGTCTGACCAAGAGCATAACAATTAACGTTTCCAATACGGCATGGTTTGCTTCCCGACAAAGTGGGAGGAGTTCCTGATTTTTCGGGAGCTCAGAAAGTACTTGCATTGCTCTTGACCTGACTAGTTGCAACGCTGAAGGTGCTTTGTCAGTAGGAGGGCATGGCCTGGCTACTGTTTTCCAGTCTGCTGGATGTTGTTAGTCAGGCTACGCCCTCCTAGTGACCTTTGGCGTTGCTTCTTGGCACACCACGAGCAATATACAGCTCCGGAAAAATCGGTAACTCCTGCATGCAACGGAATGTACGTAAACATGAGAAATCCATCCACACCACATTAAACTTCGTTACACTACACTCAAGTGATCCTTTCATCCAAAACATCTTACGTTACCTAGATACAGGGTACAGATACCGGGCAGTGTTCCCAGATTGGGCGGTTACCCACCCAATTGGGCTACTTGGGATGGCTGTCTGTGGGTAAAAACGGGAAAAATTGGCCATTTGGCGGTTTTTCCTGCAGTTTTGTTCCCAATACAATTTTTTGAAATTGGGCGGAATTTAGCTTTTTTTTTTTAGAACCTTTTGGGCGGGATTTAACACATCTGGCAACACTGATGCAAGGTATTGGTTACAGTCACTGGAGAAATGTGGGGTTAGATGCCTTGCTCTACGGCTCTTCTGAAATTGATAGTATGGGATTCAGCCTCACAACCTTCTGATTCCGAGAGCAACTTCCTCTGCTAGCCTGATTATCATCGACATTCAAATCTCTTTGAGACTTGTTCTGACCAATTAACATTTCCCAAACGGCATGGTCGACCTGCCTCCCTTAGTTTGCTAATGGTTGTATGCTTCCCGACAAAGTCGGAGGAGTTCCCAATTTTTCCGGAACTCAGAAACTATGTTGTATTGCTCTTGGCCTGACTAGAAGGTGTTGCGCCACTAGGAGGGCACGGTCTGGCTACATTAATGCCACAGCTGCCCACCGTTTAGACTAGTGTTTCTCAACAGGGGCACTACAGCCCCCCAGGTCGCCATTGGGGTGCATTAGTCAATTTCATTTATTAAGGGGGGTGTTGGCAGTGTGGTCAAGGGGGCATTAGAATGCTTATGATGAGGCCCAGGGTGCGTTTATTCAAAAAAGGTTGAGAGGCACTGGTTTAGACGAAGACAGATGTGCTGTAATAATCACACAGTATGTATGATGACAAAAGTTAACCCTTGTATTGTAACACAGTTATGATTTAATTTTTGAACCAATGTCTAACTTTCTCTGGACCACCATTGTAAGTAATAAGCATATTGTTTGTTTCTCTTCCAAAAGTTACTGCACGAAAATGTGTACATCATTATTGCTTTTGTGGACTTCTAGTTCTACCTCAATAAAATGACTAGTGTTGGAACATGCTGAAGACCAACCTTTTATTGACGAATTTATTGACATATTTATAACCTTTTATTGACATTTGTGCGACAGCATGTAGTGAACATGATGAATTTTAAGTGACAAAAGGAGGGTTCTGTGTCAGTTGGCATTAACCAATTGAAGGTCACACTGTGCATAGTGTTCTTTATTGCACAGACATGTTTCAGCATGTGCCTCCTTAGAGTACAGTATGCCATGATGTCATTATTATTCTATGCAGCATCTTCTTACTCTGAATAAGCCAGTCATGAAGCCACTATAAAGCCACTATAAAGGTGGGATGGCTGATGTGACACCCCATCCAAACCTTTCTGATGTGAACGCCTCATTTGGATGTCTCTCTCTCTCTCTCTCTCTCTCTCTCTCTCTCTCTCTCTCTCTCTCTCTCTCTCTCTCTCTCTCTCTCTCTCACACACACACCATTTGAATCTGACCTTGTCACATCTCCAAGGCACTGAACAAGACGGAGCCTTCAATAGCTGACAGAGAGGACGTGGGAGAAATGTCAAACTCAATATCGTCCAACAGAAAAATGAAAACGTGCACAGGCTCTGGCAAGGATGATTTATTTGGCATGTCTGACAAAGGGGTCACTTGTCCTGGGCCCAGGAAGAGAGGGGTCCCAGAATTGGATCCTCATTACATTGTATGTATTGGGTTTGGGGCCCTTTCAGATGTCTTTGTCCCGGGCCCAGCCAAAGCTGTCAGCGGCCCTGCGTTCTAAGGCAATCCTTCTCACACATGCAATTAGACATTTCAAATTTACTGTCCATGGACAATGCCATGAGGTTATTTGAAAACAATTTCTATCTGCCATGTATCCGTATTTTATTTCCTCAGAACAGAACTTCTGTCCATGCCACAGATAAAAAAAAGACAATATTTGACAGGATATTTTTCATAGGTGCAAAATTCATGACGCTTTTAACTTCAAAGACAAACACAAAAATGCTTACTTAAATGAGTAATTTGGCAACTTAAAAGAGTCTTACAGCAGAGTCCGCCTATTCTCTTCGAATTTTCCCGTGACCTTCAGTCACCTTGAAACTGGCCAGGCGTACACATAATTACAGTAAAAACAAGACATAAAAAACCCAACTGTGAACATAAAATTCAACCTGTCAAAGGTCTGTTTCAGTGATAACAGGCACATCATCCGTGATGTATTTCCTACACATTCAGGGAGGGTTAGAGAGGATAGGTGATGTTTGAAATGGTCACTTGTTAACTATGTACGTACATAGGCCAGAGTTGTATCTTTGTTTTTGTTCAGTACAACGTAGAACACTACTTGGGTATGTAGCAGAGTTATATCATGTACAAGTACAAATACTCTTACAGGGGATTTAAAATATGTCATATATCATACCACTAGTGATGTAATTATATCTGTAAGAGTACTTCTATTTCTACTTCATAGAACTCTGGGGTGCGTTTCTCGAAAACGTAGCTGTTAGCCAGTTAGCAACTTGGGTAGTTGTCAATGGGAAATTGCATCGCAAACAACAAAGTAGATAACATAGTTAGCAACTATGGTTTCGATAAATGCACCCCTGGTATGTAGTGAGCATTTGGGATTCAGCATTAGTGCTGCTGATCCAACATCATTTCGTTTAAGCCAAGGAGGTCTACATACTGTATCATTGGTTTAAGCTGTCCAGAGACCAGACCGGTTTTAGTGGCTTGCTTAAGGTCACGTATTCTGGACCTGAAATTGTGAGGTTGTCACGGTACAACACACCATGCACAGGGGAAAAAGCATGACGTGTGGCACAGTATGTTGTATGCTTATGGTCAGACGAAAGTGTTCAAAGATGGCTTTGAGCCAGC
>NC_085874.1:43069290-43076790 GCF_034702125.1 Engraulis encrasicolus | reverse complement strand
CAAACAACAAAGAAGATGGTGGACTCATGTGGACTCATTACCTGTGCTGGGCAGGTGTATATCATTACGAAATCCAGTTTGAGCAGTACCCTGAAGAAGGCTCTGCACTGCTACGCGTGGGTCTCTGCCCTCATGTTTTTAATAGCCATGTTCAAATAAAGGTTTTTTAATATTTTTGCACAAGAAGAGGACTCCCTTGGACTCCCTTTTTGATAAAACAACAGAAAAAGGTTTCAGTACCTCCAGCACCAGCTCCAGGTCTTCCAGGTATCTCTCCTCTGTCTGGATCAGCTCGTGGATGTAGCCCTGTCTCTTCCTCTCCGGGGCACTCATACTCTCCAAGCTCATCAGATCCGCACACCCTACACACAGCATACACAGCTCAGTCCGTAGGTGTGTGTGTGTGTGTGTGTGTGTGTGTGTGTGTGTGTGTGTGTGTGTGTGTGTGTGTGTGTGTGTGTGTGTGTGTGTGTGTGTGTGTGTGTGTGTGTGTGTGTGTGTGTGTGTGTGTGTGTGTAATGTAAATCAGTCCCATTTGGCTTCTACGGCTTGGGCTATAAACATACAACACATCACTGTTTCAACAGAGATCTGTGGACTGCTCAACAAATATTATTATGCAAATATTAGTCTTCAATATTACCAGCATTCGGTCATTTCATTGTGGCAGTGACACCTTTAGGTGAAGGAGGTATAGTCCCAGAGATGAAAGGACTTTATTTATGTGGTCGCACCCAAAAGGTTTATTGGTTGTTTCTGGTGCAAAAAAAGTGTGAGGAATTAAAAAATGCAAGTCTTACAAACCCAAAGGTCGGCACAAATTCACAATATTCATCTGAAGTTGGGTACCTCCTACTCTCCGAGTGGCACTTTTTCATAGACTGGTTTCAAGTAGCGTGTGCCTGCATCACGTAAACTCAAGGAAATGTCACTGAAGTTATGCCCCTTGCGTATAGTAGGTCTGCACACTGTCAATAATGTTACCTTTTACTACCTTAGTTACCTTACTAATGTTTCCTTTTTCATGAATACTTACCAGCACCATCAAATTCAAAGTATTCACTATGACTGGAAAAAATTCACTTTTCATACATGAAAAGGGGGATCTTCTCCATGGTCTGCCATTTTGAATTTCCAGAAATAGCCATTTTTAGCTGCAAAAATGACTGTACTTGGGTCATACTAGAAAATATTAGTTTATTACTTAGCAAACTTTCATGAAAAGATCAAATTTGGCAATAGGCAACCCAGTTTCAATGAGCAGCATAGTTGCAGTACCTTTTCTGACCATTTCCTGCACAGTGTCCCTTTAAATAAACAAATAAATAAATAAATAAAAGTGTATAAATATCTTATTGTGTGACACCATGCTATTTTAGGTTTTCCTTGTTTCCTGTTGTGCCGTGTGCAGAGATTTTTCAAAATGTACTATTTACACCTTGTTATGCCGGTCTGAGCAGGGTTTCCAGATGAGGCTAATGATTTCCAGCCCAAAAAATGCTCAAAACCCGCCTAGAAGCAACAAATCCCACCCAATTCTATTGATTCCTATATGGCACAAATTGGGCAGGATTTTCTGCTAAATGCCATTTTTACCCACACAGGCCATCCTAAGCAGCCCAACTGGGCGGGAAACAGCCCAATCTGGCAACACTGGGTCTGAGGTGTGTGTTGACATAGTGCCTTGTTAATAGCGTCAATATTGGCTAGCAGGAGGGCTTCCTATTGATTTTCTTTCCCTGTGCATTTGTACGAGTTGTTTACTTAACCGTTTGCCAACGTATGTCACTATGTTAGACCTAGAGTGTCTATCTAGCGTATGTGTGTATGTGTGTGTGTGTGTAATATGTGTGGTGTGTGTTTGTGTTTGTGTGTGTGTGTGTGTGTGTGTGTGTGTGTGTGTGTGTGTGTGTGTGTGTGTGTGTGTGTGTGTGCGTGCGTGCGTGCGTGCGTGCGTGTGTGTGTGTGTGTAATGATTGTTAATGTCTAAATCAATATGTTTAATTTAAGGCCGGTCAAAAGCAATTTCAATCTTCTTGTGGTAAGGCCTGTTGCCACATAGATTTTTTTGGACAAAGTACACTTTGACTTTGCCTAAATAAGTGTATTTGATGTATAGTATGTGCATTAGGAGTGCTAGAACATGGATCTGATTCAGTTAAGCCATTCCAATTCCAGTAGTAATTCTTACCGCAGTAATAAATACGAGTAACTGTCTGCAAGTGAACCACAGTATTTCACAAGGCTGCAACTACAGTACAACTTGTCATGTATATATTTACCTCTACCAAGGAGGTTATGTTTTTCGGTCGTGTCGGTGTCTGTCTGTCTGTCTGTCTGTCTGCCTGTTTGTCTGTCTGTCTGTCTGTCTGTCTGTCTGTCTGTCTGTCTGTCTGTCTGCCTGTCTGTCGGTCTGTCTGCCTGTTTGTCAGCAGGATAACTCAAAACATATTAACAGATTTGGATGAAACTTTGTGGTTGTTGGAAAAGACATAGGAACAAGTAATTACATTTTGGTGGTGATTCTGATCACGAACCGGAACCAGGATTCTTTTAAAAAAAAGATTCTTCATCATTGCTAGCCTAGAAATCTAGACGCCCCTGATGACAAATAGCGGGACAGGCCGAATTTTGACATTCCAGTTTGTAACTCCACAAAAAGAATGCAGAAAGTAAAACTAAAAATAGGGTGTAACATAGACAAATGTTCTATCAAACAGCTTCCTTGGTGAAGGTCTGCACTCTCTGAGTTCTGAATTGTGTTCCTTTATCAGCTACTACACCCTTTGTGTTAAACTCAGTGTGGCATACAAGTACACAGTAGAGTTGTATTGTTGTTATTGCAGTCATTATTGTGATTCATAAATTCATAAGTCATTTTTTGTATAGCCTACTACTTAACTGAAGTGATGAAGTAATCAGTGAATCTTTGTGTTTTATGTAGACAAATGTACTGCATGTGTGGTGGCATAGCTGGGTAAATGAGAGGGGGTGGTTAAAAAGTATGGGTGTGTTATGTGGAGGAGAGAAGTATGTGTATATGTATTGTACGTACAGGTATGTGGATGTATGAGGATGTTGATGTATGTAAATGGTGTCTACATGTATGTACTTGTACTGTATATGAGATTAGAGTCCGAACAGATCTGACTAATGCTGATCCTGATGGAATTGACATGACAATAAAGAATCTAATCTAATCTAATCTTATCTAACATAATCTAACGTGATATGATATGATATGATATGATATATGATATGAATATGATAGAAATATAATATAATATAATATACTATAATATACTATAATATAATATAATATAATATAATATAAATATAACATAATATAATATAATATAATATAATATAATATAATATAATATAATATAAATTCAGTAAGTTATAGCATATGTGCATGTAGTAGGTGAGGATATATGCTGGAGTGGTTGTGTTCTGGAGTTAAAAAGTTAAAACACGGGCTCAGTGATGGCACTAGAGATACGTGATGCAATTTGCCTGAGGACACGGCCATTCAGTTAGTCGCTTCTGCCTACTCATACACATCTGGACATCCATCACTTTAATTGGACGCTCGTCTCATCTCATCTCATCTCGTGTCCTCTCGTATCGTCTCATCTTAGAATGCCGCCCGTCACTGCTCGCCTGCCGTCTCGTTTGTTTGCATTATGTGCAGATGGCAGACGGGAGGTGGGGAAGACGTGCCGAGACCCAGACAGGCCCCAGACAGCCCAACACAGACAGACGCACAGAGCCAGGGCCGGTGCGTGAGATCAACGTGGGGCTCGATTGACTGGGGATGACAGATAAACAGCTGTTCACGGCGGCTAGAGGAGACACATGGTGCGTCTTAAGTTCAATTTTACACTTTGGAAATTAGTACACTGCACTATGGTTCGGCGAGACCAGCATCCCGTCGCACTAAAATAACCATGCATGCACTTTTTGGGCTGTTATGGAGCTATAGTGCCATACTGGCGGAGTGATCTACACTCTTTGCTTTTGGTGGAATTAGAAGGCATGAGTAAACATAGTGTCATACATATATCTGATCGACCGCATTTGATCTACTACCTACATATGTACTCATTAATAATTAATAATAATTGTCAATGTAAAACTTAATGCTTCATTTCGCTTAATGTTTTAATTCTGCGGGACTTGGCGCCCCCAAGACATTTGGCGCCCTAGGCGACCGCCTGGTCTGCCTATGCCTAGCGACGGCCCTGCACAGAGCACACGCACACACGCACGAACCCACGAACCCATGCACAGGACATTTCCCGGACAGTCGTGGGGCAGTCGTGGTTCAGTGGGTAGAGCACTGGGTTGGTAACCCAAGGGTTCCCGGTTCAGTGCCCCGACCGGGAAGTGCCCTTGAGCAAGGCACCTAACCCCCACATTGCTCCCCGGGCGCCGCTCAGCAGGCAGCCCACTGCTACGGACTAGTGTGTGTACTTCAATGTGATTCACTAGTCCAAATGGGATAAATGCAGAGAAAGAATTTCCCCTACCTAGGGGACCAAAATTGGCTCCAATCCAAATTGGCTCCAATTGGCTTCGTTAGGAGATTAGACACTTCCCCTCATGCATGCACACATGTGCACGCATGCACACAGTCACAACAGGGCACCTAATGTGCAGGACATTTCATTGTGTTTAAGTTTAATTAAGGCCTCAGAACAGTCAGAACAGGGGTGCGTTTCTCGAAGGCATAGTTGTTAGCCAGCCAGTTGGCAACTTGGGTAGTTGCCAATGGGAAATTGCATTGCAAACAACAAAGTAGCTAACATGGTTAGCAACTATGGTTTCGAGAAATGCACCCCAGAGTTGTACATATTACAACTTCCTTGTGAGACTACCTAAACTAGCGGCACCCGCTGGCGGTCAATTTTTATTTTTACCTGTGACTGGTCTTGCCTTGATCCATAGCTGTGAACTGGCAAATAGCCCTGAATCTGGCAAACCAATCACAACGCACAGATTTGCAAACAAAGTGGGCGGGGTTCTGAGGGAGTGGCGACGAAGCCCTCAACGCTGGGAAAGCACAACATGAAAGATGGCGCTGATTGGTCAGAGCGTTGGCCTATAGGCTCAGGTATGGTTTGAAAGACAACGGGTTGTTCTCGCCAACAATTTTCGGATGTATCCTTAATCGGGGCCAGACTAAATTAAACATCCAATCCCACATTTAGGAGATGTTTCCACGTACTGTAGGAGGATATTTTTATATGTGGATATTTTTTTTCTCCTGGTTACATTGGTTTTGGCCTTCCGTTTCCACCTAGCAGATATTTAAAATCCAGATATAAAATAGCAGGATTTGAAAATATCCTATTTAGGGGTCTGAAACGCATTTGTTACAATGGAGGATTTATTTTTATCCACATGTTGCGTTTACACCAAAACAGGAGAAAAAAATACCCTGCTAAAAAAAATCGTGCTACATGGAAACAGCAACTTAGTCTGGTTTATCAGGCTACTGTGAGACGTGAGTCAATAACATCTGCCACTGCTGTTCCTGACAAAGTGGACGTTTATGCGATGTGCAAAAACTATTATCCCTTTGGGACAATTAAGACTTACAAGTGTCTATTTACCATGTCACATCAGACAGCTCTGGCGGCCTCATGAGCCATAGATTATTAACAGCTGGCAGAGAGAGAGAGAGAGAGAGAGAGAGAGAGAGAGAGAGAGAGAGAGAGAGAGAGAGAGAGAAACATCATGGGACATATGTAGCATCATTCACAGGAGGGTGGTACGCACAGGCAGAGGTAATTAATTAGCACTTCATTAGTGAGAGTGTCAGGGCTGTCAATTCAATTCAACATATTGCATCATTTGCATTATTCAATGCAACATGACGTGAATAGGAGTAACGGGAGGACAAGTCGTCACATCAATATTGTGTATCAACATTGTTGGTGTGACTACAGCAGAGTACAGATTTGTCTTCAGAAAATTAGACAACCTCTTCCCTGCACGTCAAGCGTGGTGTTACACCTTTGAAAAAGGTTCGATTTCAATGGAGAAAAATAGAATAGCCTGTAAATAAATAGTAAAATGCAAACAACAAAATTCAAATGCCTATTCTCCATGTCTTTGACTGCTATAAAAAAAAACAAATCCAGAAAGAAATGGCTGTATTTGCTGGTGAAAACACTTTATTCTCATCATATCTATATATGTACATTACAACTGTACAGGAGGAGGCACAAACGAGGTCTTGTAAAAACAAGCAAGCTCAGTGTAACACAACACAACAAACAAAGAAATAAACAAACAAAGAAAGACTTAACAAACTAAACACAAACACCCTCAGGTAGTTGCATAGGTGCCTGTCAAGTACTGGATGGGTAGGATACTACTTATCCACCTGGTGACATCGTTAGTGTATGTGTCCAACTCAATATCTAATCTCCTAGCTTATTCTTTCGCTTGTAGCCTCGCGAGGCAAGACGCCATTAATGATAAGTTTTATTCAATATCCAAAAAATACTTATAATGATTAGGTCATTTTCTTATTTTTGCAAATGGGATGTTGAATGGGGAAAAGCCTGCCAAAAAGTGGCTCTGCCTCAGTTGACGGCAGGGAAAATAGTTGTAATAATACAGAAATAATATCTTAATATATTTCTAATTGGCGATTTTCCCTATATCCTTGGGAATGGGGTTTCGCAAAGGTGTTACCCCTTTGCGAATGACGCCCCAGGCAATTGCCTAGTTGGTCGCTCCTTGGATCGTCCCTGTCTAGCCTCCCCTAAACTGCATTAGGCTCGTTCGTGACGACGTAGTAAGATTTTTGCTAGGCAGTGGGCATGCGTACTTAGTCAGTTTGATGCATTGTGGTTAGAAAATTCGGTAACACTTTATTTTAGGGATACCTGCCTGTATAAGTAACTTTTAAGGCATGTACAAAGCAAAATCAAACATTTGTTAGGCATGTATTCGCAAATGTCTTGTTCTTGCACAATAGGGGATTTATTACCAATTTAACCTTAGTAAGGACCTAGTAGACCTTAGCATTTGCTTAGTATATGCTTTACAAGTTACTTATGCAGGCATTAACATTGTATGTATTAGTGCTTATAGACCGAAAATTCTAACCAGAATGCATCAAACTGAAATGTGCATGCCCACTGCCTAGCAAAAATCTTACTGCGCCGTCACAAACGAGCCTACTGCCTTCTTCACGGAGGTGGGCCGTCAGTGAAGCACGAGGACACAAGGATGGAAGGTTAGATATTGAGTTGCACCTTATGTGTGTGTGAGTTACGTGGAAAAAAGGCTTTTCCCTCACTAAAGGCTAAATGAAGATATTAGGATATAAGGAATTAGTTAGAGATACATTTATAAAAAAAATAATAAAAAGGTTAAAAACAAACATTCTACTCTGGCCACTTATAACGGTGTGAATTGCACATCTGCTATGCAAATGTTTCATTTTGAAAGTTAGTTTGGTGAGGTGCACTGCTAATATTA
>NC_085874.1:43046790-43061790 GCF_034702125.1 Engraulis encrasicolus | reverse complement strand
GTCCGTCCCTCCGTGACGCTTTTCTGAATTGTGATTCCCTCTTGTGTCCATAAGGCGGCAGAGTTGAGTTCCCGGATAGAGCATTTCAAATTGAATCATTTTGCCCCGTTCATCGGCCCTGATCTGTGCTTTCCAGACGGGACTCTGCAACGTTTTAGCTCTTCAACTGCTGTCTGTCTGTCCGTACAGTTACGGATGCCTCTAAATCAGTGGTTCTCAACCTTTTTTGAACGCCCCCTTGAACTCATCATATGCCTCCCAACGCCCCCTCGACCTTCTTCAAGCAATTCAAAAACTTTTTGAATTGCTTGAAGAAGGTCAGTACACCGAAACGTTGCATTAAAGTGGAAATGAAGCACTGACAACTATTATCATTTTTTGGCGGCTTATTTATTTTCATAAACGAATGGATGTTCGTTGAACTGCACTTTTAAGTAGTTTTGCTGAAAAATGACATGTTCGCCGCCTACGTAACGCGAATGGTAGAACTTGGTGGCTAATGTAGCCTTCCATTCACTTAACGTTAGCGTGTGCTAACTACAGCGCTAACTGACTCTAATCGTGGCAGTAAAATTGAAGAAGGACGAGGGGTTCATTTTACATTGTCCCTGGGTTTTCTATGTTATATACCTACTATCAGATGAAAGAGAAATGCCAAGTGTCATTATCACTTTGTGTCAAAAAGCCTTTGCTACGAGCATGGTGGGATAGCTGCAGCCATCCACCCATTACATCCACCATAGGACAGGAGTCCGGACTGGGGCTGCTCGATCTCATAGGTTTGTAGTGACAGACCGTCACCAATAACGTCTTTTTCCTGCATTGTTGGACGCTAATCTGAAAGCCCATGTCTTTAAGTTGGCTATGTGGTTCAATTCAGTAATAGAAAATAACTTGCAAAATTGGCGGAAGTTTGGAAATCTTTGTGAAGGGAAGGGACGCAGCCTGTGTGTGTGGCTATCCCATCCCCTCTCTCGTCTCGCTCTCGGAGTTGGAGGAGCTTTGGGGATTTGAAGTTGATGCCACGGGAAATGACACGTTAAACTATCATGGCCTACATGAAGTTATGGCATGCTTAAAGTAGCTGCATCTATTGTAGTAAACTATTATGTTATTGAAGTCGCGGATGCATCCTCAAACTGGCTGGAATAGCGTTGTTGCCTTGGATTATTGTTGACTGGATAACACCGATAAACGTGGGCACGGAGATGTCAAAGTAGCCTAATTCAGGTGCTTGGAAAATGTTGGCGAAATCATCGGAAGATGAAGGTAGGGAACTGCAACATTGCACGACATCGCACGATTATGACTACTATAGTGATCATGTTGGCTCATACCAAAATTTGTTAGCGACTTGTCACCTTAGCAAAAAAAAAGCTGCTTGTTTACCTGTGGTTCATGTGATGGGATGTCTTGTCTGCCTTCATGCCTCATATTTGTTCTGTCCCACCCAAACACGTATTCTTGCTTCATTTGGGTTAAGCAAATAAGCTAATAATCAGCCACGCAAGTCCCAAATGTTTAATTCACTACTATCATAACAGCATTAGGAATAGGACACTACCATTCGCGTGACGTCACCCGCTGTTGGCTGGAAACGTTAACAGAAACGTTACGTGTTTGTGCTTTATTTTTTTATTAACGGCTTAAATTTCAGACTTCAAAAAAATATATATTTGCTGGCTTGTCTTACTGGTGTTATAGACCCCTATATTAGGTCACTGCTTCATTTCCACTTTAAACCATGCAAATGTGAACAGTGTGCGGGAGCTTTCTTTGCTTCCCCCTTAATATTGAAAAATAAAATAGACTAATGCAACTCAATGGTAACTAAGCCCCAATCCAATTCAGCTGGATCCTTCTCAACGCCCCCCCTAGCGCTCCCCAACGCCCCCTGGGGGGTTGTACCGCCCCGTTGAGAAACACTACTGCACATGTTAGCGGTGCTTACTTGGCTGTGGGGCAGGAGTGGACTTGCCGCTATTGGTGCCCAGCACCTTGATGTTGGCAGAGGGAAACCAGCCTCTCTGGCGCTTCTTGCCCCGCGCCTGTGGAGGGGGTAAACATGTTCACACACACACACACACACACACACACACACACACACACACACACACATTAACACATACGCAAATTTCTGTGGTGGCTTTGTTAAAAATGTTTTAAGTATTATTAATATTGACAATTCTCATTTTTGGACTGCTAGACACCGATTCATTAATTAGTCAGCACCAGGGAAGAGACAATTGGCAAACTTGTTTCTTCATTCTTAAAAACATGTTTGGGGAATATTAACAACAGAAACGAGAGAGAGAGAGAGAGAGAGAGAGAGAGAGAGAGAGAGAGAGAGAGAGAGAGAGAGAGAGAGAGAGAGAGAGAGAGAGATAGAGAGACCAGACAGAGACAGACCTAGAAAGAGACAGAGACAGACAGACAGACAGACAGACAGACAGACACACTCACTCAGACACACAGACACAGACACAGACACAGACACAGACACAGACACACAGACACAGACACAGACGCACACACACACACACACACACACACACACACACACACACACACACACACACACACACACACACACACACACACACACACACACACACACACACACACACACGCAGGCCTGACCTGCAGTTCCCCGAGCCACCATCCTGAGGAGTTCTTGGCCAGCACGAGTATCAGCTGGCCGGGGCTCAGGCTCAGCTGCTCCGGCGTGGTGGCCTCAGAGACACCGGTCACCTGCACAATCTCTGGCAAACAGCACAGGGATATACCGCATAAGGGCCGTACACACAAAGCTACTACACAGTACATTTTATAGTGTTAAAATAACACTTAAAGAGTTAAAATTAACACTGTTCTAGTGTCTATTTGGTCCTGCTCCAGATCAGTGTTAAACACTGGTGTTAGATTTATAGTGTTAAGCTAACACTATAAAGAGTAAAGCAGTTTCGGGGAGCATACAATGGCAAAGACAAACTCCATCACCTCGAGGAGGCGGAGGCTCTCTGGAGTACTTCTAACTCCACACAATTTAACAACTTCATTTAGCACTGACACTGGAGAGTGTCTCACTCCATTTGGTGTTGGAATTACTCCAATAGTGTTAATAAGCCTTAACACTGCAAAATTAACACTGGCAAATTTACTGTGTAGTTACTCGCTCAGTGCATAAGGGCCGAACACACAAAGCTACTACACAGTACATGTTATAGTGTTAAAATAACACTTAAAGAGTTAAAATGAACACTGTTCTAGTGTCTATTTGATCCTGCTCCAGATCAGTGTTAAACACTGGGCTTAGATTTATAGTGTTAAGCTAACACTATAAAGAGTAAAGCAGTTTCGGGGAGCATACAATGGCACAGACAAACTCCATCACCTCCAGGAGGCGGGGGCTCTCTGGAGTACTTCTAGCTCCACACAATTTAACAACTTCATTTGTCACTGACGCTGGAGAGTATCTCACTCCATTTGGTGTTGGAATTACCCCAATAGTGTGAATAAGCCTTAACACTGCAAAATTAACACTGGCAAATTTACTGTGTAGTTACTCGCTCAGTGCATAAGGGCCGAACACACAAAGCTACTACACAGTACATGTTATAGTGTTAAAATAACACTTAAAGAGTTAAAAATAACACTGTTCTAGTGTCTTTTTGGTCCTGCTCCAGATCAGTGTTAAACACTGGTGTTAGATTTATAGTGTTAAGCTAACACTGTAAAGAGTAAAGCAGTTTCGGGGAGCATACAATGGCACAGACAAACTCCATCACCTCGAGGAGGCGGGGGCTCTCTGGAGTACTTCTAACTCCACACAATTTAACAACTTCATTTGTCACTGACACTGGAGAGCATCTCACTCCATTTGGTGTTGGAATTACTCCAATAGTGTTAATAAGCCTTAACACTGCAAAATTAACACTGGCAAATTTACTGTGTAGTTACTCTCTCAGCGAATTAAGTCAATAGAATGTCGATGTGTTCCATCGAGACTCGCAGGCGAGTAGGCGAGTACTGTATAAGCGATGCGATGTGGGCGGATCCCGAGTTGAAAATATTTTATCTTCGAGCGAGGTGAGTAAGTGAGTAACCAATTGAAATGCAGGGCTCGGTACTTCTCGCCTGTTCATTGGCAGTTAAAGCCGCGGGAACTTTCAGCGAACGTTCCATGAAAGAGTGGCGAGTAGGCGAGCAAGCGAAGCTAGCTTTATGTGTGTACGCCGCTTAAGGGCTGAGGCAGTGAGTCTGTTCATAAACAACACAGGCTAACACTTTACTTGACGGATCGCTAAATAAAGGTGGTCATTTCACCCTAATTTCACTAGCAGATACGCGCACAAGGAAATACACAGAACAGCAAGCACAGATGCTAAGTGTGTGCATAAGCGGGTGAGCAGCATGCATGTGAGTTTGAATGTCAAAAGACCAACAAAGGTCGGCGTCTGCGCCTGCACTTAAAACCCATGTATTGCTTGGTGCGTGTACTCCCAAAATGTGACATTGAGAATGGACTAGCGCCGAAATGTCTGTTTCTCCAGTTAAACCTCAGACTTCAGTTGTTAAATTTCGGCTTTAATACACTTTTTCACACAAGCCTTGTGTGCACCTCCTTTTTTCCATTATCCTGTGTGTTTGAATGAAAAATAAAAATGTCTTACCAGGTTTCTTAGTTGTGGCACCAGGTTTGTTTGCCTGCAAAAAAAAATGGCAGCTTGATGTAGTTGGAGTGGAATACTCGTGTGCAGGGCCGCTGACAGGTTTGGCTGGGCCAGGGACAAAAAAATATCAATGGGCCCCCCTTCCTCCTTGATCCATTTTTAAGGACAGGAAAGGCAAAATATCTGCGTAATTTATTTAATGCAAATATAGCGCATTCTCCCTCTCTCAAACCAACTTATTTTGAAATGATATAGAACCATTAATCACAAACTTAATGAGGGCCCTTGTTCCTGGGCCCGGGACAAAAAGCCTGGTTGTCCCCCCTGTCAGCGGGCCTGCTCGTGTGGTCTCCCATGCAGCCCTTCCACCACTCCCCTCCCCTTCAATCATGACTCAGGCTATAGCAGCATATTCCTTCCTTCCTTCCTTCCCATCCTTCCTTAACTCATTCCTTCCATCCTTCCTTCCTCCTTTAACTCCTTCCACCCATCCATCTTTCTTTAATTCCGTCCTTCCTTCTTTAAAGGTGCACTGTGCAGGAAATGGTCAAAAAGGTACTGCAAATGCTGCTCGTTGAAACTGGTTTGCCTATGGCCAAATTTGTTCTTTACATGAATGTTTACTAAGTAATAAACAAATATTAACTAGTATGGTCCAAGTAGAGTCATTTTTGCAGCTAAAAATGGCTATTTTTGGAAATTCAAAATGGCGGACCATGGAGAAGATCCCCCTTTTCATGTATGAAAAATGCAATTTTTCTAGTCATAATGAATACTTAGAATTTGATGGTGGTGGTAAGTATTCATGAAAAAGGTAACATTAGTGAATGGGCAGCATGAATTCTGGAAATAAACAACTGAAAATCTCACACAGTGTCCCTTTAACGCTTTCTATCATTCTTCCTACCTGCCATTCTTCCATCCATCCATTCATCCATCCATACATTCAAGTTATCTACACAAGTTACAACTCTGATTAAGCCACAGTATTGGATTTCCCCCCTCGGGGATCAATGAAGTTACTCTAGTATTGACGTAGTTGGATGGGTAGACGCCCGTGTGGTCCCCAATGCAGCCCTTCCACCACTCCCCCTCTCCTTCAATCATTTCCTCACTCAGGCTATAGCAGCATATTCCTTCCTTCCTTCCTTCCATCCTTCCTTCATTAACTCTTTCCTTCCATCCTTCCTTCATCCATTCCTTCCATCCATTCATCTGTCTATAATTCATTCTTTCCTTAATGTCTTCCTTAATTCCTTTCTTCCTACTTTAATTCCTTCTTTAACTCCTTCTAGCAAACCATCCTTCCTTCCTTCCTTCATCCTTCCATCCATCCTTCTTTAACTCCTTCCTTCCTTCCTGTCTTCATTCATACATTCCTGTTATCTACACGAGTTACAACTCTCTAAGCCACAGTATGTTGGTGCCGTAGGTCCACTTACACAGGTGTCTTTGGGTTTGACGTAGTTGGATGGGAAGACGCCCGTGTGGTCCCCGATGCAGCCCTTCCACCACTCCCCCTCCCTCTCCGTCACCAGGATGGAATCTCCCACACGGAACGTCAGGTCCCCCGCCTCCGGGCTCTCGTACGTGTACAGGGCCACAAACTCTGATTGGGGGAGACAGGGGGCAGCCATTAACTCTGATTGGATGTTGGATGAGAGAGGGGTCAGTCACAAATTCTGATTGGGTGGCATAGGTTGGTCACAAAGTTTGATTGGACGAGTGAGGGGAAACACACAAACTGCCATTGGCCAAGACAGGTCAGCCATTAACTTTGATTGGGTGCACCACAAATTCCACCGGACAGTAGCTACTAAACAGATAGATAGTCAGCAGAAAACCAAACAAAGATTCTATGCACGGCTAAGTTAAAGACTTACATCTAAAGGCCAATTTATACTTATTGGCGTTGACGGTTGCAGAGCCTCTGCAACCGTCTGTGTGCGACCACCCCATCCCCCAACCATGCAGAGGCTCTGCAACTGTCTTCGCGCGCCTCAAGAAAATCCTGACTACACATCAGACGGTTACAAAGGTCGCAGAGAAAAGGCGCTGTGATTGGTCGTCTCGCTACTTCCTTGTTCTCGTGGCAGCACAGCTCTCCGGTAGTTTACGAGAGCCAAACTGTCAATATTCTGTGAAATACGAACGCTTTCTTTCTAGTGTGTGTAAATAAATGAAGCTACAATGACTGAATTAGTAAGTAACAAACAAATAATACATCAGTTTAGCACTCGCGGCACAATGCCTGCAGTCTGACTACTGTACTGTAGCCTTGTAGCTATGTAGCCAAATGTGTCTAACGATATGAGACCTCGTGCGCAGATCTATAAGCGACCAGAACCAACGGGCACCGTTGCTGAACTATAATCTGCTCTTAAGATGTTAAAGAGAATGTGCAGAGGAGCAGTTGGAGTAGAGAGAGGACAGGAAGAGCATATCTTTGCACGATTTCTGGTTGGGGTGTCAGTGTGATTGCAGTGTGACGTTTCATTTCTGTATACAGGTCGCCTTGCTGAGTTTTTGTAGCAAACTTTGTGTCTGGCAGTGCGATGAACGCGCACATGCCCAGTAGTGTTGCTGCAGTAACCAGACACTTTCTTAAATGAACGAGGTGAATTAATTGTTATTACAGCACTTTTTAAAGAAATACAGGTAGTCAACCGTTCAGTGCAACAGTGTTAGATAAGCAATAACCCACTTGAGTCCATGGGTTTGTGTTTGGTTTATAAGAGCTAAGGGCAGTTTTACAGCACTCCTGTTTGCGTCGTGCTACAACTCCCCTTGCACGTTATTATTTATCGAACACAAACCCTTGGCCTCTCATGGCTTATTGTTTAAACTACATACATGTAGCAGTATCGAATACATGGATTCTATTATAGAAAGGTTACCTTTCATATAAAGTATACTGTATTACTTAATGTACTGTATACATGCTAATCAGATGAGAGGGAGGTTACCTTCAAGCTGACAGCCATCTGAAAAATCTGATTCATCGGCGGCAGACTGTAGCTGACTAAATGAAAAAAGACACATACAAATAAATGAAATATTACATATGGAAAACATAAAATGAATTTTTAGCTAACAGTTAACTAATAGTTAATAGTATGATAAAAGTATAGCATTTAAAATCTATTTCTGGGTCATAATGAATGCTTCGAATTTGATGGTGGTGGCAAGTATTCATGAAAAGCATAACATTTGTGAATGGGCAACATGAATCCTGGAATTAAACTACTAAAGATACTAGCCAGTACACCTTTAAAGCTTCAATAACTTGGGGAAGCCGTGGTGTAATGGCTAGGGACTTGGAATGTAGATCACTGGGTTGCATGATTCAATCCCCACCCTTCATAGGAGTAGATGTGTGCACATCCCACCCTTTTGATGGGCCAGGTGCAGGACAATGAGAGTAAATCCAGGTGAAAAAGAAATAAAGTCCGCGACACTGCTTGTCTACTGTGAATTATTTAATGGAGCGTTTCGACCTTCAGGTCTTCATCAGGCAAAGTGTGAACATGACATTGAGTGGGTCATTTTAAAAGCTTCTACAGCTGATCAGACAAAGTCCACAGCTGATAGGCTGACAATCAGCTGTGCAAGTAGTACAACAGCAAATGGGTCAGCATATATAGTCACAGCTGACTCTTCCACAAAAGTTAAAAGCCACGTAGTTCAAAGATGCAACAGGTTACACTCAGAAAAATAAAGTGAGCATGATATTTGAAAAAGAAAACAAACAACAAAAAAGGATGGAAAAGCACAAGACATTGCATGTTAAAACAATCAATCCCCACCCTTACCAATCCCTTTCTCCCTCTTTTGCTGAAGTGCCCTTGAGCAAGACACCTGTCCTCAACACTGCTCCAGGGACTATAACCAATAACCTGTAATAACTGTATTACACCTGTATCTGTATTACATATCTGTATCTTTTTTATACATATTGTTGGGGGGATTATGCTATTTATTAGACAGATGACAGGAAACGAGATGGGAGAGAGAAAATGGGGAAGAATCGGGAAATTATCCGGACCGGGAACAAACCCGGGTCACCCGTGTAAACAGTCCAGTGCCAAGCCGTTAAGCCTCGTTCACACACGTCGCTGCTAGTAGTTGCTCGCTCAGCGAATGAAGACAATGGAATGTCTATGTATTCCAGCGAGACGAGTAGGCGAGTAGGCGAGGAGTGAACAAGCAATGCGATGTGGGCGGGTTCCGAGTTGAAAATATTTAAAGTTCGAGCGAGGCGAATGAGCGAGTAACCAATTGAAATGCAGAGTACGGTAATTCTCGCTTTTGCATTGGCAGTTAAAGCCGCGGGAACGTTTAGCGAACGTGCCATGAGCGAGAGGTGAGTAGGCGAGGTGAGTGAAGCGAGAAGCTAGTAACTAGCAGCGGAGTGTGTGAACGTAGCTTTAGAGACACTGATGGGTCCTAATGTAATAATATCTTAACTCACTCTGAGGTCCCCTCTCCCACTGGCAGGGTGACGTAGGTCTTGGGGAACCAGCCCTGGGTTCCGTTCAGTTCCCCGAGCCACCAGGTCTCCTGTCTCTGCAGAACCGAGATGATGTCACCCTGGGAGAAGCTCAGGTGGCCCTCCGACTTGGCCGTCCAGGAGCACAGCGCCCTCACCTGGGGGAAGGACGCACATGCACACAAATACACACGCGCACGCACGCACACACGCACACAAGCAAGCAAACACACACACACACAAAGGCAAGGCAAGATAATTTGTATAGCGCATTTCACAAACAGATACAATTCAATGTGCTTCACAAAAAAGGAATAGATTTAAAACAATCAATAGTAAGTGCATTTTTGTACATCATTTGAAAGCTGGTTCCAAAGCTTTGCAGCATAGGAGCTAAAGGCTGCCTCTCCACACTTTGTTTTGACCTTTGAAATTACCAAGTTCTTCACACACACGCACGCACGCATGCACGCACGCACGCACGCACGCACATGCACGCATGCACATGCACGCATGCACATATGCATCCGCGCTGTACACACACATACAGTACACATACGCGTATAGAGTTAATATGCTGTAGTATGAAGACTGAAGAGATATTGAGCTGAACTGAACTGAAATAGGCCAAAGCAGCCTCCCCAAGCAGCACGGGAGTTTGTTTTAGTGGGAGTGGGCTTGCAATACTGCATATGTGTGTGTGTGTTTGTGTGTGTGTGTGAGAGAGAGAGAGAGTGTGTGTACGTGTGTGTGTGTGTGTGTGTGTGTGTGTGTGTGTGTGTGTGTGTGTGTGTGTGTGTGTGTGTGTGTGTGTGTGTGTGTGTGTGTGTGTGTGCATGCATGCGTGTGTGCATGTGTGTGTGTGTGTGTGTGTGCATGTACAAAGTATATACGTGTGTGCATGCGTGCGTGTGCGTGCGCACGTGTGTTTTTGTGTGTGTGTGTGTGTGTGTGTGTGTGTGTGTGTGTGTTATTTTCTTTTCTAGTTCATGTGCTCTAGTTTGGGGACAGATGGATATGCAGCGAGTCAGTGCAACTCTGTGCATCTCGGCGCATCTGAAAGGGCCCTCTACCCAACAATACATACAATGCAATGGGGACCCAATTCTGGGCCCCCTATCTCCCTGGGCCTGGGACAACATACCCCTTTGAGCCCCCTGTTGGCGGGCATGTGTGTGTGTTTGTGTGTGTGTGTGTGTGTGTGTGTGTGTGTGTGTCAGGGCTTGACACTAACAGGCGCTAGCTAGCCAAATGTGGGTGAATATCGGCTTTGGCTAGTAGATACCGAAGGTTCACTAGCCATTCTAGCGGGTCCGTTACTATTCTAAATGGTGAGGCACCGCATTTTGTAGTTTTTTTCCTCGGACCGTCTTTGCTACAGATGCAATGCAATGCGATTTCGCGAGCCTACAATGCCCATGAAGCACCTGTGTCTCACGCACGACAGGAATCTGATAGAGCTAGTGCGAATATCAGTGGTAGCGACGAGCTACCAGCACATCAGCGCGCGTTTGGAAATGTCACTGAAAACCTCTCAACTGACCTGTTTTGCAATCTGTCATTAGTACAATGCATAGCCTAGTAGTAGTGGACATTAAAATGACCAAGGCGAGAGGAAAACACGTCAGTCTGTCTTGTGAAAGTCTTGAGACTAATTAGCGCAGTGATAAGACAAGGACACATGCGGCATTAATAATCTGTCTGTCTGACGGTCGGTCCGTCTGAAACACATTCTTCAATGTAATTCCCTCCTGTGTCCACAAGGTGGCAGTGCATAGACGGACACATCTTTGTCTGCCTGTCAGACTTGTTCTCATTTGATTTCAGGCAATAAATATACTTACACTGCTGTGGACAGACATAAAGTAAACACAAGGAAACAAAGATTAGAAAGTACTTCTTTCCTTGTTTGATTGATTTCATGGAATTAACCCCTTAAGATGCGGCTTTATACAATTGCTGTTACCAGTATGGTAATGACCAAGTCGTGGTGCATTACTAAAGGGCCTGTGTTGTGTCATATTATTGTAGTTCTATGGTAGTTACATTTCAATGTCTATTACAGCGTGCCACTGGAGGTACGGCGCGCATTAAGGGGTTAAAGTCCTGGTATTGTGTGTGTTTCCATTTGTCGTTGTGTGCATACAGTACGTATGTGCACACCTTTATTTGTCTTTATGTAAGATGATTTGTGTGTGTGTGTGTGTGTGTGTGTGTGTGTGTGTGTGTGTGTGTGTGTGTGTGTGTGTGTGTGTGTGTGTGTGTGTGTGTGTGTGTGTGTGTTCGTGTGTGTGTGTGTGTGCGTGTGCGTGCGTGTGTGTGTGCGCACGTGTTCTCCTAAACAGAATGACTCCTGGCCTAGGGGAGGACACTGTGTGTGTGTGTGTGTGTGTGTGTGTGTGTGTGTGTGTGTGTGTGTGTGTGTGTGTGTGTGTGTGTGTGTGTGTGTGTGTGCACTGTGTACGTGTGTGTGTGCGTGTGCGTGTGCGTGTGTTCTCCTAAACAGAATGACTCCTGGCCAAGGGGAGGACACTGCAGGCTAAAAATAAACAGCTCCAGCTGCCTGTTCTCACGCTCTGGCTCAGAAGGACCCGAACAGAACAGGACAGAACAAAACAGGGCTGAACTGGAGGAGAAATAGGGCCCGGGCACTTTTGGCTTCAAGCCCCCCCGTCATAAGTAGCGACACAGAACTGACTCATCGGTGGGCCCCGCACCCTCGTGGACCCCTATTTTCAGACATGTAACGGTCAGACGGTTCGTTTTATTTACTTTTTTCGGCTTTGTTTAATACATTTTTTGATTTTGCAGTGTTCGACTCCTTTCTTCCTTTTCATTATACTGCTCTTAGAATTACGCACCGAGCGAAACGCTCAGGATAAGACATTGGCGCGGACGCCACCCCACCAATACTATTCAGCCCTGGACCAGACCAGACCGGAGTGGAGGAGAGAGGCTGCCAACGCCACCGCCTCTTGCCCAGAACAGACAGCTCCAGCTGGGGTATTCCCACACACAGACTGGGTCCTCTCCTCCTCTCTCTGGGACCCTGCTGGCTGTCTGTCAGAGCCAGCCGAAACATTCTCTATCCCAGTCTTCTAAGAACTGAAATCTCTGGCTACTGTGGAACCGAACGGTGGACTTTTCGGAGAGTTGGAGATAAAGGAAGGAATTTAGGGAATGCATCTCAGAGGAAAAAGAGAAGGAATATTTGCACACCAAAAAAAGTGAATATCTGCATTTTTTTTATATTCTGCACCCACGTAAATGTGCTTTTTTGGGACTTTTTACACGTTTTGAATGCACCTAAGATACACAGATACATATTTGTACACACACACACACACACACACACACACACACACACACACACACACACACACACACACACACACACACACACACACACACACACACACACACACACACACACACACACACACACAGACACATGCACCAGTGCAAGCTACATAAGTGCGATCCATCTACCTGCAACAACCTTTAAATCCTTTGTGCAGAGCCCATGTTATAGCCTTACTGTCACCAAAATTGTAATGACCAAGTCTTACGTCACTTAAGGCTCTCTGTAATGTCATAACCAGAGGCGATTCTAGTGTCAGAGGGGGCCCCAAGCAAAAACCCAAAAGAATGAACATTCGAAACAAATTGTCGCTATTATAGTTTGAAATTGAGCTGTTTTTCAACATATAGAGTGCCGGGGGTCCCAAGCAGCTGCCTGCCTTGCCTGGTGACAAGATGCACCTCTGGTCATAGCAATGTTGTTATGATGTAGCGTAGTGTTTTTAGCAATGAGTGAGTGGTCCCGTCAGCTAGCCTGGCGACACCATCTTACATGTATGTACTCCACCCAAAGATTTTGGCTCTGCACCTAGTCGGGCAAAAGCCTCCTAGCTTGGTTCGCTCACTGCTTAGCCAATCAGCAAACAGTTGAGAGTGGTGACGCAGAACTCACCCGCAAAGTCTGTTACTGATTGGTTAAGGTAACTATATTCACCCTTTTGTTTTGTTATTTGTATGCTTTTGCGACGTCATATCATAACAGTCATGCTAATAAAGCACAATATGGGTTTTAATTTGAATTCGGAACTCCAATGAATTTAAATGGCAGAGTAAGATCAGACCATCTCCCACCCTCCAAGGAGATGGATTCCTCTTGACTTTTGCCAGACCGTTTGATGGAGTCAACAGTCGGTTTCGCCCAGTCTACCCATCAGCCGGTCCATCTGCGCAAAGAGGCTACACTATTGAAGGATATGTACCGTACACTGTGTGCTCCATTAAATGATACATGCACTGTTTAGAACAGTGTTTCTCAACCTTTTTTTAGGCGAGGCACCCTTTCAATTCATGAAAAATTTCAAGGCACCCCAAACCAACAAGCCGTAACATGGCATTGGCATCACATCCGATACCACACAAGCTTCGATTGGAGACGTCACATAACCTACGTTCGAAGTTACAGCTGACTGAGGCGACCTATATTTACTTTATTGTGCGTTAACGGCAGATGAAAGATTCCACTGACTAGCATTAACTTATCAACTTAGACAAATATGTATTATATTACATAATTCATTCATCAACCACATTTCCACGGCACCCCTGTTGAGAAGCACTGGTTTAGAATATTAAGACCCTTTTCTGAGTTGTCTGCAATTGCTCAATGTTGTGGCCATGAGCAATCGCCATCGAATGACAGTGTGGACTGTGGCACTTCCTATTCAAATCCTGAGCTGTTTATACACTTCCGTGAGGTGTCTGAGAAAATAGCGTAAGCGTAGCCAATAGCTCAGTGCCCTCGCATCTGCATGAGGCTTCATGCTGCGGTCACACCGTCGGCGTTGAAAGAGCTAAAACGCTGCTGACTCCTGCCTGGAAAGCACAGGACAGGGGCGTTGAACGCAGCAAAAGATACTCATGAACGGCCATCCGGGTATTTTGCTCGTAAATGTGCGTCACGCCCCTTTATGGGTGAAAACAAACCGAATGTCTCATCAACTTACATGCTACATCGGCTTGTCTAAATTAACACAGTCCATGCTTCAGCCACGGCTGTTTGGCTCTATTTGCCTCTAGTTGCCGGCAACACAACACGTTTTCGGCATGTTTCGCGTGAACAACGCTAGTCTACAGGTCCGTATCTTTAGTTTATTAAACCCCAACATCACCAGTTGACTTGCATGGGTTGTTTTCCCCCACAAATGGGCGTAACGCACATGGAAAACGTCATGCCGTTCATGAGTATACAACCTGAAGCGTTCGACCAAGAATCTCGACCAACCGAAGCTCGTGTTTAGAAAAATGTGAACATTCCATTGGCTGCCGCCTGCCGCCGCCGAGCTCATTACATATTTTTAGATGAAGTTCAACTTTTGACACCCTCGGCTTTTGACACTTTTGACTCTAGACACGTTTGCGGCTTTTAACGCTTCTGCCGCCTGCTCTCCCATACAAAGTCAATTACTTCCGCATCTTTCCACACGTTCAACGCCGGCAGTATGAGCGGTCAGGAGGGAGGTTTACTAATGGTTTACTAATGTTCAACTGCCGAACTCTACTAGTTGGTATGCGCTGCATACAGGGCTGGATTAAGATGCCCTGGGGCCCCTAGGCTACAAGTAGCTGTGGGGCCCCCAAGATGGCAAATTTTGCGACTATTTCACATAGACAGTGTCATAATTACGACCTAGAAAATTAAGGATAACTTATCTACCAATTGTACCGAACACAATAGATACATTTTTCAATATTGAATCATGTCACAATTTTGCAATTTTTTCACTTTTGGCCAATCAGGGGCCCCCATGGCAGGTGGGG
>NC_085874.1:43029290-43039290 GCF_034702125.1 Engraulis encrasicolus | reverse complement strand
AGTACGTTTCTGTGCAGGATTAAAAGGTGTTCAATGAAGGTTGGGGCCCTCTTCCTTTCTCCCTCTGGATAACGTTTTAAAATTTCAGATATGACACCACAGTCGATCATCACTTCAAATGGAATTACATCTTTAATGCACAGTAAAAAGGTGAAACAAGATGCAAGATAGGTCTAGCAAATGCTAAAACAATTTCATCTCCACTCGTGTTGTGCATAGGGTGGCCAGACATCCCTATTTAGGACGTACCATCCGTCTTTTCTTGTCCGACATGGCACAGCATTACGCCGGACAAAAATGCATTAAAATGCATGAAATTGCATCAAAGAAACACAATTTTTCTTGGGGAGGCCCCCCGAAACCCCCCGTCCAAAAACTTGGCTGAGACCCCCATAGGCTCAAAGTTATAATTCGAACCCTGGGTTGGGCCCATCTCCAGGCCTCCTGACACACACCATCACATACTGTATCAATCAATCTAAATAGTATGTTTTTCTCCCAAAACACTCTTTAGGAAGGACTGTCCGTCTTTTCAGTGCTGTGTCCGGCGTCCGGCACATCATTAAGCCAGATGCCTAATTGATTAAAATGCATTAAAAATGCATGAAACTGCATCTAAGAAATGCCCATTTTTATGGGGGAGGACCCCCAGATGCCCCTTCAAAAAAATGTGTCCTCCTTTTTGCGGTCTCGGAGATGGTCACCCTTCCCCCGCATCCTCACCTGGCAGCCTCCTCCTCCTCGCGCCTCCTCCAGTTCCTTCCTCCTCCCCTCCCCCCCATCCTCACCTGGCCGCCTCCTCCTCCTCGCGCCTCCTCTTCTCCTCCAGTTCCTTCCTCCTCCCTCCCTCCTCTCCTCACCTGGTAGCCTCCTCCTCCTCGCGCCTCCTCTTCTCCTCCAGTTCCTTCCTCCTCCCCTCCCCCCCCCATCCTCACCTGGCCGCCTCCTCCTCCTCGCGCCTCCTCTTCTCCTCCAGTTCCTTCCTCCCCCCCTCCTCACCTGGCCGCCTCCTCCTCCTCGCGCCTCCTCTTCTCCTCCAGTTCCTTCTTCCTCCCCTCCCTCCCCTCCCCCCCTCCTCACCTGGCCGCCTCCTCCTCCTCGCGCCTCCTCTTCTCCTCCAGTTCCTTCTTCCTCCCCTCCTCCCCTCCCCCCCTCCTCACCTGGCCGCCTCCTCCTCCTCGCGCCTCCTCTTCTCCTCCATCCTCCTCCTCTCTCCTCTCCTCCCCCCCTCCTCACCTGGCCGCCTCCTCCTCCTCGCGCCTCCTCTTCTCCTCCAGTTCCTTCTTCCTCCCCTCCCCCCCTCCTCACCTGGCCGCCTCCTCCTCCTCGCGCCTCCTCTTCTCCTCCAGTTCCTTCTTCCTCCCCTCCCCCCCTCCTCACCTGGCCGCCTCCTCCTCCTCGCGCCTCCTCTTCTCCTCCAGCTCCTTCTATATCCCCTCCCCCCCTCCTCACCTGGCCGCCTCCTCCTCCTCGCGCCTCCTCTTCTCCTCCAGTTCCTTCTTCCTCCACTGCAGCTCTCGCACCTTCTCCTCCTTCACGCGCACCAAGCCGTCCAGCACCCCCTGCTGCTTCGTCTGCTTTTCACGCAGGTCCTGCAAAAAACGGCCGAAGAATGTTTTGGTAACACTTTACTTTCACGCCGGTGTCATATGCATGTCATTACAGTGTCATAATAGTGTCATTGCACCACAGTTATGCAGTTATGCACGTGTCATAAACATTATGTCCATGTCATAAACATTTTATGACTGTTGACCTTAAGTGACATAATGACAACAATGTTTATGACTTATCTACGACTGTGTCATGACACTATTATGACACTGTAATGACATGCATATGACACCGGCGGCAAGTAAAGTGTTTCAAGAAAGTTTTGAAGTACTGGCGCTAGGCCACTCTTTGAGGTGTTCTGGCTAATGCTGTCGTCGGCTACCAAGTCAAAAGGCAGGGTCTATCTATAGCATTTCTTGTTCAAATCTAGCATCAGTGCCAGTTCTGACCAAGCTATGCTGACCTTCAAAAGCCAAGTGCAGTAACAACGTATTTTGTCAAAATTGAGATTAGACTGAAAATGGCCTTCATTACACCTCCTTTATCTTGTGGCAATGCATTATGGTCCAAATATGTCCTAATATCAAGGGTTTAAAAGCCTCAGTTTCAATGTTGGTGTAGTTACTACACTTTGCCTTTTGCAGTCCAATGCTGGCTGCTCTACATCAGCTAATCAACTCTTCTCGCTTCTGATTGGTCACATCCAAACAAGGCACCTTTTCTAAGTCTCTTCCCAGCTGTGAACAGATCCATACTAGGCGAGTACATCTATGCAAAAAAAAGACCTTACCCCAAAAAAATTGATACAAAAGGTTTTTCAACTGATTTTGTTACCTCTAAGTGTCCTTAATAACATACTAAAAATCTAGGAAAATCTGACTTCAGGAAAGGTGTCATTTTCAAGATCGAAGTTTTTAAAAATAAAGGTTACTACATGATAATTACATTGGCATGAACTAACATGTTTTCAGGATCTGTTTGTTTGGAGTGCTGTTTGGGTGGATAAAGACACTACTGCTATGACAATATCCATGTACTGTTTGTCAGGGCACATCATCAGTGATGAATCATGGTGTCACTAGGTATTTTGGGTCTTTCAGCAGCTGCACTGAATAGACAGGAGCCACTACATGTGTAAGTAGAGGGCAAGGTGAAACGGTTGGTACTGGAGACAGACAACAATGTCCTGAAAGGACATAGGGCTCTAGCATAGCTTTCGGGTAAGACAGAGTAGGGCCTGTTGTAGCTTCATAGGCAAGGGTCTGGGCCTTGTATTCAATTAGGGCATGAAAAAGAGGACGTGACTGGGAAACTGAAGCTATGTGGTCAGAGAATGATAGATGGTCATCAACAAAGACACCTAGATTTCTTGTGGCCTTATTTGAGGCAACAGTAGCAGAATCCATATTGAGCTCGATATCATGGCAACCTAAATCTTTGGCTGGGATCACCAGCAGTGCATTTGGGCGAGGCTCAACTGAAGGTTGCATTCCTTCATACTTGTGGATAGTTCAGAGGCAAGCGGAAATGTGTGTGACCGTGGAGTCATCTGGCACAAAGTAACTGTGCTTCATCGGTGTAACAGTAGTATGAGAAGCTGTGAGAACAGATAACATGGCCCAGTGATGTGGTGTACATGGCAAATATGAGTCCCAGCACCAGGCCTTAGGACACCTGGAGAGGCTATGATTTGAGGACAGCTGACCTTGCCCTTGATACATGCTAAGAATGATTCCACCAGACTCAAAGAATGTCTGGAAGAACTTGAGACACATAAAACTCAATTGTTTATCTAAGAGAGATGTTAAATAATCATGTTTTGAAAAAAAAATGCTAGCTGGTGTGTCTGCACAAAGATTTTTAGATTTACTACAAAACAAAAAGAGATGTCCATAATCTCCTCTGAAGATATCTTCTATACTAGGAACAAAATAAAAGAGTAATTTTGAGCTTGGCTTTTTCAGATTTTGAGGTTTTGCATTTTGAAATTTAATGCATATTTAATTAGATATAGTCCAATTACCATATTAAAACATAACATTTCAGAAAACTTGCAATACATTTTTTTCTCACAAATATGTGAGTAATCACCGGATTAAGTTTCATTGTGATATCGGCAAGCTACATTTTTTGGCCTATTCACCTGGAGTGTCTCTTGACCCTTATAATAAGCCTATGGCAGCCATGTTGAAAAAAACTCATTTCCCAAAGTCAGATTTTACTAGATTTTTAGTATGTCATTTAGCAGGTCCAATAGTAATAGAATCCATAAAAAAACCTTTTGTATCAATTTTTTTGGGGTTAAACCCTAAATGTACTCGCCTATACCGCCAACTTTAAATCATAACTTATTCAATAAAGACATTACATTCAAATGTTATGTCTGGGAGTTTCTTGACTTAAATGGACCGGACAGAATTGAGTTTTGACTGCACATTAACTTCATATCCTCTTATTGGTCTTGTGACATTATATTGTGTCGTTCTCTTTCAGTGCATTCAATAGAAGTACATAGTTCAAAGCACTGCTACTATGACGCCCATCAAATATTTGATTAGGTAGTTTGATCACTTTGATTTTGGCAAATGTAACAAATATAACAGACAATGGCTATGTTTACATGAGACATTTAATTTAGAATTAACTCAATTTGAAAACGTCATGTAAACACTTTACAATTCGGAATTACATGAAAGATGAAAGTAAACTCGACGGATTATTAATTAGGAATTAAAAACGTCACGTAAACGTAGTGATTCTCTCAATTTTATAGTTCAGTTACTGCACGTTTGCTTCATATGGCACCACTAACACCCAACATGTGACCAGTACAATTAATCTAACAATTTATTTTAGGGATACATCTATAAGCACTAATACATACAATGTGCCTGTATAAGTAACTTGTAAGGCATGTACAAAGCAAAATCAAACATTTGTTAGGCGTGTATTCGCAAATGTCTTGTTCATGCACAATAAGGGATTTATTACCAATTTAACCTTAGTAAGAACTTAGTAGGCCTTAGCGTTTGCTTAGTACATGCATTATAAGTTACTTATGCAGGCATTAACATTGTATGTATTAGTGCTAATAGATGTAACCCTAAAATAAAGTGTTACCGATTAATCTAACAGTGTGCCATTTTTCATAGTGATTCTTTATATAACCATGCCTGTGTGATGATATACGGCCTTTTAATGAGTTTTACAGCAGTGCATTATTCTATGTGCTTTATATAGTCACACTACATCAACTTCAGAAATGAATACATAAACACTACATCTATATTCTCGGCGAGTAGCCAAGTACAACATATGCAGACTAATTTGGTGCCTCAATGTTGTGAAACAATGCGGCATGCAGTTAATGTTAAGATGATGAAATACACTTTACAGTGACTCTCTCAAGAGAGAGAATGTATGAAATGTGCAAGATTGACAGAGAGAGAGAGAAAGAGAGAGGATGGTTAAAAAAAAAAACAAAGGAGGGGTTGCATAAAAGAAGTGAGTGGAGGTGAAGAAGCGAGGGAACAAGACAGAAGGACAGGAAGACAAAAGGCAACCTTAATTAGGTAGAAGAGATTGGTAAGGCAGCCCAGCAAAGAGAGCAGACCTTGAAGCATAGTGTCATCCATCTCTACCAACTGAAGAAGTGGAGCAGGAGGATGCAGGGAAGAAAGAAGAAAGGAGAGAGAGGGAGAGAGAGAGAGAGAGAGAGAGAGAGAGAGAGAGAGAGAGACAGAGAGACAGAGAGAGAGAGAGAGAGACAGAGAGAGAGAGAGACAGAGAGAGAGAGAGAGAGAGAGAGAGAGAGAGAGAGAGAGAGAGAAAGACAGAGACAGAGAGAGGGCGGGAGAGACAGAGAGAGAGCGAGAGAGAGAGAGAGAAAGACAGAGAGAGGGCGAGAGAGACAGAGAGAGAGAGAAAGAGAGAGAGAGAGAGAACGAGAGACAGAACGAGAGAGAAGATGACGAGACAGAACGAGAGAGAACGTGAGAGGTAAAGGGAGAGAGAGAGAGAGAGAGAGAGAGAGAGAGAGAGAGAGAGAGAGAGAGAGAGAGAGAGAGAAAGGAAGAAAATGAGAACGAGAGAAAGATAGATATGTAAAGAGAGAGATAGAGAGTGAGGGCATTAGATAAAGTAGTCAAGAGAAAATAAGGCAGAAAGAGAAAGAAAATAGAAAGGGACAGAGAAAAGAAAAGAAAGAAGCAAAGGTGCAGTATTTTGTAGAAGGGTTTAGAAAAGAGGAGAGTTTGGAAGGAGGAAGAAGAGGAAGGAAGAACAAGGGATTAGTGAGTTCTTCAGGCAGTCAGAGACCAGACGTGACGAGCTGGGGAGCACAGGAATGAGTGGGAACACTCAAAATCTCTCGCTCACACATACACACACTAACACACACACACACACACACACACACACACACACACACACACACACACACACACACACACACACACACACACACGTATACACGCACGCACGCACGCACGCACACACACACATGGACGCGCACACGCACACACATACACACGTTATTCAGTAAGAGACAAATGTTTGACTGGGTTATCACATACGTATATATTAACAAAGTATTGTTTAACATCTGCAATATGTGTTGTTAACAGGCGCTGACGTCTCTATGGTGCTAGTCCTTTAGGAGAGCTTGACTGTGATCTCTATTGGACTGTGAAGGCTGTCTGACCTTGAGCTCTCTGTTGCATGTATACCAGAGACAGTAAAGCCTATCTGACCTTGAGCTCTGCTTGGTGTTGGTCCATTTCTGAGAAATTAGTCGTGGACTGTTAGTAGCCAATTCGCGACCTCCTGGTAACATAACACCGTTGCTTCTAGTCAGGCCAGGAGCAATACAAATACCGTCTCTGAGTTCCAGAAAAATCGGGAATTCCTCACACTTTGTCGGGAAGCAAACAACCAGTAGCAAACCAAGGGCGGCAGGTCAACCATGCCGTTTGGGAAATGTTAATAGTTATGCTCTTGCTCAGACCAAGTCTCGAAGAGATTTGAAAGTCGATGATAATCAGGCTAGACTGTCAGCACTACATAACCTTGTGTTGTCTATTACACTGTGCTGTAAAACAGTGTTTCTCAACTGGTGAGTCGCGACCCAAAAGTGGGTCGCGGAAGGGACATGGGTGGGTCGCGGAGCCTTGGTGGGAAAAAAAAAGTAATTCTAAAAAAAAATACACTTGAATACACTTCAATACACTTGAAAGCTAAAAAAATTGGGTCGCGACCGAATGAGAGTGGAAAATGGTGGGTCCCAAGACTGTTCCAGTTGAGAACCACTGCTGTAAAGGGCAATTGCACACTCTAAGGTAACAGTCTGTAAAGGCAGTCTGGCTATTGAATTGCAGGTGTGTACACAGGTAGGTTGCTGCAGTAGGCTACTGTACTGCCTGTCCTTTCTGACCTTGAGATGTTTTTGGTCCCTGTCTGACCTCTGCTTTTTACCATATTGTAAGAGTTGTCTAACCTTGAGGTCTCTGTTGCGCTGTGACATGCTATGAGGACTGCATGAACTCATATGCAGTACTATGATGGATCTGACCTTGAGGTCCTTGTTGTCCTTGTTGATCTGTACTGTAAAGTCTATCTGACCTTGATGTCCTTGTTACACTTTAAGGGAATGTCTATCTGACCTTGTTGTCCTTGTTACGCTGAAATGTAATGTCTATCTGACCTTGTTGTCCTTGTTACGCTGAAATGTAATGTCTATCTGACCTTGGGGTCTCTGTGGTGTTGGTCCATTTCTGACAGCTTAGCCGTGATCTCTATTGTAAAGACTATCTGACCTTGGGTTCCCTATCGTGTAAGTGTTTGTTCCACTAAAGCCTATCTGACCTTGAGGTGTCTATTACACTGAAGCAGTGGTTCCCAACCTGTTTTGGCTCGGGACAACCCAAATCTGACCTTGAGGTCTATATTACACTAAAGCCTATCTGACCTTGACGTCTATACAGTATTACACTAAAGCCTATCTGACCTTGAGGTCTATATTACACTACAGGCTACCTGACCTTGAGGTCTATATTACACTAAAGCCTATCTGACCTTGACGTCTATACAGTATTACACTAAAGCCTATCTGACCTTGAGGTCTATATTACACTACAGGCTACCTGACCTTGAGGTCTATACAGTATTAGACTAAAGGCTATCTGACCTTCGGGTCCATATTACACTAAAGGCTCTCTGACCTTCAGGTCTATACAGTATTACACTAAAGGCTATCTGACCTTGAGGTCTATATTACACTAAAGCCTATCTGACCTTGACGTCTATACAGTATTACACTAAAGCCTATCTGACCTTGAGGTCTATATTACACTAAAGCCTATCTGACCTCGACGTCTATACAGTATTACACTAAAGCCTATCTGACCTTGAGGTCTATATTACACTACAGGCTACCTGACCTTGACGTCTATACAGTATTAGACTAAAGGCTATCTGACCTTCGGGTCCATATTACACTAATGGCTCTCTGACCTTCAGGTTTCTGTGGTGCTGGTCCATCTCTGAGAGCTTGGCGGTGGTCTCTCTATTGTAATGGCTGTGGTGTAAATGTTTGTTCAACTAAAGGCTATCCAGGGCTGTAGTGGAGGGTAAACGCACGTAAACGCCGTTTACGCACCTCTGGAATTTAGGAAATAGCGTTTACCCACCTCTAAATAACGTTAACCCACCTCTAAATAGCGTTTACGCAGCTCTTAATGGCAATTACGCACGTCAAAGTTCCCTGCGCCTTGTGATCTGCCGTTGGAATAATCCAAAATAAATTTGGTGTCATTTAAAAAATATTGTTGAACATAGGCCTACTTAACGCTTTAGGAGGAATCATTTTCATCTGCTCTGTATTCGGGTATGTGACCTTCCAATCAGTGCCTTTCGGCTGCGGCGGCGACACCAATCAGGATCCAGGGAATATGTAAACACATAGGCCTACACGTTGTGTAGTTGCCTGCCTGCATAGTTAATCATAGTTAATCATCATGGATAGGGTGACCAGACGTCCTCTTTTTCCCTACTTTTGAGACCTAAAAAAATGTGCGGGGGAATTTCAGAAATGTCCGGGATTTTGTTGGACTGCCTGAAATATAGACCTAATTCATCTGCATTATAATGTTCATTCCGTTCCATTTGACTCCACTGCAGGTTTCTCTCTACCGTTCGCAAATTAGTCACGCCCTTCTCATCAAATCTAGCCACTTCGCACCGTGTGTCCGAAAGAAGCAGGGGACAAGCCAGTGCGCCCCATGTTTACAAGCGAAAGCGCATCTGTCCGCCGGTTCTACGGACGGCAATGCCGATAGAAACGCAAATGCACGTTCGCGCGGTGGAGTTGGAAAACAAAAAAATCCCGCGTGTGAAGCCAGGTATGAAAGTAACCTAACACAGGAGTAAGCCTAGTAACACCACCAAATCCATCATTTAGGGAGGTACACGTTTTGTTACACCTTGTCACAAGATTCTTTCATGATCTGACATTTCCAAGTTATTTGCAAAAGCAAGTTCTCAGAGCTAGAAGGACTCATTCCTGAGTTAAGAAATTAAGCTTCTTCTTCATCAGCTTCTTCTTCTGTCTATTGTCTTTGCATTTATTGATAACGCCGTATGGGTTAGCTTATTAATGGTAGGTAAAACTCCAGTTCCTCTCTTAATGGCTGCAGTGCCTATTGCTAATCTCTGAGCATGCCACTACAAGTAGCCTAGCTAAGTAGGCCTAATGGATGACAGTGGAGGGGTAAATTGTGAACTGTCTTATAAACATGTAAGCCTAAAATGTAGCCTAATAGCACTTCCTTATCAATTCAGTTGAAAACCACAAATGTTGTGTTTTTTATAATTAGTTTCCAATGTTATATAGCCTAATGCCATTCATCTTTGTGGGGAATGGCTGAGATGGGCCTACATGATGGTGAATCTATTTTTAAAAACCTAATGCAGAAATTGGAATACGCCTATGAAATTGAGCTGCATTGTTATGCTGTTGATCTACTCCAATAGGCTATAGGTGTTAGGCCTACTATCTAGGATTGTAACAAAGGCACACTCTGCATCATATGATCACACAAATTATGTGATAGGCCTAATAGGCCTAACTGAAGAGATTTTAAATGTCATTTATAGTAGAGAAATGAATTTGCATGCCAAAAAGTTCTAGTGGCTTTTAAACAAATTACCATTTTGGATGCATTGATACCGATACTTTATAGGCCTACTATCATGCCTGGCCTCATACCCATTTTCATACCTGTAGATACACAGATACACCGATGACCCCCCCCCAAAAAAAAACAAAAAACGTGTCGCGTTGCGTTGCGTCACGGTCTGTCTGATCAAAAAAATCATAGTTTACCCACCTCTAATTTGACCACTACAGCCCTGAGGCTATCTGACCTTCAGGTCCATATTACACTAAAGG
>NC_085874.1:43021790-43026790 GCF_034702125.1 Engraulis encrasicolus | reverse complement strand
GAATAAAAATATGAATTTAAAAAATTCCGCAGCCGCACCAGCCAAATGCTGGACTGGTTTATAAATGTGGCTGGAGGTGGCTGATATATATGATTTCAAAATAATGTTGAGTGGCGGCTGAATTATATCATGTACTGTTTTTTCAGTGGAAGGTTCAGATTTGGCCAAATGAATGTAAAGCCCTCACTAAGCCACTAGTGCAGTGATACTCAAAGTGTGGTCCAGGGACCACTGGTGGTCCGCGAAAGAGCTTAGGTGGTCCGCGAGGGGATTTCTACTTTTCCAAGACGAGCAAGCAGTAGGCTATATTTATAACATAAATACAAAGCTAAACATAGTTGAAGTCTTATTTTCACCGCAATAAGACTTGTAAGGTAAATAAAAAGTGAGTGATCTACATCGAAATTAGCAGTGTCAAATTAGCACCCCTCAACTGTCAATTCAGTTGACAGATGGTCCCTGAAAGTGGTCCTCTGTCTGAAAAAGTTTGAACAACACAGCACTAGTTCATTGCTCATCCAAGAGGAGCATCATGGTCCTGTTGGGTCTCAGAGGACGGCCATCTTGAATTCCACAATCCATTCGGGATCTACAGTGGAGGCTTGACATTCTGACATTCTTCTGTCTGTCTGTCTGTCTGTCTGTCTGTCTGTCTGTCTGTCTGTCTGTCTGTCTGTCTGTCTGTCTGTCTGTCTGTCTGTCTCTCTCTCTCTCTCTCTCTCTCTCTCTCTCTCTCTCTCTCTCTCTCTCTCTCTCTCTCTCTGTCTCTCTGTCTCTCTCTCTCTCTTTCTCGCTCTCTCTCTCTCTCTCTCTCTCTCACTCTCTCACGCTCTCACTCTCTCCCTCTCTCCCTCTCTTATTTAAAGGGCAGGAGACTGAGATGGGAAAAGGACAAGTGAAGGAATGCAAGACTGAGCCAGGAGGAGAGGAAGAGGAGGAGGAGAGGAAGGAGGCGAAGGAGGAAGAAGGGCAATTTGGCACAGAGAAGTAGAAGAGGAGGAAGATGAGGAGGGGGAGAAAGAGGAGGATGATGAGGAGGAGTCAGGGGAGGAGGAGGAGGAGGAAGAGGAGATGGAGGAGGAGGCAGAGGAGGTGAAAGAGGAAGAGGAGGAGGACTGTATGACAGGGAGGAGAGGAAGAAAGAAGAGGAGGAGGTGAAGAAGAGGAATGCAGACAGGGAGGAGGAAGAAGAAGATAGGGAGGAGAGGGAGGAGGAGGAGAGGAATGCAGAGAGGGAGGAGGAGGCAGAAGAAGAAGAGGAGGAGGATATCGAAGAGGAAGAGAAGAGGGGGAGGAAGAGGAGGAAAGGAGGAATGCAGTTAGAAAGAATATGGATGGCCAGCATATCTTGACTCCCTCTTGAAAGATCCACTCTTGCTCTGCAGGAATCAGAGTAATTCACCATCAGCAATCAGCAACTGTTTGCAATGTGTACACCCTGTAAATACACTGTAATGCCTTCATATGATATATATATACAGTATATATAACCATTCCATGAATCGCTAGTAACAGTATCCACTTATATGGTTAACAAATGCATTTACTATTTTCACATTACAATTCAGGGAATATCAAGGGACAAAACATGGCCTTTGAAATATGTGAAAATATTCTTAGGTCCAAAAGGGAGTGCCAGCAGAAAAGGGTTGGCAACCACTACTGGGACAATGAAATTCTAGGTTGTTTCGTCCGGAGGTGGTATTACGTGCCTTCATCACAATAGCGATGATCATCCTTGTTGCCGACGACGTTTGATTCGTCGACATGACAACTGTCCATAACGTCCCTAATCTTAACCCTAAACCTAACCTTAACCCTAAACCTAACCCTAACCTTAACCCTAAACCTAACCCTAACCTTAACCCTAAACCTAACCTTTACCCTAAACCTAACCCGAGGATCAAGCCAAGGGTCCCAGGTTCAATCCCCATTCAACCCAAGCGTGACAATAGTGCCATCAATTGTAAACCCTTGTTGCCAGTGCCTTAAAGGCCTTACGGCCATTCAAGAAAGATGACTTATTAAGCAAAGAACCTAACCCTAACCTTAACCCTAAACCTAACCCTAAATCGCTTGTTTGAAACTAGTGAGTCCCAGTGCAGTGCCCACTGCAGTTCGGCAACGAGGACGCGCATCACCAGTGACGTACTGTAGGCACGTCCGGACGAAATACCCTAGTTTTTATTCCGAGTCCCGGCAACCACTAATGAGGTGCGTAACTGCTGCTGTTAAAAAGGGCGGCTGGCCCTTTAACGCAGCTTTGGACTGAGCGCGAGAGCGCATTCTGATTGAGAACGTTGGCTGCGCGAGCTTGCAGTGCCAGGAAGAAGATGCCAGCGCAGCTCGGAGCTGTCCGCTAAGTTTTAAGTGTGAAGTTTACTTGACATGTTTTAGCCATTTAGTTTGCTGTTTAAGTCAAGAAGTGTGCGTCCTGAAAACAGTGAGTAATGCTGTCATGTCTTGTATGTTTGTTATTAATATTTAGACGGTGATTTTGTGCCGAATGTAAGTTTAAATGTCGAATGTCAGTCGAGTGAGACGTTACTGTTTGAATGTTTGAACTCGTAACGTATGCCTAGATAATTGTTTGCCGAGTGAAATCGCTCTGCCGTAAATGCAGTCTTTATTTAGATTTCTTGTAAGTAATTTGAAGTAAGAAGAGAAGAAGTGCCTTTTATGTTTCAGTCGAGATATTTGTGTGTCATATTGATGCTGCCGTGCGTTAGGCACCTTATCTGGCCACTCGGTTATGTAGCTCGTCTGTATATGTAGCTGAGGTAATTCCTTCCGGATACTCATTATACTTTATTGTATTTCTTTCTTTAGACCACACACACAGTCACACCCAAAGCAACTATACAGTCCTTTCATCAAGCCCAATGGCTATCTAAGTTGTAATCCCTTCTTCAAGAATAAAAGAACATTCACTTAAGGAAATAACGGACTCATGTGCATTCATAAGAGTTCTGACCGACTCTCCACGGCGTTCTGAAATATCCAAGAACCACCTCACTTTAATCCCCTCAAACAGCTGCCAAAGGGGGAGGTTTGCAGGCAATGGCCAATGTGGCTTTGGGTGGCATGAGGAACCTTGACCTTACTTGGGATGGATGCCCTGAAGATAACAGTCTCTTCTGACTGTGTGTGTGTGTGTGTGTGTGTGTGTGTGTGTGTGTGTGTGTGTGTGTGTGTGTGTGTGTTTGTGTGCGCGTGTGTGTGCGTGTGTGTGTGTGTGTGTGCGTGTGTGTGTGCGTGTGTGTGCGTGTGTGTGCGGGTGTGTGTGTGTACCACGGCCTCCAGTTCCAGCTGAAGGGTCCGCTTGTGAGCGTGTGTGTGTGTGTGTGTGTGTGTGTGTGTGTGTGTGTGTGTGTGTGTGTACCATGGCCTCCAGTTCCAGCTGCAGGGTCCTCTTGCGAGCGTGTGTGTGTGTGTGTGTGTGTGTGTGTGTGTGTGTGTGTGTGTGTACCACGGCCTCCAGTTCCAGCTGCAGGGTCCGCTTGCGAGCCTTCAGCCTGCTGATCTCCTCCTGCTCCTGCTGACGCCTCCTCTGGAGCTCCTGACGCTCCGCCTGGCAGATGGAGAGGGGGGGAGAGAGAGAGGGAGCGGGGGGGGAGAGATAGAGGGGGAGAGAAAGAGGGGGGGAGAGAGAGGGGGGGAGAGATAGAGGAGGGGAGAGAGGGAGAGAGAGAGAGAGGGAGCGGGGGGGAGGCGTGAGGAAAAGAGATAGAGGGAGAGAGAGAGAGAGAGAGCGGGGGGAGGGAGGAAATGAGATAGAGGGGGGAGAGAGAGAGAGAGGGAGCGGGGGGGAGGCGTGAGGAAAAGAGATAGAGGGAGAGAGAGAGAGAGAGAGAGAGAGAGAGAGAGAGAGAGAGAGAGAGAGAGAGAGAGAGAGAGAGAGAGAGAGAGAGTATGAGGGCATGATGATGAAGTGGTTAGAAGAAAATGTGTGTTGCCCTTCTCTCTGTATGACTCCATACGTCATTCCCTCTCCCACTCCTGTGTGTGTGTGTGTGTGTGTGTGTGTGTGTGTGTATGTGTGTGTGTGTGTGTGTGTGTGTGTGTGTGTGTGTGTGTGTGTGTGTGTGTGTGTGTGTGTGTGTGTGTGTGTGTGTGTGTATATGGCTCCATACCTCTATCCTCTGCTCCTCTCTCCTCCTGCCCAGTGTGTGTGTGTGTGTGTGTGTGTGTGTGTGTGTGTGTGTGTGTGTGTGTGTGTGTGTGTGTGTGTGTGTGTGTGTGTGTGTGTGTGTGTGTGTGTGTGTGTGTGTGTGTGTGTGTGTGTACATACGACTCCATAGTACCTCTATCCTCTGCTCCTCTCTCCTCCTGCCCATTGTGTGTGTGTGTGTGTGTGTGTGTGTGTGTGTGTGTGTGTGTGTGTGTGTGTGTGTGTGTGTGTACATGGCTCCATACCTCTATCCTCTGCTCCTCTCTCCTCCTCTCCTCCTCCCTCTGCCTCTCCAGCTCCCTCTCGCGCTGCCTCCTCCTCTCCTGCTCCTGTGCCCGCAGCGCCTCCTGGTGGCGTGCCTCGCGCAGCTGCCTCTGCCGCGCCTCCTCCCTGCGCACCTCCTCCCTCCTCTCCTCCTCCCTCCGGGCTTCCTCCTGCAGGGCCAGCCGCCGCTTCTCCAGCTCTGCGCTGCCACGCTGGAAGTTCTCCTTCTTGCGGTCCTCCAACGACGCCACCGACGCTGCTGTGTGTGGTGAAAACAGCAGGGAAAATCACTGGAATGCCTCTCCCAGAGATTAGTACCATCTACACCACACGCTGTCTACGGAGAGTGCATAACATCCTGCGTGACAGCCACCATCCTGCCTACCATCTGTTCCAACAGCTACCCTCAGGTAGAAGGTACAGGTCCCTTCAGAGCCGCACTGAAAGACTGGCCAAGAGCGTTTACCACCAGGCCATTAGACTTTTGAATTTGCAGGACTGCTGAGGAACATTACTGTCTGAAATGTTATCCATCTATCCTTTGGACATTCTGTGTGTGTGTGTG
>NC_085874.1:43014290-43019290 GCF_034702125.1 Engraulis encrasicolus | reverse complement strand
CAAAACCCTCACACACACACAAACGCATGTAGCCTTACACACAAGTGTGCACAGATGGACAGACAGACAAAGACACAGACAGAGACAAGTGATGTTGTGATGTTGGCTATGATTATGTCCTCTTTTGAAAGTCGCTTTGGTTATAAAGCGTCTGCAAAATGCAATGTAATGTAATGTAATAAACACACACTGGGAACAAACAGACACAGACACAGACACGCACAGACACACAAAAAATACAAACACAGACACAAACACAGACACACAGACACACACACACACACACACAGTAGGAAATGATGTACAGCTACTTACCAGATGGTGGCGAGCTGTGTCTGAGTCAGGTTTGAAGCAGTCAGTGTAGTTCTGACCTGAGGTCCTGTAATGAGAGAGAGAGAGAGAGAGAGAGAGAGAGAGAGAGAGAGAGAGAGAGAGAGAGAGAGAGAGAGAGAGAGAGAGAGAGAGAGAGAGAGAGAGAGAGAGAGAGAGAGAGAGAAGCACACAGGTGAGACTTAACTTTCAAAATTAATTTATTGCACTTTTTGTTTTTAATTCTTAACAAGTGGCAAGTGGTTAAGACAAGATTAAAAAGGCAGCCTGAAATAAATAAACAAATAAATAAACAAATAAATAAATAGATACACATACAAGACTCAGAGGGAGAGAGAGAGAGAGAGAGAGAGAGAGAGAGAGAGAGAGAGAGAGAGAGAGAGAGAGAGAGAGAGAGAGAGAGAGAAAGAGAGAGAGAGAGAGAGAGAAACCACACAGGTGTTTATCAGTGTTTTGCAGTTTATCAGTGTAGTAGAGCCCTACACAACACTACACTATGTGAAGCCAGACCTCTGCCTAGCTGCCTGCCACAGTCTGGAAACACAAATCAACCCCTCAGCATGGCTTTCAACTACAAAACACACACACACACACACACACAGACACAGACACACAAACGCGCGCACGCCGCACGTTGCATGTCCGCACGCACGTATGTGCACACACGCACACACGCACACACACCTCAACACAAGATAAGATAGGTTTGCATTGAGATAAGACAAGAGAGATCCGAACCCCACAAGATTAAATAGGCCAACAGGCAACACTGCTGCAGATGCCTGGTATTGCACTAAAACTATGCTTTAGAGATGTCTTTGTAAAGCTGATTCATTTCCAAAGGACATTTAAAATGGCTTTTTTTTTTTGTTTATGTGTGGAAATTGTTCAGAAAATAGACAGCCGGGTTAAAAGTGCACTGTGTAGGATTGTGACCAGAGTAAATATTGGAACTATGCTGGTCATTGAAACTTGATCTTTTCATGAATATTTAATAAGTATTAATAAACTAATATTTACCAGTATGACCAAAGTACAGAAAGTTTTGATGCTAAACATGCATATTTCTGGAAATTCAAAATGGCAGTCCACCTTTTCATGTATGAAAAAAGCAATTCTCCCAGTCATAATGAATACTTAGAATTTGATGGTGGTGGTCAGTATTCATGAAGAAGGTAACATTTATAAATGGGCAGCACAAATTCTGGAAATTAACTACTAAACAATTATTACACAGTGCACCTTTAATGCCGTGTCCTCCAGACCAAGAGCGAACTGCGCTGCCTGGTAGCTTGGGTAGCAGAAGAAGTTTCGCCTTGAGTTTCGCTCCAGACGCAGCATTGACATGTTTGATTCAGCTAATCACATAACGGCTCTGGCTTGACAGCCAGGGACATTCGGGGATATGAACGTTCCGATTGGTTTTCGCCGAACAGCGTCAGAGCGAATTCTCCTGCGATTAGATTTAGTTTAATCGTCAAAATTCGCTCTGGTCGCGCAAGAAGCTTCGCTCCTGGCGAATTCGCTTTGGTAGCGCAGGTCGCGTGCCCTCCATAGAGAAATAATGACTTCCGTCGCTTCGTTCGCTCCGTTCGCTCCGTTCGCTCCGTTCGCTCTTGGTCTGTACACGGCATAAGGCAGGCGCACAGCAGAAAAGGTGGAGTAGCATTATGAGACTGTCTGGCTTCCTGTATTTGATACATGCCAGACATGCGCTTTATCCAGGTTGCTTTAGTTTATCTCTTGCCCTCACTCTCTATCTTCACCTTTACCTCTCTCTGTTCTCTCTGTTTCTCTCTGTCTCTCTCTCTCTCTCTCTTTTCTCTCTCTCTCTCTCTCTCTCTCTCTCTCTCTCTCTGTTCTCTCTCCTCTCTGCTCTCTCTCTCTCTCTCTCTCTGTCTTTCTCTCTCTCTGTCTAGCTTTTCTCTCTCTCTGTCTTTCTCTCTCTCTCTCTCTCTCTGTGTCTTTCTCTCTCTGTGTCTTTCTCTCTGTCTGTCTTTCTCTCTTGAGACACTGATTCATTCATCCATTCTCACGTACCTGACAGGTATCCGGACATGAGTTTGTCCAGGCTGTTGAACTGCTGGCGGTACTTGAGGCGCGAGGCCTGTGGGACGGCCCAGTCGGAGGAGCCCTTCTTGGGGGAGATGCTGGCCAGCGAGGTGGTGGAGGAGGAGTTGGAGCTGGGACAGAGAAAGGGGACACACATGCAAGATACTATTGAAGATACTATTAACCCATTGATGCCTGATGTTGCTTTGCACAACATTGGCCCTAGCGCCTGGAGCTGCATTACGCAACATTCAGGCTCATAAGATTTGAGACAACTTCATTAAAAATCTTTGTTTGTTTGAGATGAATGAACACATTCTAATGAAAGATGAGGGTCTTAGTGTTTAAATGCAACTTAGTGCATATTTTTATGTGCTTCAGAAGCTGAGATATTTAGGTTTTTATAGGTTTTTCTATACAGCTTTTCTTAAAAAGGGTTCAGGCATTCAGCACCCTTTTTTGCAGGTGCCTTAGGCATCAATGGGTTAAGATACTGCTGTTTGTAGGTGGTGGAGGAGGAGTCGGAGCTGGGACACAGGTGAGACATGTAAGACCCATTTTAGCCTGATGCCGCGTATAGATGGTTTGACCTTTGACGCCTGAAGTGACAAATAAGCTGCATTCAGGCTCCTGAGATTTGAGGGTGCAAGGGTATATTAGAGCTGAATTGTTCTAATGCAAAATGAGGGTCCTGGCTCTTAAATGCAACTTATTGGCTGAGATATTTAGGTTTTAGTAGGCAGGGGGCAACTTTCCCAAAAAGTGCTTAAGCATTCAACAGGTGCTTTTTGCAGGTGCCTTATGCTAAAATGGGTTAATAGATGTATGACGTTCATCATGTCCAAATGTTATTGTAAAACTTAAGGTTTTTCTTATACTTCAGACATGTAAAAGTTTCATCTTTTACCTGACATGTTTCGACGGTATAGCTTATAGTATGAAGATGGAAGCTTAGTTTTACTATGGAAGATGCAATTACACAAACACACACAAAATCAAGTTAACCTACACAGTATACTATATATATATTAGGATTTTATTCCAAAGGGTTTCTAAAAAAATACATATTAGACCAGTAACCCAACGCATTAATTTTACCATTTCATGGTCAGTCGTGCACATGCACAATGATTACTGATGATGATGTTGCGCTTGTAACTCAGTTCACTCACTTTTCCTTAACGTATGGCAAGTTACCATACTGTATTAGGATGTTTTTTTGTAGGTATTTGGTACTTGGCATTTGAAACATCCTGGTCACAGTCCTGTGTGCGTGTGTGTGTGTGTGTGTGTGTGTGTGTGTGTGTGTGTGTGTGTGTGTGTGTGTGTGTGTGTGTGTGTGTGTGTGTGTGTGTGTGTGTGTGTGTGTGCGCGCGCGCGTGTTGCATGCTTGCTGACATTGAAAATCCTTCATCTACTGTACATTCCTTACAAAGCAGTTTGGCAAAGGGGACATCTCCTTGGACAAAATAAATGGCCCTCACACATACACATCAGTCCCTGCCTGCTTTATGTGAGCCGTTCAGTTTGAGATTTCTTATCTCTGGTAAAAATCCAGTTGCTGCTGCGATGTTAGACACCGTTAAGTGCAGAAATGTACTGTGACGAAAAATATGACATGGAAAAATGTGGTGCCAAACGAGGAAAAGAAAATGTTATAGCCAATAAAATCACTGTAGTCTATCGTCAAAGTGTTTAATATGGGGAAATAAAATGTTAGTGAGCCATGGCGTGTAAGCAGCATGGTCAAACAACAAAGACAGATCTCAAAATGAAACTTTCTGTCCAACCAACAAAAAAAGAAAAACATCCAGTGTGCCTCTTCGAGTTCCTTCTTTTCTACTTTAGGTGTCAAACGCACACCAGGAGACGATGACCAGATGCAAAACCAGAGCCATGGAAGCAAAAAATCCGCTAATAGAAGAGCCTCAAAGGGACACTGTGTGAGATTTTTAGTTGTTTATTTCCAAAAATCATGCTGCCCATTGACTAATGTTACCTTTTTCATGAATACTTACCACCACCATCAAATTCTATGTATTCATTATGACTGGGAAAATTGCATTTTTCATATATGAAAAGGGGGATCTTCTTCATTGTCCGCCATTTTGAATTTCCAGAAATAGACATGTTTAGCTGCACAAATGACGAAAGTGCTTGGTCCATGCTAGAACATATGAGTTTATTACTTAGTAAACTTTCATGTAAAGATGAAATTTGGCAATAGGCAGCCCAGTTTCAATGAGCAGCATAGTTGCAGTACCTTTTTTGACCATTTCCTGCACAGTGTCCCTTTAAGTCCTCATTTTATGAACTAAATGACACCAGCAGGTGATCTATTAGTAGGTTTACTACTTGTTGTGGGTTAACTCAGAGCCATGGAAGCAAGAGTTAGGCTCGTGTTTGTGTTCCATTTTTACACAACAATGGCAGCTCATGGAGCTTTTAACACACAGATCGCCACTGGCATAGTTCCAAAAATAGTTCTGGAAAGTGAGCCTCGAACACAGAAAGTGCAGTAAAGATCAATGTAATTCGAGGGGTTCTGTGTTTACTGTAGCGAAAAGAGAGCCACTATTATTATAATATTTGTATTTATATGAATCACGTCACCAAAC
>NC_085874.1:42981790-43004290 GCF_034702125.1 Engraulis encrasicolus | reverse complement strand
GTGGAAAGCAGCTTGTTCCAATTCAGATGAGACTAAAAGAGGGAGTAAAAAAAAACACATTTAATTAGAGAGATGAGCAGAGTGCAAATGTCTCAGCTAAATGAGAAACGATCCGGCAAGCAAACGGTGGTGCACACACGCACGCACGCACGCACGTGCACACACACACACACACACACACACACACACACACACACACACACACACACACACACACACACACACACGCACTGAAAACACAAATCCATGGCGAAACTTCTTCAATGACTTTGGCTACTTGATCGCTTTGGTTGTTTCCGGTGTACACTTACAGGCTTCATTCCAAGGATGCTGGTGCTTCATCTTTTAAGCCTTTCCTCACCTAACTGTGCTGTATACCGTACACACACAGACACACGCTATGTAAGGGATAATTGACGACACAGTGTGCGTATAACAGGAAAAATAATGCACACCTAGGTGGTGATGCGGCCACGACGCGAAGCGGAGTGTGCATTATTTATATCGGTGTGCATTATTTTTCCTGTTATACGAACACCGTGAAGTCAATTACCCCGCTTATACCACGGTTGCCACACTGTCTGAAATTTATTTGAGAAATTATTTTGATGCTTTAATGGCCAAAACAAAGGTTTTCTGTATAACTACTTCCTTCCGCCACAAGAAGGTTCCTTTCATAACTTTCTGGCGAACTGCCGTTACTAATTCTAAATTGAAGGTTGCTATGGCCAAGACACCGTCGTCAGTTCTATCGCATTCGGTTGTCAAGTCAAGAGCCAGTCGTTAATTCTATCGCATTTGGTTGTCAAGTCAGTCGCCTCAATGTTCTACCCATCCGATATATGGGCGCGTCTGACTTGCCCACAAGATTATGCTACAGTTGGCATGATTCCTACAAATGTACAGATCTCAATAGATTAAAAAAATACCCCGCGTATCTTAGCGACATTCTAAATGCCTCGCCTCGCCATTAACTTTATCAAAACAGGCACCTCGTCAATCTGCTCTCCTCCCATAGGAAACTCCCCTTGATTTATTTTCCACTACGTTCCCATAGTTAGGCCTATTGATCCGAAAATATCCCATACTTTCCACAAGTTACGCTACTCTCTCAACTGATCAACGCTACCACCACGTGAATCGGGCGTCCCTTTGCGCAGGGAATCTCTCTCTCTCTCTCTCTCTCTCTCTCTCTCTCTCTCTCTCTCTCTCTCTCTCTCTATCACAAAGTTGACGTTTGTGATGGTCAGTTGTGAGAAATAAACATGTTTGACATTTGATTAGGCCTACTAAGACTTGCTCCAGATTCATTATACATTGCTGGTGTTTCCAGACGCGCGATGCAACATGTGTCAATTCAGCGCGTAATGCTTGCAACTTTTTTGTGTGTAATTTATGAACGTGCGTGCCTTGGCGCATTGATACACTGGAGTTATGCGGTCAGAAAAGTGACCTAATAGTGGGACTACTTCAGGTGTGCATATATAGACAGTTAATCAACACCCAATTTAGTGCGTCACAATGGGAGATTCCAGACTGTCGTGGTATAACGGGCAAATATTCTCTACTCTAATCCACACACACATGCACAAGCCAAGCACGTGAACAGGCACAGACACGCACATACACACGCACACATGCACACACACACACAGGCAGGCAGGCACGCAGGCAGGCACGCAGGCATGCCCGAACGCTTTTATCTTACACCACCCTCTAGTTGCAGACCCAGACAGGTTGGCGCATTTGCATTCATTCATCAATCAATCAATAAAGTAGTCATTGAGATGACAAGAGATCAGATTGCATTACCGTAGAGAGAGAGAGAAAGAGAGAGAGAGAGAGAGAGAGAGAGAGAGAGAGAGAGAGAGAGAGAGAGAGAGAGAGAGAGAGAGAGAGTGCAAGTGTGTGTGTTAGGTACGTGTGTGCGCCTGTGTGTGCGTGTCTGTGTGCTTGGTTATATGTGTTTGAGTATTTGAGTATGTGTGCATATGTGCGCGTGTGTGTGTGTGTGTGTGTGTGTGTGTGTGTGTGTGTGTGTGTGTGTGTGTGTGTGTGTGTGTGTGTGTGTGTGTGTGTGTGTGTGTGTGTGTGTGTGTGTGTGTGTGTGTGTGTGTGCGCATTTCTATCTGTGTGAGCATGTGCATGTGTGAGCATGTGCATGTCTGCGCGTGCATGCGTGCGTGCATGCATGCGTGCGTGCGTGCATGCGTGCGTGCATGCGTGCGTGCGGTCACTGCAGTATCTGGTGTCTTGTGGTAATTGCTGATTAGACTGACCTTAGATCAGATCTACAGTGACTCAACACAGCATTGGAGACCACCCAGATCACACCTCAAAGTCACAGTATCAAAAAGAGAGCTTACGGTAACAACCTTATGTGTGTGTGTGTGTGTGTGTGTGTGTGTGTGTGTGTGTGTGTGTGTGTGTGTGTGTGTGTGTGTGTGTGTGTGTGTGTGTGTGTGTGTGTGTGTGTGTGTGTGCGCGCGTTTCTATCTGTGTGAGCATGTGCATGTGTGAGCATGTGCATGTCTGCGCGTGCATGCGTGCATGCGTGCATGCGTGCGTGCGTGCATGCGTGCGTGCGTGTGTGCGGTCACTGCAGTATCTGGTGTCTTGTGGTAATTGCTGATTAGACTGACCTTAGATCAGATCTACAGTGACTCAACACAGCATTGGAGACCACCCAGATCACACCTCAAAGTCACAGTATCAAAAAGAGAGCTTACGGTAACAACCTTATGTGTGTGTGTGTGTGTGTGTGTGTGTGTGTGTGTGTGTGTGTGTGTGTGTGTGTGTGTGTGTGTGTGTGTGTGTGTGTGTGTGTGTGTGTGTGTGTGTGTGTGTGTGTGTGTGTGTGTGTGTACGCGCGCATACTGTGTGTGCATGTTTTGCATAGAAGAAGGCAGGAGGTAGTGATTGTGATTATTCCAATTTCCCAAATGAGTTGACCACCCGTCACCACCATGTCTCATCATTAGCTTCAGGACCATCAGAGATGCCAAACTAGCACGCACACACAGGCGCAGACGCACACGCACACGCACATACACGCGCACAAACACTTTATACTGGCCAACATCCACCTCACTACCTCAAGCATCTGTCTGTGTGTCTGTCTGTGTGTGTGTGTGTCTGTCTGTCTGTCTGTCTGTGTGTGTGTGTGTCTGTGTGTCTGTCTGTCTGTCTGTCTGACTATGTGTCTGTCTGTCTGTCTGTCTGTCTGTCTGTCTGTCTGTCTGTCTGTCTGTCTGTCTGTCTGTCTGTCTATCTCCCTACAATCTTTAGAGTTGTCTGCAGAGGGCACCAAACTGAGATCGCACCTAGTGTTGGCCAGGGGGCCTCATACCGTCATGATTTATGGACAAAAAAAGAACTTTCCATTGCCGTTGTGTTGTGTTTTAGTCTCTGTATGTCTTTGAATGTCTTTGTTGAATGTTTTTGTTTTATGTTACATGTTCTGTAAAGCGTCTTTGGGTATTTAGAAAAGCGCTATACAAAATTGATGTATTATTTATTATTATTATTATCACACTTATCCTGTGCTTGAAATCATATGAACGTTTTAACTCTCTGTCATCCCACGTGAAGTCACACTTTTGATTACCTCAGGCAGCTTTAGCGTCTGAATGCTACTACTATACCCTTTTTACCCTTTTTACCATTTTAAGAAACAGATTAATTCTGTTATTAAAAGTAGCTTCCATCAGCTAAGAGTAATCACCCGGCTCAAGCCCTTGCTGTCCTTTCAAGATTTTGAAACAGTCATCCACGCCTTCATAACATCTCGGATGGACTACTGCAATGCCCTTTACTTTGGCCTACCCCAATGCCAGCTAGCTCGACTGCAGTTGGTCCAGAATGCTGCGGCCAGGCTTTTAACAGGCACAAAGAAGTACGAACACATCTCCCCCGTCCTCTCCTCCTTGCACTGGCTCCCCATTTGTTTTAGGATTCGATTTAAAATTTTACTTCTGGTTTTTAAGTCACTTCATGGTCTGGCCCCTACTTACATCTCTGACATGCTTCAGCACCGCTCCGCTCCCATGTACCTTCGATCTGCCGACAAAGGTCTCCTTCACGTTCCCCGGTCCCGCCTCAAAACCAGGGGGAACCGCTCATTTGCTGTGGCAGCTCCTCGTCTCTAGAATACTTTGCCCCCTGACATCAGATCTGCTCCTACAGCCACTACTTTTAAATCCAGACTTAAAACACATTTCTACACATTCGTCTTTGCTTCCTAGTTTCATCCTTTTTTTCTGTTTTTTTCTTATTTTTATTTACTTATTTATCTTTATCCATGTAATTTTATCTTGCCTTTTTATTCACTGTGGAAGGCCTTTTGTATCTTATGTGTTTTATTCTTACTGTTGACTTTGTCTTGTTTTTAATCAAATTCTTAGTATTGCTTAATTTTAGTATTTTAGTCTGACACTGTACGGCACTTTGGTCAGTTCTGCTGTTTAAATGCGCTTTATAAATTAAACTTATTTACTTACTTACTCGTGACCTGACTTGGACTTTGTCTTTTCGGCAGGTAAATGAAAGTTAAATTGCACCAGGTTTCAGGCAGCATGCCCGAGAAATTGTAGCCCGTTGTTCATAAAAACCTAAATCCAAGGCTGGTCTCCAAAAGTCTACCCAGTCAGTACAATACTTCAGTAGCTATAATTGAGCATTTCTTTTTTCTGGGTAAAGGGAGCAACGAGACCTGGGATCAGCTCTCCAGGTGCGATGCGTCGCCATGGCAAAGCAGTTGCTACGGCTGCAGCTGTTTCCAGGTCAGTTTACTCACCAGATCTCCGCCAGCACTGAAGCAGGAAGCCCTGACTGGAGGAAGAACTTCCGCGCCTGTTCTCCTGTGAGTCAGAGAGAGAGAGAGAGAGAGAGAGAGAGAGAGAGAGAGAGATAGAGAGGGAGGGGAAGGGATGGAGAAAAGATAAATGGATTTAGACAGAGAGGAAGAAAGGCAGAGAGTATAAGTTGGATATACGTGTATCATCAATCAAAAAAAGCACAATGTCCACTCAACTGACAACCTGCGTCTCTAACTACACTTAATACATTTATTTCTGCCTCTTCCCTCTGCTTTCTTCATTTCTCTGTCTGTCTGTCTGTCTGTCTGTCTGTCTGTCTGTCTGTCTGTCTGTCTGTCTGTCTGTCTATCTCTCTCTCTCTGATTTTTAAAAGTGCTTTATTTAAAATCTCTCTCTCTCTCTCTCTGTCTCTCTCTCTCTCTCTCTGTCTCTCTCTCTCTCTCTCTCTCTCTCTCTCTCTCTCTCTCTCTCTCTCTCTCTCTCTCTCTCTCTCTCTCCTGGTAAATATAGCTCCACCTGTGTTGTCCTATAAACAGGTCCCTGTGTATATACACAAAGTGACAGACTGGCTGTTCCCAGACAAGGTGCAATGCAAACACCGCACGCACGCACGTGACTGCATGCCAGCTCTAGGAATCAAGACAGCAGCAGCAACTTTCCTATATATTCTATCTAGTATTTCTTCCAGTAACTCTCTTCTATATTCTTCTATCTAGTATTTCTTCCATCTCTGGCTCTAAAAACAGATGTGTCAGTCGCGGATCCCTTCAAGTCCCCCTGCCACAAATGACACGCGAGCAGATGTGAGTCAGTGAGTCGTAATGAATACTCAAGGCAGGTGGATCAACCCCTCAGTATAAAGTGACAGACGGACGCTTTACCCTCTGAGCATGCCTCTTCTAAGGCATGATGCTCCTGTAGAAGTAGAACTAGACCATGGAGTGCCTCATTCAGATACGGCCTAGAACTAAGCCCAGCCTGGTTAGAACTAGGAAAATCTTTGCAATCATTCTTTGACACATGATGGAACTGATGGAATCAATGCACAGAGACGCATCCATGCATGCACACACACACGCACGCACACACACGCGCACGCACGCACACGCACAAACGGCAACACATGGCCACACACGCACGCACGCACCCATGCAATCACCCATGCATGCACCCATGCACACATGCATGCACGCACACACGCATGCACACATGCACACACACACACACATTATGCATGCTAGATTATACAATTGAAGAGTTTTGTTGCAAAACGGTGTATGTCCATACACATTTCAGTTCTCACTGAAAAGGAGGTTAGTGCGGTGGAAGGAGTAAAAATAACAGTAGGGGGGGGTGTAAATACCAAATACCACAATAGCCCTGATTTTCTGATGCTACCACATGTTTGAAACACTGCTGTGTAATTTTTTTGAAAAAATCTTCCAAAAACCCCCCCCTACCCCAGAAATTACTTTTCCCACCCAAAAAGATGCGTTTTTCGCCTATTTTGCCAGTTTATCCACAGTTATCCCAGAACTACAAATGAGTATGTTCATGATTTCCCATTTAATAGTCTAAAATGTGTGATGCTATATCACAGTAGAACTTTGAGCTATATAAGTACAATGTCAAGGTCATAATAGAGGTCAAAGGTTACAAAATATCGATTTTAAGGAGAAAATATGTGTTTTTCAACTGCTGTTCCAGTACAATGCACAAATTATTTCCCATATTAGCAATTTTATGATCTTACATGTGGCATATCATACCACAGTTGTACTTTGAAATATGCAAGTACAATGTCAAGGTCATAAGTAAGGTCAAAGGTTACAAAATATCGATTTTTAAGGGAAAAATTGTGTCATTGGGTTGCTGACAGTACAACACATAGATTATGTTCATAATGGTCCATTTAATGATCTTAGGTCTTTGAACTATGCAAGTACAATGGTTCAAGGTCATAATACAGGTCAAAGGTTACAAAATATTGATGGGGGGTGCTATCTTGAAACCGTTTTTCACGAAAAAAAACAAATGTGAAAATGAATAAACCTGTAATAATAACACACTTTTGATCTAGCTTTTGACTGTTCTAATCACAAGAGACAAAGGTCAAGCAAGTTGGATGACCCAAGTGAAAACAATAAATCAGTGAACTTTATGTGCATGGCACCAATTTCAAATCAGATCTACATGTTGCTACTATGCTTAGAAAATTGTAATATCGGTTTATTATTCAGGGCCAATACCCTCTTCCATCATAACTGAAGTTTCACATGTGAAGAAAAATTAACAACAACAGCATCAATGTTACCAATGGTGAATGTGCCTTTCTTGATGTTTTTTGGTTCATGCAAATTGCTCTTTGCCTCTTTGTAAGCATAGGCTTCACTTGTGGATACCAGGCCCTCAAACAGACTTCATGAAGACTTTCTGACCAGTTGAGCAGAAACATGCACATCAGTACCCTGCAAACCTCATTTTTCAGGGCTCTAGCAGTGCTTTTCCTGTGCCACCTGTCCCAAGGAGGGAGATGGTGATCCCGCTTCTAAGTTTTAAAACCGTTCCTATACGTCCCCTGGTGTAAAGGCATGTCTCTTGGTATCTCGTCCATGCTCTGGACACTCTGCTTCTTGCCACAGCACACATTGATGTGGTATCTTGGATGAATAACAGCTGAGCAAATTTAGTGGGTGATAGACACCAACCCATGGTAACTCCAGGGGTGGGACACTGAAAAACATGCATGTGACCTAAAAAACAGCCAGAATGGAGGATGGAAAAGGAGAGATAGGCTGTGCCACCACCTACAGGATAACTCTGTTTTGGGGCTTGTTTATATTACCTTTACCATTTCTACCCACTATTTGTTAAATTTGCATAACAGTAGTCAAATAGACTCGCAGTGTTGCTTCCTAACTGGACAGGCTGATGATACAAAAGTGATCCACTCTGATCATTGTGACATAAAAGAGACAATGCGTTTACCCCTTTGCGCAGAGCGCATGTTTTAACCTTATTGTCCTCAAAATTGTAATGACCAAGTCTTAATCTCTTATCTAAGGCTCTCATATCAATGTTATTATGATGTTGTTGAGTCATTCCAGCAAAGTCTGATTGGGTCTGAACTGATCATGGAATGTAGGTGGGCGCATCGGTACAAAGAGGCTATATTCTATATTCATATTCATATTCTATTTTTAAGCAATTTTGATTACTTTAACCCTCAATATAACCTGGAAATAAGATATTGCATTGTGTAAAATATTGGCATACCACATAAGTAGCCATTTAAGTGCCCTTAGCTAACTTTCTACACTGAAACATGAAAAATAGGCATTTTAAACCATTTTCGTGACCTTTGACCTTAAGTAGGACTGACACTACACATTTTGCTGCTCACTTGAAGTATGGCATGGTACATGAAATACCATTCAATAGCCCAGCATGAACTTATTTCTATTCTGCACTCCATAAAAGATGGGGAACCATGGAAAAATGGCAGAAAATAGGCATTTAAGACCATATTGATGACCTTTGACCTTGACATTTGACTTTTTTTTGCTCAAAGTACACCTCCAGCATGGCATGCCACATGAAATGCCATTAGATGATCCAGCATGGACATATTTTTACTCTGTACCTCATAAAACATTGGGAACTATAGACAATTAGCACAAAAACAGGCGTTTTGGGGGTTAAAAAGTAATTTCTGGGGTAGGGGGGGGTTTTCGGGCTTGATTTTCAAAATTTTTACATCAATGTATTCCTAAGACATGGTAGCATAAGAAAATCTGGGCTAAAGTTGAATCTGAACATTTTCATCAAATAACACCCCTCCCTAATAAGAGCAGGTGCTTTGTGGGGCTACAGCAGCTGAAATGAGCTCAGGCTCCGAGAGGGTGAAGTGTACAAGCTCTCTCGCTACTTCTGGGATAGAGCAAAGAACTCCTTCATCCCCATGGCAATTAACGAATTGAACAGGATGTGGGAGATACATTCTTGACATTACGGACATTCATATTTGTTCTGATGCACAATCGACCTCTTTTTACTTTGTAGCAGTGTATCGAATGCATTTGACCTGTGGTCTGTATTTATTTATGTATTTATTAACTTATATGTCTAGCTATTTATTTTGTTGTACGGTATGTGTCTTTTATTGTAGGCCCATCTGTTTTTATGTCATTCTGCTGTGCTGTAACACAAATTGCCTTTTTTAAGGACATTAAAGCTTTCAAGTCAAGTCAGTCAAGTCATTGCTGCCTGCAGGATACTGTACAACTTAATAGAGCTCACTAACTTACATCTTGTATCTGTGAAAGCCTTGTGGAACACTCACAGTGCAGATGGTTATCCTTTATACAGATTTTTTTTTTAAATAATGTTGTATTAGATATAGATATCGATTAAAAATAATGATGCTAATCTCAGTTTCGGCAAATATCAAAATCCATTGGAGACAGCAAGGGTTTATAGGAAAGTGTGTCTGGAACTTTACTTGACACCTCTGAATAAATGCCAGTTGTACAGTGATGTAATGTTGTGTAGTGTGGAGTAATTTGTGGGGGTGTAAATAATAACCCATGTGTATCGAGGCATCGGTCCTACGTCTGATGATTGAATCGAATCCTATCATATCGTGGGGCACGAAAAGTATCGAAAATAATCGAATCGCTGCCTTAGTAAATCAATATTGAATATTGTCATCATGGAGGCTGTGATTTACACCCCTAGTAATTTGTAGTCGGTATAGTGGATGAGCGGAGAATCAAGCAGACAAATTTCTGATTCAGCATGTGTGTAATGAGGAGTGATGCCGGATTGTCAGGGTGTGAAGTGAACTGCGGTTAGGGCGTCAGACTTGGAGCCCAAAGGTTGCCGGTTCTACTCCCGACCCGCCAGGTTGTTGGGGGGAGTAATTAATCAGTGCTCTCCCCCATCCTCCTCCATGACTGAGGTACCATAGAGAGCTGCTCCCTTGCACAGGTGAGGCATAAATGCATTTTAGTTGTGTGCAGTGTGCAGTTTTCACTTGTGTGCTGTGGAGTGCTGGGTCACAATGACAATGGAAGTTGGAGATTCCCAGTCGGGCTTTCACGTCACCTATCACTGCTTGTTTAACTTGTGTGCTGTGGAGTGCTGTGTCAAAATGACAATGGAAGTTGGAGATTCCCAGTCAGGCTTTCACGTCACCTATCACTGCTTGTTTAACTATCACCACAGAAAGGTTCATGTGGATGATACCAGAGACAGTGTAGGTTGAGACGGGACAGTCGCCGCCATCTTGTTGACGCCTTCGGCGTGCTATTAGTGAGACCAGATCTGAGAGTCAATGGAAAAAATGAATGTGGAAACTGAGTACAGGTCGGGAGGGAACCTAGCGGTTGTGAAAACCATATGGTTGAAACCGCCGTGAAAACTTGAGCAATCTAGACTGCTTGGTTGTGTCATGCGAGTCAAAATAAAGCTTTTTAAGCCACTTTTCTCACGTTTTTTTTGACACTGCGCAGGCGCAGTAGTTCCACAACGGCACAAGAGTGACAGCTTTTCACAACTGAGCATGCGCAACAATTTGCGTGCGCTGATGCAGCTACATGATTGGATGAATGGCAACGGAGCTCAGCAGGCAGTTGGTTGATGTTGCCAGAAAGGCGGGAGATGTGCGGGTAGACGCCATATTTGCGTTACGAATCTTCATCGTTAATTTCTGTGGACACCTAACGATTCTGACATATCTCCCTTCCTAAAAAAATCTCTGATGATACTCCCTATAGTTGTACTGCACGCCTCCCAAACGGCTTTATCCTGAGAAAACTGGGTCTGACTGTCCTCAACTATGTCAGCAGATACAGGGGGAAAACATTTTCATGAGCAATGTTTTTGCCCAAAAATAAGAATAATGAAAAATCAAACTTATGCGGGGCGGGGGTGGGGTGGGGGGGGGACAGCTTGGAATTATTTTCTTAGCTTCTACTCTAAAACCATGCTGGCTGCCAGATAATAAATGCCTAAACAAAAAACAAAGTGTCACGGTAGTTAATTTTGGCAGCAGCTTTCCCACCATCTGCTTCCCAGGGTGCATTATCTCTACTTGACTTCATCTTTTTGAGTAACTGTTGTCATTAACAACAACCCACCAGGAGAAACCACAGAAAATGAAAAATTAGCTTTTGGATATACATAATAGATAAGTCACCATACAGTACATTACATTCTAGGCGTTTTTGAATAGTAACATGTGTAAACAGAGCAAGTATATTTCATATTAAGAGAGAGAGAGAGAGATACACACAGACAGACAGTGTGTGTGTGTGTGTGTGTGTGTGTGTGTGTGTGTGTGTGTGTGTGTGTGTGTGTGTGTGTGTGTGTGTGGTTGGGGGGGGGGTGATCATGATGATGGTGTGTGTGTGTGTGTGTGTGTGTGTGTGTGTGTGTGTGTGTGTGTGTGTGTGTGTGTGTGTGTGTGTGTGTGTGTGTGTGTGCGCGCGCGTGTGTGTGATGATGATGATGGTGTGTGTTTGTATGTGTGTCTGTGTGATGACGATGATGATGATGATGATGATGGTGATGTGTGTGCATACACCAACCTGAGACATATCCAAGCGTAGGGGTGAGGGAGTCAAACTGCCGATCATGCTTGGTGCGCTCCTCTGGCGTGATGGCCCAAATATTTACACCACCTTCGGAAGAAGGAGAGGGACAGATGGAGAGATAGGGAGAGAAAAGGACAAACAGATAGATAGAGCAAGATAGATAGGCAGAGGTAAGGTGAAATGATACACAACACAAAAAGAGAGAGAGAAAGAGTGAGCAAGAGATAGATAGATACAGAGAGAGGGGGGGGTAGAAGCCAGAGATAAGGTGAAATTATACACAGCATAAAGAGAGAGAGAGAGAGAGAGAGAGAGAGAAAGAGCGAGAGAGAGCGAGAGAGATAGAGAGGAGAGAGAGAGAGAGAGAGAAAGAGCGAGAGAGCGAGAGCAAGAGCGAGAGAGAGCGAGAGAGATAGAGAGGAGAGAGAGAGAGAGAGAGAGGAGAGAGAGAGGGGGGGGGTAAGGAGGAGAAGGAAAGAGTAAAAGGAGGCAGAAAGAAAGACAGAATAAAATAAATAAATGGAAGCGAGCGCGCTGATCCCATATTTGCCGCTCTACTTTCAAAGTCACGCTAAGGAAAGCCCATTTCCCTCCGAAAGTAATGGCCCCCAACATTCCATTACCCACAAGGCTGTGCGGGAGGGCGCACCGGCATCAATCATGAATTAACTCTGAGGACAGGCGGAGGTGAGGAGGGGTAATGAGAACATTACAAACTTTATTAAAGACGAAAAGGTTCCAGGAAGCTCTGGGTTTATAAAAGATAATGGCCGTTTCCCAATGTCTAGTGTGCACCCTTCAAAGTGTGTCAGCCTTCGTAGTCACGCCCAGTGATTGGATACTCTTTGGTGAACTCTGTGGAGTATCCAATCACTGGCCGTGACTAATTAGACTGACACACTACCAAGGCTCATTGACAAGGGAAATAGTGAATGTGTATAAAAGACAAAGCACCTTGTAGGCTGGCAGACTTGCCATGAAATATCTTGAAACTCACAAAAACCTCTATCTAATTGTGCATTCGCGTGCTCTCGGAAACTCATATTTACGAGTCTCGGAAACTTGCGTATGAACATTTTCAACGAGTTTTCCAGTGGTAAATAGCCTACCACGTGGGTGGCGTTCATGTGTGTTTCCCATGTCCGCATTTGGTATTTACCTTAATTCCCAGAGCGAATGCACAATAATTCTAATCAATGTGTGCGGAATAATAACATCATTCATGTAATCAGTAATTTGATTGGTCGAGCGGTGGTTTCCAACTGATGGCAGGCAGCCAATGAATGGCAGTTACTGTGTAGGCCATGGTACTGGGCTCGTTCGTGACGAAGCAGTGCTGCTTTTGCTAGGCAGTGGGCATGAATTTTCTAACCAGAATGCATCAAACTGGCAAAGTGTGCATGCTCGCTGCTTAGCAAAAGCAGTACTGCTTCGTCACGAACGAGCCTAATGTGACCACAGAAACCTCAGTCTGCAGCATATCAGCAACAGGAAATGGCGCTGCCCAAGCCTAGATTTACTTCCTGTGGTTTAACACTAACCCAAACAGCCCACCATACTGAGTGACAGATAGTGGAGAAGAGTGAAGCAGAGAGACAGGCCACAAAACTGGCAAGTACAAATATAGAACAGACCAACTCAATATAGAACTGAAAATAGGAACACATAAATATACATATCCACACAAATGTTGACCCAGACAGACAGAGACACACACACAGTCACAGTCACAGGCAAGCAGACAGACAGACAGACAGACAGACAGACAGACAGACAGACAGACAGACAGACAGACAGACAGACAGACAGACAGACAGACAGACACACACACACACACACACACACACACACACACACACACACACACACACACACACACACACACACACACACACACCTATAGTGTGTGTTCATGTTAAAGGAGAATGCTGACCAATTTCAGCATGCAATTGTATTGCTCATGCTACCCGACAATGTTGCATTTTTTGTTCAGCCCTTTCCGAGATCCTATTTTAATGGGGATAGGTATGGTTTGTTTACATTTTACAAAAAATAAATACTCTAAATATTATTGGAATTGTATTTAAAGTTAAGATTTTTTTTAAAACGTGAACAACCATACCCCGAATGGAACCACACGTTTAAATCGTCTGTAATTACATTCTGTCAAGCACTTTCTCACACTCTAGTGTCTTACTCTGCCATACAAAGACAAGACGAGTTCCCATGTGAACCTTGAACATAACAAATAAATAGAGCTGTTATACATCATTTCTACTTTCTGCTTTCTGCTTGTGCTCCTCTGTGGAGTTTTTAAATAGTAAATGGACATCAGTCCTTTGAGCTCTAAAAGCGCTTTACATTGTATGCCTCACATTCACCAATTCACAGTCACATTCACACACCAGTGGCAGTGCCTGCCACACAGGGTACCACCCTATCACCAGTAGCAACTTGGGGTTAAGTATCTTGCTCAAGGACACATCGATGGGGTCAGGCATAGCGGGGCTTGAACCTGTAACCTTTGGGTTGCCGAACGGCTCCCCTACCACCTGAGCCACCACCGCCACAAACTTGGGTAGATGGGTATAGACGCAGGATAAGATTTGCATTCACAAGACAGAAAGAGACTGTTATAAAGTCAATTTCCAGTCTCAACACCGCTTTGACAAGATATGTAATCCTGGAAAATGGCTTTGTAAGGCAGGCAGAGCAGTATACTGGAGAGTTATACTGAAAACCAAGGCCTGAGGTAAATAATATTTTCTGAAAAAAGGTTTGCACACTCCTTTGGATTTTTTTCTTCTTTAAGTTACTTTTTCTTCTTTTTATTCATTCATTCAATGGCAATGACGTTTCGACCTCTCGGTCTTCCTCAAGTTTGTCATTGAATCTGAGGAAGACAGAGAGGTCGAAACGTCATTGCCATTGAATGAATGAGTAAAAAGAAGAAAAAATAACTTAAAGAAGAAAAAAATCCAAAGGAGTGTGCGAACCTTTTTTCAGAAAATACGTAATCTTTTTGTTCAGCACCAGGGATTGTGTACAAGTAACTCTCTACAACTGAGGTAAATAATAGCCTACAGTACACTGAGCCAGATTTACCGCTTCAGTTAAACCCCTCCCATTACAGGGCTTTGTAATGCTGGCCACACAATACACCACTAAAAGACTAATGAGGCCACACTGAAAGGATGTGTGTGTGTGTGTGTGTGTGTGTGTGTGTGTGTGTGTGTGTGTGTGTGTGTGTGTGTGTGTGTGTGTGTGTGTGTGTGTGTGTGCGTGTGCGTGTGCGTGTGCGTGCGTGTGCGTGTGTCCAAACACTGATGAAGTACCTGATGAAGTACCTTCCATTTTTATCCACCAGAATGCCTATTCACTTGTACACAATGGTGGAACAGCACATTCACTCCCTTCCCTACATGCGAGCACAGTAGAGAACACTTGGTGTTAGTGCAGTGGTTGGTCCTCAACCTTGTTTGAGCAACCGCTCCCTTGACCACCTCATAAATCTTCCAACGCCCTCTTGACCTTGTTATGAACCTTCCAACGCCCTCTTGACCTCATCATAAGCCTGTCAACACCCCTTAGTATTAAGAAAATAAGTAGACAAATGCTTCCTAATGGCCACTGAGCACCGACCTCATCCACCCCTCAGCTGTATCTTTCTCAATGCCCCCCTACTCCCCAGGCTTCCCTAACGCCCCCTAAGCCTAAGGGACCGTAGAGCCCCTGTTGAGAAACGGTATGTTAGTGCCTGCTTACTGACCTATTAATGACAAAGAACACAGAATGACCCAATGCCCCCACTTCAAGATTCAAGATTCAAGATTCAAGATTCTTTTAATGGTCCCGAAGGAAATTTGTCTTGGACATACATAGCTGCCACATACACACAACACTGATACACATGACGCCAAAAAAAACAAACAAACAAAAAACAACAATAAACACATACATACATACATTCATACATGCTCTCTCTCTCACTCTCTCTCTCTCTCTCTCTCTCTCTCTCTCTCTCTCTCTCTCTCTCTCCCTCTCCGTGTGTGTGTGTGTGTGTGTGTGTGTGTGTGTGTGTGTGTGTGTGTGTGTGTGTGTGTGTGTGTGTGTGTGTGTGTGTGTGTGTGTGTGTGTGACACTATACAAGACACAAGTAACCACACATGTACGCACGCACACACGCATGCACGGTATTCAGTTTCTCCTGCATGGTAACATATACGCACAAGCACACACATACACACACACACACACCAAGACGGAGAGCGATACAATAAAAGATGCCAACCCAGGTCGAGTCACAACTTCCTAACTTTCTTTACAATCTACTGTCATGGCAGTTAGGATTCATGGTTTTTACTCCATGCTTTTTACGACTCACACTTGTGATTTTGACTCTGAGGCAAAGCAATCAAATGAGAAAAGGTGAAAGCCCTTTACCACTGATACATACCTGTACAGACACCCACAACAACACACACACGCATGCACACATCATACATCATACACCTACAAAAACCATGTCACTCACAACAATACTAACACACAAACATAAACATACACACTCAGACACCAACACACACCCACACGAGGGATCTAGTTCCGGAATCAGGACATCAAAAGCAAGCTGCCATGGCGACAAGGGGAGGAGGGGGTGTCACCGTGGTAACCACCGGGTCTCTGGGTGGAGAATATTTAGCTGTCCCCCTCCTGAGAGCACTGTGAACCTCCCAACACAGCAGCAGCAGAACAGGCATGTCAAAGTGTGTGTGAGTGAGTGTGTGTGTGTGTGTGTGTGTGTGTGTGTGTGTGTGTGTGTGTGTGTGTGCGTGTGCGTGTGCGTGTGCGTGTGCGTGTGTGTGAGTGTGTCTGTATGTGTATGTGTGTGTGTGTGTGTGTGTGTGTGTGTGTGTGTGTGTGTGTGTGTGTGTGTGTGTGTGTGTGTGTGTGTGTGTGTGTGTGTGTGTGTGTGTGTGTGTGTGTACATGGGACCTCATGTATCTAATGTAAATGTAATATAATGTAATATAAAATAATATAATGTTAATGTAATATACACATGGAATGTTTGACACTTTCCAGATTTTGTGAATTCCTCTACTACTTATTATTATTATTATTAATTATTATTATTAATAATTAAAACTTATTTACAGGTGGCTTATTGAACTTGATAATGTTCCATAGTGGACTAGGACCCTCGTTTTGTCTTAGAATGTGTTCATTCAGCTCTAACTTACCCACACTTTTAATGAAACAGCTCGATTCTCAAGAACCTGAATGCAGCGTATGTGTGTCTCCAGGACACAATGGGTTAAAAGGGTTTTGTCCTGTGTAATTTTGTTTTTTTGTCCTGGGGGTGGGGTATGTTTTTGTTTATTGTGTCTCTTTGTTTTTGAAACTGCGTCAGACGTACTGTAAATGGCAGAGAACAATTTTGCAAAAGGACAATACATATTCTACTATCTACAAAACAAAGGAGCAAGTGAATTCAGTCATCTCTTTCACCCTATTACAGGTTGATAAACCACTGACACAATTTTGTAAACACGATTTAAAAGGAAACACCTTCTTGCTGCTACCGCTTGTTATGCTTGTACATCCAACACACTTCCCCAAATCCGAATTATCAAAGAGTGCTTCTTATCCTATACATTGACAGTCCTTATCTTCAATGAGTACTGTTTACACATAGCAATGCAAGTGTCTTAACCCATTGATGCCTGATGTTGCGTTGTGCAACATTGGCCCTGGCGCCTGGAGCTGCAGTACGCAACATTCAGGGTCATAAGATTTGAGACAACTTTCTTAAAAATCTCTGTTTGTTTGAGATAAATGAACATATTCTAATGAAAGATGAGGGTCTTAACGTTTAAATGCAACTTTGCACATATTTTTATGTGCTTCGGAGGCTGAGATATTTAAGTTTCTATAGGCTGAGTGAAGCCTTTCTTAAAAAGGGCTCAGGCATTCAGTACCCTTTTTTGCAGGTGACTTAGGCGTCAATGGGTTAAAGGGGTATGCCACTATTGGGGCTTAATACAGTTAAAATCGTTGGCCTGGGTTTATAAAAGTGGTAAAGTGTCTTATTTTTCATGTTAAGCGTTGTCTTGCTTTTAGACAAGTTAAATGAGGGAGTATGTAGCTAAGCTAGTGAAAGTCAATGGATCACTGTAGCACGTAGCATGCTACACGGATCCATTGACTTTCACTAGCGACATGCTCCCTCTTTTAACTTGTCTTAAAGCAAGACGCTTGAACATGAAAAATAAGACACTTTACCACCTTTATAAAAACTGGCCAACGATTTTAACTGTATTAAGCCCCAAAATAGTGGCATACCCCTTTAAGACAAAACATTTCTCAAGACAAACAGACATTGTACTACAGACACACTGTCCTGTGAGTGGTTGCTAACCCCTTGGGAATTGGCTGGATTAAGATGGCTTGGGGCCCCTTGGGCTGCATGTTGGTGTGGGTGGCCCCCGGAGGTCAAATCTTGTGACAAATTTACAAAGACAGTGTCATAATTAGGGCAGTCATGGGTGAGCGGTTAGGGCGTCAGACTTGCATCCCAGAGGTTGCCGGTTCGACTCCCGACCCGCCAGGTTGCTGGGGGGAGTAATCAACCAGTGCTCTCCCCCATCCTCCTCCATGACTGAGGTACCCTGAGCATGGTACCGTCCCACCGCACTGCTCCCCATGGGGCGCCACTGAGGGCTGCCCCCTTGCACGGGTGAGGCATAAATGCAATTTCGTTGTGTGCAGTGTTCACTTGTGTGCTGTGGAGTGCTGTGTCACAATGACAATGGGAGTTGGAGTTTCCCAATGGGCTTTCACTTCACTTTCACGCTTTCATAATTACGAGCTAAGAATTAAGGACAACATCTCTTCCAACTGTACTCAACACGACATATGATTTTTTCAATATTGCATCTTGTCACAGTTCAGCCATTTTTTCACTTTCGGTCAATTTAGATCCCCCTGGTAGGTGGGGGCCCCTAGGCTGAAGCCATATCTAACCTGTGGAGGCCCTGGTTGGTGGGGACCCCTTGGCGCAATATCTAGCCCGTGGAGGCCCTGGTAGGTGGGGCCCTTAGGCTGCAGCCATATATAGCTTGTTGGGGCCCAAGGCTGCAGCCATATATAGCCTGGGGGGGGGGGGGGGCTATGCTGCAGCCATATCTAGCCTGTGGAGGCCCTGGTAGGTGGGGGGCCCTAGGCTGCAGCCATATCTAGCCTGTGGGGGCCCTGGTAGGTGGGGGGCCCTATGCTGCAGCCATATCTAGCCTGTGGGGGCCCTGGTAGGTGGGGGGCCCCTTGGCAGGTGGGGGGCCCTAGGCTGCAGCCATATCTAGCCTGTGGAGGCCCTGGTAGGTGGGGGGCCCTCGGCTGCAGCCATATCTAGGTTGTGTGGAGGCCCTGGTAGGTGGGGGGCCCTAGGCTGCAGCCAAATCTAGCCTGTGGGGGCCCTGGTAGGTGGGGACCCCTAGGCTGCAGCCATATTTAGCCTGTGTGTGTGTCCTTGTTGGTGGGGGCCCTAGGCTGCAGCCATATCTAGCCTGTGCATTAACCGAGGCCTGCCCTTGACCATGGCATGCTGAGGTTGGCGGTCAGTGGTGCTGTGCTAAAGTAGTGGTTGGGGAGTTGGAATGTAGATCACAGGATTGCAGGTTCGTATCCTGTCCTTGCAACTCCCTACGCCTCTATCCATGGCTGAAGTGCCCTTGAGCAAGGCATCTAATCCCACATCGCTCCAGGGTCTGTAACCAATGGCCTGCAATGTCTGTAAGTCGCTTTGGATAAAGAAGAGCGTCAGCTCAGTATAATGTAATGTCATGTATGCTGTGTTGGTCTTTGATAGGCCTTGATATTGCCACTTCAAACACTGATACTAGACAAACAGACAGACAGACAGACAGACAGACAGACAGACAGACAGACAGACAGACAGACAGACAGACAGACAGACAGAGGGACAGACAGACAGACAGACAGACAGACAGACAGACAGACAGACAGACAGAGAGACAGACAGACAGACAGATATACAGCTGCTTGGAGAGTAATCAGAGCTGAACCGTGTCCTTCCAAAGACTCCTTAACACACACAAGAGAAAAAGAGAGAGGGGTGGGAGATAGGGAAAGAAAGAAAGAAAGAAAGAAAGAAAGAAAGAAAGAAAGAAAGAAAGAAAGAAAGAAAGAAAGAAAGAAAGAAAGAAAGAAAGAAAGAAAAGAAAGAAAAATGGAGAGACATAACAATTGAGATTGAAAAAAGAATGTAAAAAGAAAGACGAAGTAAAAGAGATATATACAGTAAGCCTCCCATACACCAAGTCCATCATTTCATGTCCCAGCCTCCAGGGAGCTTCTGGAGAGGGCAGATGAGGATTTGTGCTGGCAACCCGGCTGCAATATCAGAGACTGACGGGCATGGCAGAGAGGATTAATGGCCTGAGACAGATGAACACACTATACTAGGGATGCACGATACCACTTTTTTGGAAAACCCATACTTGCCAATATCGAGTACCGATACCGATACTTAAAGGGACACTGTGCAGGAAATGGTCAAAAAAGGAACTGCAACTATGCTGCTCGTTGAAACTGAGCTGCCTATTGTCAAATGTGATCTTTACATGAAGGCTATTTTTGGAATTTCAAAATTGCGGACCATGGAGAAGATCCCCCTTTTCATGTATGAAAAGTGCAATTTTTCCAGTCATAATGAATACTTAGAATTTGATGGTGGTGGTAAGTATTCATGAAAAAGGTAACATTAGTGAATGGGCAGCATGAGTTCTGGGAATAAGCAACTAAAAATCTCGCACATTTGGATGTAGATTTAAATGAATCAGTATTCCTCCAGAGATTCTCAGAGAAAAGAGAGTCTCGCCGTTTCTGATGCCTATTTCCACACACTCGCAGCAAAACAGTTGTCGCAAATTGATCGGCTGATGGCCAAGTTGCAACTCATCGTACTGGTGAGGTATTTTGTCATCTCTTGAAAGCCAGGCGGCCAAAGAGCAGGGAACCCCTTTAATTCTTCAGCAGACACCATAAGACATGAGAAAAAGATCAAACTCACAACTCCTCTCTTTCAATCTGTCTCCTCTCACAAAGATCAATATTTCATTACTCCGGCTTGAGCCATTGGGGTTTCCTTTCTGAGAAGATAACAAAAAAAAAACATTTTTTCCCATCCTGGTCCAACTGCCAAAATTGGATGCTAACCCAATGAAACTGCCAATTCAAGTCCCTAGCGTTCTGATAACGCTCAGCAGACCTTCAGGGAAAACGCTTAGCTGTCAGTCTGGGTGTTAAATGCTTCAACATGGTTAATTCTGCATTACAGAAAGGACTACACATCAGATGGTTATGACACAGGCTACCGTGACACTGTCCTAGGGCAAATAATTTAATATTAGGACATAATACAGCAGGGCTGGGCGATATGGCAATATTCAATTATGAATCTTGAAATCGAGTAGATTCAAATAGATTCGAGTCGATTAATCTTGAATCTGCCAATGTGGAGAAAACATATACATCGTCTTGCAGTGAAGATGTTCACTATCACTATCAGAGTGATGTCTACTTATTCAGGGTTGTTGTCTTCACTTTTATTCATTTCATTATTACATTCCAATTGTACACTTTATGAGAGTGTCATCAGTGTGTTCACATTTAATTAATTGGTAATCATAAATTGCAAGTATATAAAACTCCTGTTTTTGTTTTGTAAAAAAAATCGCAATCAAGATTATATGTTAAAAAATTGTGATATGACATTTTTTGCCATATCGCCCACCCCTAACACCATAGTACCCAGAGTAATAACACATAGTAACATGGCACTGCTCTACATATATCCAATAGGCCTACTTGCCCTAGTTATAACCAGAGGAAGAATGAAGGAAGTCCCACAGAATCTCAGACGAGGCATACAACACAAGGCTTTAGACATCCTCATGGAAATGTCAGAGTTTGGCCTTGGCCGTGGTTCAAACAGCTAAGGCACTGTACTGTTGTGTCAGGGACCCAGGTTCGATTCCGGGCGGAGGTCATTTCCGGATTGCCACATCTCTCTCCCAACCATTTGCGGTCATCATCTCTTTACTGTTACAAAGGCAAAGAAACCCAAACCATTACAAAAAAACATTTAAAAAGAAATATCCGTACAACACAATGCAAAATCAGCTAAAAAATACACTGCTTTATCAACTCGAAAATGTGGCAGCAGTAAATGGATGACTGGTGGTGAAATTTTCCTACAACAGCAGAAAGGTGAAATCTGTGGAGGAATCTGCAGAAAAGCAATAATCTACCTCTGCAAGAAGTCCAGTCTTTAATTAAGAATGTGTCAAACGATTGGTGTAAAACCAGAGCCTTCTACAGAATCATGATTATACTAATAGCAATAATACATCTCAGAGCTTGGCTGCAGCAAGTACTAGTGTGTGTGTGTGTGTGTGTGTGTGTGTGTGTGTGTGTGTGTGTGTGTGTGTGTGTGTGTGTGTGTGTGTGTGTGTGTGTGTGTGTGTGTGTGTGTGTGTGTGTGTATGCATGTGTATGCATGTGTATATGTGTGTGTGTGTGTGTGTGTGTGTGTGTGTGTGTGTGTGTATGTGTGTGTGTGTGTGTGTGTGTGTTTTGTGTGTGTGTGTGTGTGTGTGTGTGTGTGTGTGTGTGTGTGTGTGTGTGTGTGTGTGTGTGTGTGCATGTGTATATGTGCTTTTGTGTGTGTGTGTGTGTGTGTGTGTGTGTGTGTGTGTGTGTGTGTGTGTGTGTGTGTGTGTGTGTGTGTGTGTGTGTGTGTGGCATGCTTGTAGGCACATGAGGGTGTGTGGCTGTGTCTATCTCTCCCGCCTCTCTCTCTTTCTCCCTCTCTCTCTCTCTCAATTCTCTCCCGCCTCTCTCTCTTTCTCCCTCTCTCTCTCTCTCAATTCTCTCCCTCCTCTCTTTCTCTCTCTGTTCCCCTATTACTCTCTCATTTTATCTCCCTACTTTTAGACTGCACCTCTTCAGATACACATCTCTCTCTCTCTCTCTCTCTCTCTCTCTCTCTCTCTCTCTCTCTCTCT
>NC_085874.1:42964290-42979290 GCF_034702125.1 Engraulis encrasicolus | reverse complement strand
CTGCTTGCTAGAGTCGGCCACTTCATAAATCACTCACTCGCCACACATCCGCCTGCTCTGCTCTCCTCTTCCATCCCCGTCCTCTCCTCTTCTCCTCTCACTCACTTACACCACACTCCTTCTGTCCAACCCTGCACATTACTTTCTAAACAAAGACATATATTCAAACCAGGCGCGGCCGGTTCATTAAGGGCAGATGGGCAGTGCCCCTCCAAAGATTCTTCCTCTGATAAAAGTAGATCCATTCAGAAATTGTAGCCTAGATAAAATATGTATTGCAACCTCAATCACACTGGGAATCGTATTACATCAATGTTGTGGTTTGTGACGATCTTTGCGAGTGGAATCGGGTTTTATTTTTGTTGAGAAGTCTAGTTTACACCCAGTGTGGCTGTTTAACGTTAGGGTCTATGGCCACTGGCCTGGGCAGATTTCTCAGCGCCTCAGCTAAGCCCGGCCCCCTCGCCCCGATCCCATTCTACGAAATTAGCACTGTAGCCTACTTAGCATAATATCATAACATAAGCGCGACTTTATGGATGCTATCAGGGCAGATGTATGATCTGCCCTGACCAATGACACGTTGGTGGCCCTGCCTGCTTTGAAAAAGACACAACAAACATATTACTCCGCTCATCTCTAACCTGTGGGATTTTATTAACTCCATTGCCGCAAATTTCCCTCACAAAATCGGTGGATTAAACGGATAACCATGTCAGATTTGACGAAGGATATGTGTTGGCTGGTGAAGGATTCACGTTTGGGGTAGGTACAGTTTGTATATTTGCTATTGCAAAGTCTAAGGTTTTATGACCGAAGTCTTTGCATAATGGGTAACTGTCTGTTATTTAATGCATTTTGAGGGCTTGCAATGTTGAGACAGCAAGCAAATGTGTAGCTTCGTAAAGTCTGCTGCTGCTGCTACCCCCACGACTAGCCGACTAGTTGACGACATTCTCTGAGAAGCTGCGTTGGGCTTACTACATAGTTTAAAACAAAGCGTGAGGGATTATGAATTAAGTCTTTGTGAAATACGGAAACTGGAAGTTATTTAATGAAATATCTGAGCTTATTGAGCTTGGGATGTTGTTGACAGCTTCATTTATGCTCAGTATTGTCTGCTGTGTCCCCGAAAAAGCTTAAAAAAAAAATACTTGCACCCGGTCCTGCCTAGCATTGCAGAACAGGAGCGAGTCTGTTGGATAGTGAGCTCCCCTGTTAAGTTTTAACCATGGCTACTCGTTTCGAAAATAGGCACGTCCTTTCCCGGTATTGATGGCATTTGGTTCTGTGGTGCATTTAAACCGGCAGCAAGGGGACGACTGACTGAATTGAATAGTGTTGCAGGGCTTTGGTTGCATCAATGTAATGTACGAACGGTGAAGGCGAGATGCTGTGCTGTGCTAGCCTTTTCCTGATTGCTGTTGCTGCCCGGTTGCGTGGTGTGCATATTCGTGTCGTGTTGCTTGTCGCAAACTCCAACTCCGCGAGCAGACAAAGCATTTTTCTTGTAATGTCTTAACATGTGTATGCAGTCACTCTGCTTAAATGAGCAAGATAACTAGCTGCGTGGAGAGAACTGTCAAAACCAGCTTTCTTCAGAACAGATAACGCGCATGTCTGGTGCGGTGTATCACGGGAGGTGGAGTTTTACTAACACACCAAACACTATGGGAAAACGCTCTCCTGTCTTGCCTATACACGCAATGCAACTCGTAAATGATACCGTATTGATTTAATTATTATGGACTTGATCGCCAAAATTTCTGCCCTGCCTGTTTCCACAGCCACCGGCCGCTACTGATTCAAACCTACGCACCTACTGGTACCACGCACTGACGAAGGCTTGATAACCGAAACGTGTTTGCTTTTTGGACATGGTGGTAATATGAATAAATAATGAGACGCAGTTTGTGAGTGCGGATTTTTCTTCCTTAAATATATTCAAACCTACACATGCACAGACGCACGCACACACACACACACACAGACACACGCGCACGCACACACGTACGCACACGCACACGTGCGTGCGCACACACACACACAATTCTACAACCCATCTGCAAACATCTGCCACGCGACTGCCAACTACCTGTTTCAATCTCTCTTCATCTCTCCAAAATGGCAGGAGACAAAAAACACATCAGTGTCTCTACACCAGAGAGTAGGCGAAGTAAACCACAGGATGTTGCATCAACATGAAAGTGACATCAGACGCCTGTTCATAGACACCACAAGCCTCTTGCAACCAGAGACAGTTCTGCCTATTTGGGGGCCCTTGGCAAAATATAGGCATGGGCCCTCTTGAATTACTTTTGCTGATACTTACCAGGGCAGGGCTGACTGTTGGGGGGCCCTACATTGGGTAGTTTTGGTGGGGCCCTAGGTTACATTATTACATTACATTGCATTGCATTTGGCAGACGCTTTATAACCAAAGCGACTTTCAAAAGAGGACATAATCATGCCAACATCACAAGCAAATACAAAGTGCATCCAAGGTAACTGCCTAGTCTGGCTGTTGGTAAAACTGGCTCTGCCTGCAACATGGAGACGTCTCCATGCTTCGGCTAGATGATCAATATATGTCAATAAAAATGGTACTACATGGTAATAAATTGTAAATGAGTAATTTCAGGTGAAATATCCAAATGTGTAAGGGCTTTTATGTCTTCATTGCTGACAGGACCTTTGAGAGTACGACAGGAACAGAGTGGGAGAGAGATGGGACCGGGTTAGCAAAGGACCCAGGCCGGACTTGAACTAAGGTTGCCATGGGCATGCAAGCCCATATGTGGGGGGCTTAGCGCACTGTACTTCTTCATAGTCAATTTTTCACATTTCATAGTTCATACTATGCTGTTTGTTTTTGTATTTTTGTATTCCATGCTGTTTGTTTACATTTGTAGAGTCAGCAAGAGCTTTCAAACGACATCAAAAGCATTTCTATGTGACCTAAATTGACAATGATAATTGAGGGAGAATGACTATGGGAAAAGTTCATAGTCGTGACAATTGATAGTCGTGACTTACATGGATTTCATCACGATTTTCATCACCCTTTCATCACAATTTGAGATCCATTAATTGCCTAGCTCCAATTAGAACAATTGCTGACTGCTGCTCAATCTAAACCCCAGGTTGAATGAAAGAAACTGAGAGCCAAGTATGGTTGGTTAAAAAGATAGGATAGGATGAGCCTTTATTGTGTCTTCTGGAGAGAAATTTGTTGAGATGTTTCGTTTCTGATTTTAAAAAGGCTCTCCTTAAATGTTTTTCCTAAAGGAAACAAGAGTATGGAGCTATTTTAAGGTCATAAATCTTACAGCTCCACAAAACGCATTTCAAATGTGTAAGCTGCACCTTGTACTTGCAGGGTTATTTTCACATCTGTACATTTGTTTTGTAACTGTGTGGGTTTTTTTTTGCACATGTGTGTGGGGGAAAACGTATGTGTAAAATATTAAAATGTATGTGTAGAAATGTTTTGAAGTTGTGGCAAGAGAAGTGCGTACGGCTTGTGCCATGCTTTACCAACTTCTTCCTGTTCGGAGCTGCGAGCACACGGCTGTGAAACTTTTTTACAGATGTACGAATTTTGAGCCGGTTTTCACGTGGGGGTGGGGTCATATGGCGAGAGCCAATCAAAACATCTCTTACTGCCAACCAATCAGGCTTCGCCAGGACTGACTGAAAACAACGTGAATCTAACCACAGCACAGGCAGGCAGCAGAAAGACGCAATCTCTCTTTCTTGTGAAGACCGATATGGAGGAGTCACACACAATCAGGTGAAGTTTGCCGAAAGGTTTGCCCCCTCTGTCCCTTTATGAAGTCCAGTATTGGCAACATAATTATCTGTGGCTTACTAGTGCTTTTAGCTTCTTTGGCATTGTGTCTGTCGCACACATACCCAGCAACAGGGTCCTGACGCCTCCTGTGTGTGTCCAAGCACCTTTAAACTGTATGCTTGGAAAGTAGTTAGCCTATGTTGCATTAGGTAGTTTTCAAACAAGCTCCACTCTTTTGAAACCGGACTAGTCACAGAAGAGACCCTCAGACGTCATTGATACTGGCATGGGGGGAGGCTACAATTGCTTCAGCTAGCACTTCCATAGATAATCGCATGTATTGCATTGCCGAGTTGGTCAAGCCATAGGCCCTACCAATGTCATGCAGCTTCTGGAAGGAACCACTGTTAAACAAGAACAACAACAACAAAACCCAATGTTCAGTACTCTGTAGCCTACTATGGCAATGGAATTCACTTCATGGCTTGTGGCAAATTGCACAGCCTAGTTTGCTGCTCCATGCTCAGCCAACACTTTAATTTCTAATTTTCAATAGCAAGCTTGTTCAATACATTCTGTAGCCTACAGCAGGGGTGGGGAACCTGTGTCTGTTTTATCCATCCCCCGACATGAGTTTAATGTTATGCCGCTTCACATGAAATATAACACATTTTGTAAAGGACTCTTACCAATTAGGCTACGTTTGCAATAGAGTTTAGTTATCTATAAGGGGCGGGCTTAGAGAAGGTGGGGTCGGGGGAAATCCTGGTTCGTGTTCATAATGAGGCCCTTGGAGGACTTCAACGGGCCTTTGAATGAAAAAAAAAAGTTCCCCGCCCCTGCTATATAGTGACTGTAGTTCATCAAACAGTGCGCTCAGGGGTGAAATAGTGTCAATCCCCTAACTACAACACATTCCCCTCCCCCACGTATGTGTTTATAGAGGACCATGAAAACAATGGGGAAAAAAATCAGAGCCAATTGATGAACCTCTGCTTTTTTCTTTAACACCATGAACTCTGTTTTTTGGACGACCCACCTTAGCTCCAGTCCACGTTGTTCTTGGGTTGGGCGTATCAGTCAAAACTTACAGATAATGTTATCCTACTGCTACTATACAATGTATACCATTCAAAGAGGGGAAACCGTGAGGCCTTTAACAAATGGCTCGTGTTGAGTTAAAACAAAACAAAAAATATAAAAAAAATAAGGAGCAAACACTCAATGTTTAATTTCAATTTTGTATGACATTCAAATAGGGAAAAGTCCTTTGCGTAAGAATGTTTAACAGAATTAATTGTTTTTAAAACAAAATGCAAGGAGTCACAACTCAAGCTATCATTCATTCATTCAATCATTTAAAAATAAAATGTATACATACTGTTGCATAAAATTGTGATTTCTTCATGTTATTAAAATAAATGCAAGGCAAGGCATCTTGAACATTTGCACATGTTGCATTATTAAGGCACACAATAACTTGACATTTTGTGTTGATTTAGAGGAGAGTAGCCAGCGCTAGTTCTGCTAGTAAGATTCGAATGCCACATGTGCATTTTGCAGAGCCAATCAGCAACCACCACTTCCCTTTATAGTGACATGTCTAACTCTTGCTGTTGCAGGTTCGGTGGTTAAAAATCTCCTCCTCCATCCCCACCACCACCAGGTTGGTCCAGTCTACCTGTCTGCGGGGTTAAAGGTCCGCTTCCTGCTGCACAGCTACATCAGGCTCTACTGGCGCAAGAAGACCCGGGCTGATGATTGGACCTACGCCAAAGACTGTCTACCTTCTGTTAAATGCATAGTCAATTATCTTCTCATTAAATCGCACTTAACCAATTCCTCTCTCTCTGAGTCTTAAGGGCTGAAATATACTTACTTCCTATTTTATTCACCAAAGTCACCAATCCCTTGTGATACTATAGTAGGGTGTAAATGTGCTACTTATAATTTGAAAAATGAAAAAAGGTCGCACCATGCATAGGTTTCTTTATTACAATGAGGAAGGCAGAACGCCGAAACGCGTCTGCGTAATAAAGAAACCTATGCATGATGCAACCTTTTTTCATTTTTCAGTTTTACAATATTTTAGTCAGCACCCTTAAAAGAAGAGAAAAATTGTTGGGTGAAGCCTGCTCCAGCCTTTATGAACTTTACTTATAATTTGGCCTGCTCTGATTTCTCTTGTTACTCTGAAGTGTTAAGACACCTATTGATAGTACGTGGTCAGAAGTAGTAACTTAAACACACACACAAACCAGATACTTCAAAAACATTGAGACAACACCATGGGAAAGGATGTGGGGGATGCCATGTTGTCCCTTGTTATAAGTAGTTAAATCTTGCACTGTGGTCGGCCGGGAGTATGCATGAGGCACAGCAGACTTGTAGTTTGTGCAGTTCCACCGATTCAGTGATGCAGCTGGAGAGCTGGTTGGTCCAAAACCTGGAGAACAGAATAAGATTTTAGTAAGTTATGTGTATCACAATAACTTCAATATTCCAGTAGATCAGTTGTTTCTGAAATACCCCAACCAAGACCCTCTGGCACCAACAGCCATGTCATGTTGAAAGTAATTTAAATCATTTTTCTTCCCCATTCTGATGCTCGGTTTGAACTCAGGTGATTTCAACTATGTGTACTTGCCTAAATTCACAGAGTTGCCACCATGTCATTGGCAGATCAGAAATTTCTGACAATGAACAGTTAGAAATATATAAAATATAACATTTTAATATAGAACTTAGTTTTATGTTGTCTGTTAAACAGATATTGCATTGAACATAGTCTGTGCATATTGTGGAGATATATTTTGTGTTTATTGAAGTATTTTTCAAAATGTTACTTTTCAAAAGGGCTTTGGCATTAACACGTCTCGATGAGTTATGAGGAATATACAATGCTCAGCAATAATGAGCAAACAAATTGACAATTTCGATGGGTGAGGACAAAGACAATGAAGGTGTATGGAGAAGCTTACCACTGATGTGTTTACTGCCTTGCCATAGCTCAGCTTGGAGGTCAGCACGGTCATTCGACAGCAACTGAAAGTGGGGGAGAGATTACATTACATTACATTTAGCTGACGCTTTTAACCAAAGCAACTGACAGTTAAAGGTTAGGTTGAGAAATATAGTTTAGACACTTCCACTGTGCTCCGTTAAGGTTAAGGTCAGGAGAGTTTATATCAGCTGTATTTAAAAACAGACGATCACTTTACAATACAGATAACTTGTGATCGGTTGTCTTGAGATTTGTTTGTGCACACGAGTCTGTGTGCAGAAGTGTAGACCACATACATCCTTTCGTTTTCACTTAAAAATCAAATGAAAGTGAATGGGCATAACATAACTGCATGATAGCACAATATCTAGAATATGTATAGGTCACTGTCACACAGATGAAAGTACTCTTATTGCCATATTCTTGGGCAAGTAGGCTTAAAGGACCAGTTCAGTCAATTTCAATATGCTGTTGTATTGCTCACGCTACCCTTGACTTGTCAGTACTCGGTGATGCCACCAGATATGATTATTATCCGAGATGAGCTTTTCTAATGGGGGCAGCGTTTGTTTACATTAAAAAAATGTTTTTGCATAGGACTACTCCAAACATTTCCCCGAAAAGTACCGCTGTTTGCTAGTTGTCTGCTGATGTTGTATAACCTTTCGGATGTTTTTGGGTGTTGGGAATAAATAAAAATGTTTTTTGACATGTAAACAAAGCACTGCCCCCATTACAATGACCAAGAAGAAGAAAAAAAACCCTCAGGTACTGACAAGTCCAAGGTAGTGTGAGCATTACAACTGCATGTTAAAAAAATTGACTGAACTGGTCCTTTAAACGTGCTGTGCTATGTTAATGGCAATAATTAATTTTATTTTGCTCAGCATTTGGTTAATTTCAATAGAATACTTTGGCACCACTTCTGATAACAGCAGATTAGTCTATGGTTTCTATGTCAAATGTGTTCTTATTTGGAATGCGTTGTGCACACTGCTTATAGCCGCCCGTAACGTGCTTCTACAGGGAAGGAAAGGCAACTTGTAGCCTGTTTAGGACATGTAGAGTAAGAATAATAGCGATGATCAGGACAAGATACAGCGGATTGAATTGCTTTACTTTATCTGACTCCCTTTACACGAATGGGATGGCTAAATAGGCTATACATTTACTGAGGTCCCTACAAATGCTATAGAACTAGAATTAGAGGTGGCTGCATTCACACACGATTGTGAAAAATATGTTTCTAAATGTTATTCGGAACCCGTAACCCAACAAAAACACATAATTGTGAAGTTAATGAACGTATATTGCCATCAAGTGTATTACTTACCTGCTGCTTATGTTACGGCTTCGTCTTCTGGCTCGGTGTTGTGTTGTTGTAACAGAGCATGTCCACACAGGAGCTGCACCATCATCACCATTTACTGGGTACACAGAAAACATACAGCAGTCATTTGCTGGGGATGAATGTTTCTGTTGTCAGGGAGTTAACAAATACATATAACTTGATATGATGAATAAGTTATTTGCGGAAAGTTGTGGCCACTGAGGGGTAACGGTATGAATGCACACTTCACTTGAAGATGTTCAAGTGGTTCTTGGGGATTTATTATAATAAAAAATCAGTAATTACATGTAATCTATATGCATGTGTGTGGTTTTATGAAAGTGAAACAGAAATGACAAAGGAAGAATGACTCCTAAATACTGAATGTGAAATTAGCATGGATCCAAGTATGGTATACGGGCTACGGTATATTGGTTATCGTGACACCCCTACATACCTGTAGTCGCTCGGGGTTGTCGGGCAGCTGCTGCTCCTGGTAGTCCTCTGTGTAGTGTGCGGTCAGCAGGTCGTCCGACACCGCCATGCAGCCACCTGCCGTGTTGCGGCCAAAGGTCATCGGGGCCTGTCATCAAGGGAAACGATTGGCGGGGGATGAGCATGATAGGGAAATGCTATATTCAGTCAAACATAACCACATGCACGATAGGACCCTCCGTAGACGGCAAGGGGTGGGTGATTAACATGAGCTGAAACTTTAAAGAGGTAATTTTTCCGGACCATCTTACAGGAGGTAAAACTCGCGGTGAAGTTTACCCGCCATACTCAGCTATCTTTACCGAACTGGCAATAATATTCCTATGAGTTCAACTACAAACTGTCGCTCTCGTCACGCTAATTGCCTCTAGCCGCGCTTTTGTCTCAATACAACTTCGACTCAATACAAAGCCAATTACTTCCATTGCTCGCCTTGCTTATGTTGCAATTTTGAAAAATTTAGTTGAACATAAAGCATTGATAGTCCTACACAAACTGAAAACCCCCATGTTTTAAGGCACAATACATGAATTGCTTGTCATTCTGAAGTTATGAGGAGGAAATGATCACAGTATGTAATTACATGTTATTGGTTCAGCAATTCACTTTGACTACAGCTTTGAAATTAGGTGTTAGGCAACAAAGTGTGCCTCTGTGGCAACATCAGCAGACTTGGAGAGGTCAAAAAAGCTCACAGTGTCATGGTGTACAGTATGGTTATCTGGTACGGTACAGTATTTTTTTTTCAAGCTGTAATGATTATTGTCAGCACTTTTTAACGTGGCTGATTACCGGTTATCGTGACACCCCTTGTAGAATCAGATTGTCGTAGGCAGGGTTCATGTTAGCCGGCTGTGGCCGGACATTGGCCGTTTTGCATCATGAATGTCCAGCAAAATAAAATGTGACCGGCCAAAATGTCAGACAAAAAATGACTAAAATTAATCGGTAAATAATATTAGCTCATTTTAAACACTGAATGTTACACAAAACACCAGTGATATGAAACTGAACAAAGACGAAAATAGTTATGAATAGCCTATGTAAATGAACGTGTAATAGTCTAAACAGCACGCAATAGTGTTGCTTGCGCTCTCGTCCCCCACGGCTTTCTCCCCAATCAAGTTGCTTCCCTTTCACTTGACTCACACAGCTGGCTGATGTCAAGGAACAATTCAGGGTTTTTTTTGTATTTTAACAGTTAACACAAAGGGCATTGCGCTTGCAAAACCGTCATTGATCTAGTGTCAATCACATCTCACCATGGCTGAAGTGCCCTTGAGCAAGGCACCTAACTTCACATTGCTCCAGGGTTTGTAACATTTTCCTGGACAAAAATGTCTGCCAATAGTGATACAGTATAATGGAATGCAATAATACACACTGTCCCTACCTTCAGAAACAGCATGTCATCCGCATCCATGGCCTCCTCTATGGTGCTGATGGCGTTCATTAGGGAGGCCATGTCACCAGACAGTTTGTCCGCGGTGTCCTTCATCTTGCGGCTTTTCTGGTCCTCCTACTCCTTCAGGACGATCACATAGGAACTGGTGGATCTTCTCAAACTCCGCTTTCACCAGACGCTCCGCGTGCTAGGACTGCTTCTGCTCACACAAGACACATGATTTTACACAATCATCTTAGTAGTTGACATATTCATATACTTGTGACTTCACAAATACTGGGAATACTTGTGCATGTAGTGTACAATGACAATGTAACAAAGCCTTTAAAAAATACCTTACCAGAAAGTTTCTCATGCACACCAGAAACATCGTGCCTACCAGAAACTACAATCTCAGGTGCGCAGGGGAAAGTGACGCGCACATGTGAACCAGAACATTTTCAGGCGGGCATAAGAAAGTTTCTGGTGTGCACGAGAAACCCTATGTTTATTTGTTTTAACTCATTCATGTCAGTAGAATGTATAACTTAATGCATGATTTGACGCTGTGTCTTTCCATTACAAAGAACCTAACTCTCTCATCATTTAAACCCCTCAGCTTATCCTTGAAGGACCTCAGTAAAAAAAAAAACACGCATCATCATCATGAGAAAACATACAGTGATACAGTGTAGACTCAAAACTGAAGCGCTGTCTTGGAAATGGTCAACATTGAGAAGACGACAGCCGTACACTTTGATGTCTTCCTGATATTTCATTAAAACCAACCAGCTTTAACGTGAAGGCAGATGGTTCAAAATTATAATGTTCATAAGTATATAAAAAAACATGCTCTCTCTCTCTCTCTCTCTCTCTCTCTCTCTCATTACGGTCCTCCGCGGCCTCCTTTGTGGAGCAGGTGACATGATCTTCGTGCTCCTCTCTCACACACTGCTCACACACCAGTTCCTGGTCCTGGTGCAGAACAGCAGTATCCTCTCACTGTTCACATCGCGCCCAAGCGCGGGGGTTGAGAGCTGCGGACACGCACATCACAGATGCCTTGTGTCTTTTGTGTGTGTTAAAGGCCAACTTCCGATAAAACTCAGTTTTACTCACTCCTTTCGAAGATCGGACGGTCACCCCAAGTTAAACTCACTTGCAAGGCTCTCATAGCGGTGCGTCAACTCTCCTGGCTGTGTTTCCCGGTGTTTCCCAATTTACATCAATAATGCAGAGAAACGAGCGAATCACGAAAGCCTTTCTGTGTTTCGTCACGTCGAAAGAAGGCGTTGCCCACAAAGGTTTATATCGACCCATTTATCTAAAAACGTGTCCAGTAATTTTTTTCTGCTTGTTTTCAAAACAAGCAACGTCTGGTGGTCCGAAACATAGCTTAGCTTAGCTATCAGCTGGTTGCTACTCTCAGGTACACACACAGCACAAAGCCTCATACATAAAGCCTGCTCACTCCGGTTGCTCCGTGCCTACAGCTCGCCTAGGGGTCGCTGTCGAAAGAGCACAGCCCTGAATGGAGCCTGCACGCCTCCGTTGGCGCCCCTATAGTGCAGTACCACCCGGGGAAGTGGCGACTCTGTTTGCCATTACATTCACTCCCAAGGCTGGAGGACTGAGCCAATCAGAGACGCGTTTCTTTGAGAGCAGGAGGAGTGAGCCAATCAGAGACGCATTTCCACGAGAAACACGGAACACTCTCTCGTTTCTCCACAAGCCACCTTGCCAGCTTGCAAAAACGTCTTGAAACAAAGCAACCAGAACGTTTTTTAAAACAGGACCAACGCGTAACACATTCAATAACAATTGGGAACACGGCAATATTAATTAAATTACGTTGAGAGGCGATCTTTAACAAAGTGCAAAAAAGGAGTGATGACATGGAGGTCCACTATAGTATATATTTTTGGTACTGCTGGTGCACCATGCGCAAACACAAAAAAGTCAATTCGAGTCATTCAGTTTGAGAGCAACACATCAAAATACTAGAAGTAGGCCTACTAGCATCTACTCCGCCTCGGCCAGGTTTCAGCAGCGAATGGGGCAATCTTGTATTCAGAGCTGCCCCCTCAAATGAGTGTGTTGACCACCATAGAACACTTTCTCGGCCTACACACGAAATTCGAATGGACACGCTATAAAATGTGTATATATCATCCAACTTAATCAGTTATGCACCTGGCAAGTTGACAAGTCCTGACAACATATTCTTGAAATGTGTTGGTCTGCATGTGACAGCACCGCAGTAGGCATAATGCCTGATTTGCTAACCCATAAGCAAATCAGGACAAAAGCAAGAACTAATATAGACAACTATGCTGCCTCTGCGTTACTGGTGCAGAACTAGACAGCTAGCGAACAGTTCAAGAGAAGGCAAGCTGAAGTGTAATTTTGTCCTTTTATTTTCTTTCTTTCATTTCCTTACTGACTTTTCTCTTGCACTTTCACTTTGTACACTTGCACTTCCAATCTCAATACATCTCTCAACTTTACGTAAAACTGTTAACAGAAAACGAAATAAACATACAACAGTTTCACTTACTTCAACATTTCCACGACACGCAAATCTACAAGCAACCCAGCGATCTATTTTCAGTCAACACAACGTGACCTAGCTTAGCTCAGTAGAATCTGACTAGCCAAACTTTACAGGAAAGTGAACATCACTTCTTGAGGCAAATAGATAGACATATACATCAAAATATCAATGCAATTTCGTTACAAACAACATCCATCACAAAATGATTACTTACAGACTAATATTGCCCAAGGCTCAAGTGTGAAAATATATAAATTGCGGGAGAGATGAAGTCTGTGTCTTAACGACAGAAAACACTTTGAAAACACTGGAAACTAACCAGGAAGTAGATTTGCGCTGAAGGCGCAGTACCGCGAGAAAGTCCACTAGGTGGCGGTATTCACCATAAGATTTACGTGGGAGAAACTAAACTCGGGCATGGAATTAAATGGAAGGCAGAACAACAATTTTGGAACAAGCACCCGTGACCCATTGGAAACACGTTCTTTTTCGGACATCAGCTACTCTTACATTTTCTGAAAGGCCAGGTTGACGTAGCAATGGTGCGTGCCAACAGACGTGTACTAGCACTACAACATTATCAAACCCAAGTGTTTGATGATCACATCGTCATGACTCACCTATGGAGGTTGCAAATATGACATAACTTTCCTCCTGGCAAACTAACCACGTCATTTAATCCTTTCGATTGATAATGGTTGGCATTGTTGTATGGTCTTTCAATGTTTGAACTCCCTCAGGTCAATCAAAATAATAAAACAGCTTTTGTGAATGGTTTGGAGACCAATTGACTTACACAACGGGAGATAAAATAGCTGCAGATAAAACAGTAACACACTTTGGGGTAAACAAAATAGGCCTGCCTACCTACCTCTGCGATGGAAATTACACAAAGTTTAAACAACTCCTGCCAAATAATACACCGTAGCCTAACACATGCAGACATCGAACAATTAAGTTTACTCACGTTTCTTCGCACACAAGACACAACATTAGAGATAAGAATACCCATCTGTCTGGTTCTAACACTAGCTAACATTAAATGGCTTGTAGCAACCCAATGTAAGTAGGCTGCCTGATGTGAGTGCCCGGATATCCGCCCGAGTATTTGCAGGCATTTGCATTCATTTCCACCATCAGGAATGCTTTGCGGTACCACAGCTACCCTATGTGAGTCGCGCTGTGTCGCCTGACTGTCCCTTCTAGGCTATAATATGATTGTAGCCTACCGTAACAACTCGGCCTCGGCCCCCGCCGAAAATATCCACCACACCACCACGGGTCCTCTGGTGTTGTGACCGTTTTAGGATCTTTTTTTCATATCCAATACTTGCACATTAAGAGTGACAATTCCATCATGGATGTTTAAATGATATGTGCGAATGCAGTCATGTTGAATTTAGGGTGGCCAAACCATGCCATGTCATGAAGAACGTGCATCACATTATTTAAACAGCTCGTGTAAACGGTTATCCTGAGTGCCCGTGTCTTTTTGGAGATCGGAGGCTTGATTAGCAAAGATATGGGAGAGAAATTAGTTGTGCGTGCGCACACGTCTGCACAATATCCACCGGACACGAAGTTACTGGCTCCAATATTTCAGCGTCCCGCTTGATTCTGTACTGACACTTTTAAGTTTACGTAGCACAATCAAATGAATAGGCTATGTCTAAATTATAGGCTCTAGTCTCCAATGTGCCTAGTTTCACGTGTTCTTGGCATCAATCTGCACAATAGGCCTATGCGGCATAACTTTTCGAGGGCTACATTTAGACGACCGGGTAAAGTATCGAGCATGGTCTGTCCCTTCAATAATATTAAGAGTGCCCCTTAACAACTCGGTCTCGACCCCCGCTGCAAGTATCCTCCACCACGAAGGTCCTCTGATGTTGTGACCGTTTTAGGATATTTTCATATAATACAGAAATAAGAGCGCGCGCGCGCCTCTGACTGTATCTAGACACGGAGGGAGAATGGCTCCAATATTTATATTCAGCGCCCAGTTTAATTCTGCACTGACACTTTTAAATGTTATGCCCAGATATTCTTTTAACTTGTTGGATATCCTGATATTATGTTTCACTAATGTAAGGAGTAAAACTTCCCGGGTGCTGGCTACATTTAGACTGGGTAAACTCGTGACTTTAATGCCTTCCGAAACGGGCTATTCCAGTGTCTATTTTAGACTATAGCCTTGTGCAAAACTTTTTATTTAACATTGCGAATGGGCGGGATGATTTGCTTAGACACGCAAGTGCTTCAGAGCAGCTAGAACTGTGCAAGGTGACTGCTGCAGTTTTCAGCTCAGTCCTCCTGGATAAACACAAAATAATGCCGACGAGAAAGTAACGCCGTTATCTTATGATGGATTCCCTTTGGGTGCCCGGTTGAGACAGTTTAATTTTCACTCCCAAATCAATTCGGTTTTAAGTTATAATTT
>NC_085874.1:42949290-42954290 GCF_034702125.1 Engraulis encrasicolus | reverse complement strand
GTCCCCCTTGATACCGCACTTGAACTTTAGATATTTATTTGTTTCTGCAACTAGAAAATCTCAACATACTGTCGGTCAATCACCCAGCACTTTTACTGCACTGAGTATCTCTTTAAGTTTTTTTGTGTCCAAACAGACACGATCTCATCTCAGCCACACACACACACATACAGACACAGACACACACACACACACACACACACACGATAATTAGTCCACTGCTGTTCTATATCTGATGACCTCTGTCAGACTTGATCAGGTGGCTGACCAGCCAGCCAACCAACCGACCAATCAGAACCCCTGTGGCTGTGGGCGCACCGGCCGAACAGTTCTGACCCTGATAGCGGGTCAAACCACCAATAAAATAAAACACATTAGCAAAAAGCCCAGCACAGAGACTACATGGTGACCGAATGCACCATTTATATGCATCACTGTGACCCAGTTCTGTATCAGAGCAGTGGTTCCCAACCTATGGGCCGGGGCCCACTGGTGGGCCATGAAGGTAAAAGTGAAAACGTGACGTGAAAGTTCTCCGAGGGCCGTACTAGAACACAAACCAGGATTTTCTCCTTCCCTTTAGGTCTATATTGAAGGCAGCCACTTTTGAAACAAACACCACCTTCTCTAGATGCCCTGAATATAACTTAAATGTATTGCAAATGCTTTTTCTAAGATTCCTTTACAAATATGTCATAATTCATATGAAGATGAAAAACATTACAATTATATCGGGGGGCGGATAAAACGGCCTCACGGGCCGCAAACGGCCCTCGAGACATAGGTTCCCCACGCCTGATATATCGCCAGAAAGTTAGAAAAGAAGCCACTTAGACGCCCGCACGCCCACATGACATCATAGGTGTCCTGCTACCGGGGAATAAAGGACACCTGCTCAGCCAATCAGAAGACATTCCCTCTGCTCACTGGGTGATAAATGGTCAAACATTGGCGGTCTCCCATTTTTGTGCAGCCTTCACAGGGTTCCGGACTCAGCATTAGTGTCTATACAGTATCATTGAGTACCTTGAAAGGAATTTTAATTGATAAAATGTGTTTTTGCACATTTTTACAGCACAAGATCAATTACTTGAGCTTAAACGGTAACTTCTGTCAGGACAACAGTTAAACATGTTAAAATGTTATTACATGGTCCATGGCAGGGGGAAAGTTAAAGGAAAGTCGCAGTGGGTGATAGGCCTCAGTACTTCAGGGGGGTAGTGTAGTCTAATTCTTCATACAGTGCTTTCGTGGAGTAGTGGAATTCTTGGTGGTGCGGCATACCTTGGTACAGTACAGAACTGAAGTGTGTGTATGTGTGCGTGCGTGCGTGCGTGCGTGCCTGTGTGTCAGAGAGAGTCCTTGTGTGTGCATAGCATATTATGTTTCTAATATCAATTCCTTCTCTCAGAGTGGATGCAATTACGGTGAGTAATGAACCTTTGCTGCGAGCCAGAGAGACGGTCCAACCCCACACACACACACACACACACACACACACACACACACACACACACACACACACACACACACACACACACACACATACACACACACAACACACACACACACACACACACACACACACACACACACACACACACACACACACACACATCTGAACCCAAAAAGCCTTGGGTGTTTTGACACCACACCCTCACACACACACACACACACACACACACACACACACACACACACACACACACACACACACACACACACACACACACACACACACACACACACACACACACACACACACACACACACACACAGGCAGAATATAACTCCACTGGGGCGGTAAATGAAGTTCAGGGAAAAAGGGAATGATCGTGTGTGTGTGTGTGTGTGTGTGTGTGTGTGTGTGTGTGTGTGTGTGTGTGTGTGTGTGTGTGTGTGTGTGTGTGTGTGTGTGTGTGTGTGTGTGTGTGTGTGTGTGTGTGTGTGTGTGTGTGTGTGTGTGTGTGTGTGTGTGTGTAAAAATGAAACACAGAGGTCAATGGGTTCGGCCTAACACTTACTTCCATGGCTCTGAGTTAACTCTGAGTCTTTGGCAAACGTGGTCGACACAGCACACAATTGCTCACTGCACACAACAAAACTGCATTTATGTCTCACCCGTGCAAGGGGACAGCCCCAATGGCGCCCAAATGGAGCAATGTGGTGGGCCGGTACCAGGCTCAGGGCACCTCAGTCATGGAGGAGGATGGGGGAAGAGCACTGGTTACTTACTCCCTCCCACACTGTAAAAGATTTCAAACTGAAATTTACAGCTAATTGATGGGGAATAATTGCCAGCAAATTGTTTTAAATTTACAACACATTGCAGAAAAAAAACAGTTGCCAGCAAGTCGTTAAAAATTACAACACTGTTCCGTTTTCAAAACTACTCTGACCATGGCACATGTCCTGCCCCCTCATTCGACCGCCTCCTCCCGCCTCCACCCCCGCTGCCCGCCTCCATGTCTGAGATGCCTTCAACATGGTATCGTCCCCATCCTCCACCATGACTGAGATAGCATGGTACCACAATGCCACTCTGCTCTAAGCATATACTTCTACAAGTTCAGTCTTGCATGGGTGAGGCACAAATAATAAATCACTCAGCATAGCGTTGTCACAGTGACAGTGATAGTTTCCTCAAGAGGACTTTCATTTATCAAGCCATCTCAAAGGGGAATTCAAAAGCAGTCACAATAAGGACTGTATGGAAATGCATTTGTCAAACCAATCAAGTGGTATAAATTTAATACTACGCAAAAACCACCATGAAACATGCTATGCTACAAGATGGCTCTCAAAAGATGAAACAATCCAACCAGTTAACCTGTCAGGCAGCCAACCAGTTAACCGGCCAGGTAGCCAACTGGCCTTGACACACTGGCTGGTTGACTGGCCAGCTGCCTGTCCAATTCACTGGCTGGTTGACTGGCTGCCTGGCTAAACCAGCCAGGCAGCCAGTCAACCGGACAGGCAGCCGGCCAGTCAACCAGCCAGTCAACAAGCAAGGCAGCAAGCCAGTCAACTGACCAGGCGGACAGGCTGTCAGTCAACCTGCCAGGCAGCTAGCTGGTCAACTGGCACTATGCTGTCAGCCACCTTGTCAACAAACCAACCACTCATCTAGTCGGCTAATCAATTGATTGCCAGTACCAGTGAGCGCCAGTGAGTCAGGCGCTATGCTGTGCCATTCAGACAAGCAACCAAAGCAGTGTGACAGTCCAGGTTTATATAGTGGGGCAAGTGGACCATGTGACCAGAGTAATCAGGTATTGGGCAGGTGCTGGCAATCATTGAATCACGGCATGAAAGTGACTAGTAATAAAGTGAGGCAAGGCACTAATTGACAGATTGGTTAGGTATAGAGTGTGACAACAGAGTAACAAGGGAGATCTGTATCAAAAGCTGACAAGTTCCTAGAATGTTCCAATTATTGATGCCCCTGCTCTAGAACTACAGTTTAAAAACAGACAGCTCCTTCTAAGATAGTGTTTAAATAAGTATAAGGATATTCTTAAATGGATTAGTTTTGGCCCTTGTTTAATGCACATATCAAAACTTCAGTTCCAAAAAGTTTTCATTCTGATCCATGTTTATAAGTAAACATTCCATATATATGTGGAATTGTCTACACAGTGGTTGGACAAAATAACTGAAACACCTATCCTTTTAATGTGTGGGAAGTTTCACGGCTCAAGTGGGCCAGCCTGTTGGCCAATCTTCATTAATTGCACATTGCACCAGTAAGGTGAAGTTGAGTTGAATTGCTGGTGAAAAGTTACCAGCTAATTGTTGTAAAATTACAACAAATTTGCTGGCAAAAAAGTTGCCAGCTCATTGTTGTGAAATTAAAGCAAATTGCTGGTGAAAAGTTGCCAGCTAATTGAAGTAAAATTAAAGCAAATTGCTGGCAATAAAAAGTTGCCAGCTAATTGTTGTAAAATTACAACAAATTGCTAGCAACAAGTTGCCAGCTAATTGTTGCATTCTTCCAACGCAAACACTGGAAACTTCACAACATACAGCCTTTGAAAATAATGGTCCTGGGCCTCTGCTTCCATTCCTTCTCATGGGATTTTGAGATATATTCTGTTGCCGAAGCCATCAAAAAGCCAAATTGAACCACAGGGGGGCTGCCACACCTGAGCATCGTTTATGCTCTATGACCTGCCCATTGTCTGTATAAATGGACAAACCATCATTGGCCTCTCCCATGCCCTTTTAGCAGAGAGAAGCCCGTTTTGAATTGCACTGAGCTGAAATTAGCGCACCTGGACGTCATTTACAATCAGCTGGCTCATGACCAAAGAAGGTAGATTGGATAAGCAGTATCACTCAATGGAAAATGCATTGGCCACAGTGTAGTAGTTGGGGGCAGTCGTGGCTCAGTTGTTAGAGCACTGGGTTGGCAACCTAAGGGTTCCCGGTTCAATGCCCGACCGGACCGCAGCTGAAGTGTCCTTGAGCAAGGCACCTAACCCCCACACAGCTCCCCGGGCGCCACTCAGCAGGCAGCCCACTGCTACGGACTAGTGTGTGTACTTCAATGTGATTCACTAGCCCAAATGGGATAAATGCTGAGAAAGAATTTCCCCTATTGGACCAATTGGCTTCGTAGTATGAGGGTGTTGCTTTAATGCCATAGAACTAATACATTTATGCTTAATGACATGGTGCACATGGTCAGTGTGTGCGATGCCATGATGGACAAAATTTGTACTCCACAAAATTTGGTCGAAAGAGGATATTCGTTCGTCAGTGCTCAGTTTGTGGCCAAATTTACTGCAGCTGTCGGTCAGCATTAATTGCGGGGGATAATTAAGGACAGCTGACAAACATTCACTATTGTATCCTATGACCTGTTCCACACTTGACCATGCTTCCAATTTGACCATGGAAGAAGAAAATTGGACTCCCCTTGCTATCATTCCGTACTACGCTCCGATGATGTCTGTAAACCCTCCTATGTCTACCTCCTTGCTCATGACCAGGTGTGT
>NC_085874.1:42936790-42944290 GCF_034702125.1 Engraulis encrasicolus | reverse complement strand
ACATCGCCCGTCGCACTCACCCACCCGTTCTGCGTCATGGTAGAAGTACTTCCACCAGAGGATACCCTCCGCAACAACCCTTCTTGGCACCTCATCCTGTGAAGCCTGTCACTGGACCAAAAAAGCCCCAGACAGCACAGCCACAGAGTTATGCAGCAGCTGTGGCACAACCTGTACCTCATCAACCCACAGATCTAGGAGAAATAAAACACTTGCTGCACAGGCTATGTGCAGGCCTTCTCGACCTGTAAGTTCAACACATACATCATTGATGAGATGAGGAGAACGAAGGAAAAAAAAAAAAAAAAAAAAAAAAAACAAAAGCTAACTGATGCACACACACACACACACACACACACACACACACACACACACACACACACACCACACACACACACACACACACACACACACACACACACACACACACACACACACACACACACAACATCGTCAGTCACTAACATGCACACACGCACACACACAAAACATCGTCAGTCACTAACATGCACACACGCGCACACACACACACACACACTGTCACGCATTGCCACACACACACACACACACACACACACACACACACACACACACACACACACACACACACACACACACACACACACACACACACACACACACACACACACACACACACACACACACAATCAATCATAAATCATCCAAGTAATGTAACGTGGACCACATATGAACTGTTCTTTCACAAAGTTGTCTAACAACATGGTCAATTGTTCTTTATTCCTATACTTATGCGTTCTTTTTGTATTAGCTTTTGGAACATCCAGGGCCTCTATTCATCAGCCTTTGGGCTGAAAACCACAAGCCCAGAGTTTTTGGATTGTGTTCAGAACTGTGATATAATAATTCTCAATGAAACTTGGTGTCGTGAAAATGTTATCTCTATGTGCCCAACAGATTTTTATGAAATTATAGTACCCTCAGTGAAATCAAAAACCACACGCCGTGGAAGAGACTCAGGTGGCATCCTGGTGTGGTGCAAAAATGAACTGGCTAAACATATATCCATTGTTAAAACTGAGAAATACCACATATGGTTGAAATTACATAGTGCAATCGGCATCACCAAATTTCCAATTTACCTGTGTGCAGCATACATTCCCCCTCATGATTCAGACTACTATGACGAAAATTACTTTAATAAGATGTATACAGAAGTAAGCCAATACCAAGCACAGGGCAAAGTGCTACTGTGTGGAGACCTTAATGCACGCACAGGCAATGAGCCTGACTTTGTTGACCCTGAGGGTAATACTCATGTGTTTGGCCAGTCACCATTGCACCTTTCACCAACTACCACGACACGGAGCAGCCTAGACTCTGTGGTAAACAGCAGTGGTAAAGAGTTAGTGCACCTCTGTCAAGCCTTAGGTCTGTACATTCTTAATGGCAGGATCAGAGGAGACTCCATGGGGAGGTTCACATACTCTTCAGTCCTGGGTAGCAGTGTAGTGGATTATGCAATCTCTGACATGGACCCCTCCCACTTCAGTGCATTCACTGTCAGGCAGCAAACACCACTTTCAGACCATAACCAACTAAGTATATTTCTGAAAGTGTCTAGCCAACCCACTAGAACAGATAATGAATTAACAATTAATAAGATGTACAGCGTCACCCATGGCTATAAATGGGCTTCGGATAGCCCAGACAAATTCACAGGTGCTTTAGAATCACCAGAAATGGTGGACAGAATAACCCACTTTGCTAGCAGATCATTTTGTGGAAGCAAAGAAGGTGTGAACATGGCGGTACAGGAAATTAGCCAAATCCTATGCACGGCAGCGAGGAAGGCTGGTATAGCAAAAACAAGTGGAAAGATGCCTAAAAAGAAAATATATGGCCAATGGTTTGATACGGAATGCAAAAATGTGAGGAAAGAACTAAGAGAACTATCAAATCTGAAACACAGACACCCTCACGACACGGATCTGAGAAAAAAATATTTCCAGACTCAAAAAAACTACAAACAAACTATCAAATCGAAAGAAGCAACAACACACTAACAACCTTATCTGCACAATCGAAGAATCTATTAATAAAAACCAGTTCTGGGATATGTGGAACAACTTGAACATAAAAGACCCAAAAGACATACCCATCCAAAATGGAAACATTTGGCTTCAGCACTTCCAAACTCTGTACACTGAAATACACCCAACAGAAACAAATCAGAATTATATTACACAAAAGTTACACAATTTTGAATTAGTATTTAAGGACAACCAAAATCCACTTGATTTCCCCATTTCCAGCGACGAATTGTTACAAAAGATTAGATCGTTAAAGTCCAACAAATCCTGTGGTCCTGACAGAATCCGAAGCGAGATGCTTAAGCACAGCACACCCGAAATGCAGTCAGCCATGCTCAAGTTGTTCAACCTTGTCTTAAGTTCTGGCTTTTTTCCTGACATCTGGAATGAAGGTATCATCACCCCGATTCATAAAAGTGGAAATAAATTAGACCCTAATAATTACAGAGGTATCTGTGTGAACAGTAACCTGGGGAAGGTATTTTGTAGCATATTGAATGAGAGAATTCAAACCTTCCTTAACAAGCACGATTCCCTGTGTAAAAAACAAATTGGCTTTCTACCAAATCACCGCACCACAGATCACATTTACACCCTGCACACCCTCATCAACAAACATGTAAAAGATAAGAAAAATGGAAAAATATTTGCCTGTTTTGTGGACTTTAAGAAAGCATTTGATTCGATTTGGCACAATGGATTATATTACAAGCTTTTAGAAACAGGTGTAGGGGGTAAAAAACGTATGACGTGATCAAATCAATGTATTCAAACAATAAATGTAGCATAAAAATTGGCAAAAAACAAACTGAATTCTTTAGACAGGAACGAGGAGTGCGACAAGGCTGCAGCCTGAGCCCAACTCTGTTCAACATCTACATCAATGAACTAGCGGTGCAGTTGGGACAGTCTGCAGGCCTTGGACTCACCCTCCAAAACACAGAAATTAAATTCCTGCTCTTTGCAGATGATTTGGTGCTTCTTTCCCCCACTGAACAGGGCCTACAACACCATCTAGACCTTCTGGCAAGCTACTGTCAGACCTGGGCCCTGACAGTAAATCCAACAAAAACAAAAATCATGATATTCCAAAAAAAACCCAGATGTCAGGAAAACAGATACCTGTTCACTCTAGGCAGCACCGCCCTGGAGCACACGATGCAGTATACTTACCTGGGTCTGATCATTACTGCATCAGGTAGTTTCAGCAAGGCAGTGAATGCACTAAAAGAAAAAGCCCGCAGAGCCCTCTATGCAATAAAATCCAAATTTTATGATATAAACATACCCATTTCAATCTGGTGCAAATTATTTGACAGCATTATACAACCCATTGCGTTATATGGAAGTGAGGTCTGGGGTCCACTCAGCATGCATGACTACACTGCGTGGGACAAGCACCCAATAGAAACCCTACATGTAGAATTTTGTCGATCCATTCTTAAAGTCCAAATAAAAACACCAAACAACGCATGTAGGGCAGAATTAGGCCGTTACCCATTAGCGATACCCATTCAAAAACGAGCATTGAAATTTTGGATGCATTTAAAATCAAGTCCCAAAAATACACTCCAGTTTGAGGCCCTAAATACCCAGGAACTGAACCCCACAAAGAGTCCCCTATGCCAGCTGGTACTGAAGCTTACTAACCCATTAACAACAACTAATACACATCAAGCCCAGACCAGCACTGCTTCCGAACCAAGAATTTGTGTCAAAACAGCCATCAAACAAGAAAAAGAGAACTATTTGGAACACTGGAAAAATCAAACTACCAGCCAAAGCAGAATGAATTTCTATTTGACCCTAAATCGTGAATATAAATTAGCAGAATATCTCCTCTCTGTCAGAGATGCGAAGCAGAGGCAAATCCTGACCAAATACAGGCTAAGTGACCACACCCTTGCAGTGGAAACAGGCAGACACAGGAAAACCTGGCTGCCCAAGGAGGACCGAATATGTGGTAACTGTCAGACAGGGGAGGTTGAAACAGAGGTGCACTTCCTTCTTCAGTGTACAATATATGAAAATATAAGGCAGAGTTTTTTCAACGATTTCGAAGCCTGCCACCCAGGTTTTGGTACCCTAGAGACTGGCAGAAAACTGTCCATTCTGTCAGGAGAGGGGCCTCTGGCCCCTTTTGCGGCAAAGTACATCTCACAATGCCACCTCCTGAGAGAATCGCTTTCGGAATAAGTATTATTGCAGCTAGTCACCATCTCTTGGACAATTACTCTACTCAAACCTCAGAAATGTTAAACTTAGTTTGATGCATATAGAAATGTTAATTTGATGCATGTATACTTGTTAGTTGGATATACTGTATGTACAACCATATCCATACCTTTTACCTTTCTCTGTTGTGATTCCAATTATTTGTATGACTGCTTTGGCAACATGAGTGTATTCATATTCGTCATGCCAATAAAGCTCTTTGAATTGAATTGATAAAGAGAGAGAGAGGAGGAGAGGACAGAGATTACATAAGAGAGGGCCGAGGGCTGATGTTGTGGGTGGGGTGGAGGCCACTAAGACCCTCTGGGTCCCTTGGGACTACACCACAGGAAGTGCTGAAATATGTGTTGCTTTCCCTCCTCTTCTCTTCTCTTCTCCTCTTCGCCTTGCTTTCCCTTCACTGGAAATTAGACAGTAAACTGGGGAGTGGTGGTGGTGGGGGGGGGGTATATGATGAAAGAAAAAAGAGAGTAGAAGGCAGTTCAGATGGAGACTGCATGAAGGCAAGAAAGAAGGAAGGAAGGAATAAAGGAAGAGACAAAAAAGAGAGAGAGAGAAAGGTGAATAAAATGGGGATATGCGCAAAGTGAAATGAAAAATGAACTGAGAGCTGAACTGAGAGAGAAGGGAGGACAGAGAAAGACAGAGATCGAGAGGGAAGAAAAGATAAAGTAAAAAAAAAAAAGGACAGAGAGAGCAGGAGGTTAAGAACGAGTCAGAATGAAAAGAGGAGAGAGGAGTACAAACAGTCTTTCACTGCTTTCCGACAGACACCTGTGCACGCCACCGACCCCCATTAAGCCAGAGGCGTAAAAGGGAGCCTGTGTGCGCACAGCCAGCCTCCTCTCCTCCCTCCCTCCCTCCCTCCCTCCATCCATCCCAGCATACTTTGCAGCAGCGGCCAGTAGAAAGGGCGCCCTGTGTGTCCGTCCGTCCGTGCGAACAGGAAACGGACCCTTCGGTGAAAAGCCCTTCAGAGCACAACCGCACTGCAGCAGCCAATCACAGAGCCGCATTCACTCGCTGGATCGGGCAACAGCAGACGCATTATACCCCAGAGCTGGGGCTGTGTTTTGGCATTCAAGGCGAGGCTGGGCGGGATGGATGCAGGGAAGCCAACAGAAGGCAAAGGGGTCAGTAGCCCAAGACCCAGGGGGGGGGTTTATATGTATTGGAGTGTGAGGCTGGGCTAGATTAGCCTCGCACGCCATCCTACGTACTTTCGCCAAGACACTTGGCATGAATACGAAATGGAAATGGTAGTATTATGGGATGGTCAGGACCAGGCTAGGGCTAGATGGGGTGCATCTAAATCAGTGGTTCCCAACCTATGGGTCGGGACCCGACCTATGGGTCACCAAAGATCCACAGTGGGTCGCGAAGCCCTCTTGATTTTAAGGGGTTTAATTTAAATACCATATATAGCCCGTGCTGAATAAATGACAAAGCATTTAAACTAATATATGCATAGAAGCAACAAAATGTAAATTATACATTAAAGTTATTTGACTGAAGACAAATTGAGGAATAAAACAATAACTAATGAGTTTTCGCAGGAAACACAGTGCCATGTGACGCTCATGCGATTGGGTCACTAAAGCTTACAATGGTAAAAATATGGGTCCCTGATGAAAAAGGTTGGGAACTACTGCTCTAAATTAACATCAGACAACCAGCCAAACAGAAACACTGGTGAAATTTAAGTTTGGCTCGTAGAATCGTAGAAATACCACTAACAGTACAAGTCACTTTGACTCATTGGTGAGTGTGTGTGTTTGGCTACTGAGATTACCATTTACTAGCCAAAGTGGCTAATGTTCAACAAAGTTCATTTAGAGCCCTGATTGCATCCTAATTACATTGTATGTATTGAGTGGGGTGGGGGAGTGGTTAAATGTTATTCTTATATGATTCTTATGTAGATTTTTCTATGTGCATGTATATGTAGGAATATAGATGTATATGTATGTGTCTATATTTTTTTTTTCCAGTTGTGTTAAGTATTTTAATCTGAGCTTTGGGTGAGGCCTGGGGGCTGTCAGCTGAGGTGGGGCTGGGCTAATTTGCATCTGTAAAGCGCCATTTGGCTGGGCAGGCTACTTAACCAAGGGCAGAGAAGACCCTAGTAGGCTTTCTCTACCAGGGATAACAGGAACACAATGTTGTCCCTTGAAGACGATGTCTCCTGTTCCATTCGGAGCAGTAATAAAAATAATCTGCAGAAAACTCATCGGATCAAAAGTGCTTGTCTGACATTTCTAAAACCCCACAGGGGCATTTAGATGACTTTGTCTAGGGCCCGGCCAAAGTTGCTCTCCCCTGAGCCAGGCTGTAGGCCTGTATGCAGGGCGAGGCAGGGTTGGATGGTTAGATGGATGGATGGATGGATGGATGGATGGATGGATGGATGGATGGATGGATGGATGGATGGATGGATGGTTAGATGGTTGGATGGTTGGATGGATGGATGGTTAGATGGTTGGATGGATGGATGGATGGTTAGATGGTTGGATGGATGGATGGATGGATGGATGGATGAATGCATTGCAAAGGGTGGGATTGAGTTTGAGCATTGCATTAGTTGGGGTTTTTCTTAAGATCTCAACCACGGCGTATACCCAAACAGACCACGTATTGTTATGGTTAACAGGAAAACAAGGGTTAGCGCGACATAAAAGGTTAACATTGTTTCGCCGAATATATCAAACCCTGAATTTCCCCCTCCGGGATCAATAAAGTTACTCTACTAAACCTATTTAGCATGTACAGTTGATCAGCTCACTGGACAACAGTGGCCGATTGTTAGTCGATTCCTGTAACACTGCTGCCTAGGAATTCAAATAAACCCAACTAATCTGAAGTGTACAAAACATACTTTGATATCGCACTGTGTTTTTGTGTAAAGTGTAATTCCTGGTGGTGCGGCATACCTTGGGATAGTTCAGGACTGACTGTGTGTGTGTGTGTGTGTGTGTGTGTGTGTGTGTGTGTGTGTGTGTGTGTGTGTGTGTGTGTGTGTGTGTGTGTGTGTGTGTGTGTGTGTGTGTGTGTGTGTGTGTGTGCGCACGTGCCAACTAATGCAGGGGTCATCTCCCAAACTTAACCATGTCAACCCCCCCTCCCATATACGTAGGTAGATTCTATTTTTTCCTGTGAAAAGCATTTCACAACTATATAGTCTAGGTCTGTGAGT
>NC_085874.1:42911790-42926790 GCF_034702125.1 Engraulis encrasicolus | reverse complement strand
CCAAAAATACTGTTAGCCTACTGTGTAGGCCCACAGACACGGCATGTATTTCCTAGCTTCTCAGGCTGCATTTAATATGTAGCAAGTAGTGAAGGTGCCTTTGCTGTGAATGGACGATGCGCTGCGTAAACTCCCACCTTTACGCGCTTGGGGAAAAAAAAGCTTATGGGCGCCAGCTATCTAAATGAGTCTTGATTGGTGAGTCTTCTTCGTACGCTTGCTGACAGGAAAAAGTCTAAAGACCTATGACGAGAGAGACTCTTTAAAAAGGAACAGATATCTAAAATTTCAAGACGCGCACAGGCAGACAAAAGCATCTAGGAACACCCTCGCTCTCGGCAGTGGTCTAACATTTCGGTACATTGTGGTGAAGACCAGCTGACAATAAGATACAGGATTCAGTTGCAGCGATTCCAACTTCCCAACCCGTCTAACGGGTTTTGGTACGGCAGCACCCTACGAAAAATAGCCATCCGTGGACCGCTATTGTTGGCAGAGTCCTATTTTGGTTACAGGATGTTCTTTGGAATAGCCTAAGTAGAATCATATTCGCCTGGGATTTGCCCAATTAAGTTTTATCACAGAATACCCCACAGTAGGCTGTCATCGAAAACACAAACAGCCTAGGCTATAATCAGAAGCACTTGGACAGACTTATCATTAGCCTGGTCTAGGATTGGCAGATGTCAGGCGCTGTACGACTAGATTTTCATTCCATCGGGAGTTCTTACCGTGCATGTAGACAGCGCAGAGAATGTCCGGGATGTCGCCGGTTTATAGCCTACGTAGCCAGATAGAGGTGGCAATATCCTTCTTCCCTGGTGAATCTACACCTTTGTTACCCCGTGATGTCCTCTCGGCCAGGGCGACTGCGAGTGTACCCTACTACCTGGAGCAGATTGCGGTGTGTGCAGTGCGTCTACCATCCACAAGTGACAGCGTTGACGTCATTACACAAGCGAAAGAGGCGGAGACCGGGGTCTTGTATGGAAATGAGCGGTTGTTCTACTACGACTACGGTTTACCATAATAGACTAGGCGAGTATTTCGAAGGGTTATTCCTTCATAGTTAAAACAAAAAAGCCTTACACAGATCGACAAGGGGTAGGCCTAGTTGACCCGTTTCCATTCACCTCTGCTAGATCAAATCCTTAATACCCTACTTACTGCTATAGATACATTCTCGGTAGGCTAACCCTAATGCAATCTATTCCAAATGGTACGCAAACAGGTGTACACTGCACAGTATGATGCTCCATCCACGTCAACACGGCCTGCTAGTCCACATGCTGCAGAATTACGCACCACAAATACACAATTGCCACCCGACAATAGCCTACATTGCTCAGTTTCTACCTATGCTCAGTTATGGATCTATGAAAAAATAATGATGTGAACAAAATTCTTTTCATACCAGCGGTCAAGAACCCTTTCGTTCCACAGACAGGTGTTTTGACTTGTATTCAACGTTGCTGCCATCTGCCGTCCACAACTGGAAATCGCCTTTATTCTACAGCTGGTCTAGTGATATGACATGTGATGTCGCTGTGTAACAATCATCGCCTATGCTTTGTAAGTGGAGATCATTGACCTGAAAGTTGTTTGAATAGTGATACACCCATACAGTCTATGGATACACCTTTTTTTATTTTACTCATAATACATTTTTCAAGATGGAGTACAATGATAGTAAACAAGGTCTTTAAAAAACAGACAATAAGAACCCTTCTACTACAGAGCAACATCCTGAACCAACGAGACATTTACTACTTTGAGTAATGGAGTTACTAAAAGCAACCCAATCATAAGAGATAACATGGGCATGATATTATATGGTTACCATGACTGAGATCATTGTTTTAACACTGAACAGTGGCAAATCAGTGAAATCATTCTGGTAGGCTAACAGAGCTTCAGCTGCTAGAAGTCATGTATGAATTCAATGTCTTAGTGCCTTCCTCGAGAAAGACAGAAGAAAGATGGTGTGCGCAGATAACCACTCCTATACACAGAAGATGAACCTCTCTTCTCCGCCTCGAGTTCATTCAGTCCCAACACCCGTTTCACTCCCAAGTCTTTCAGAGTGCAAGTCTTTCACTAGCACCCATCTTCCATTCCGCTCCCCTCCATCAGTGCGGCAGTTTCCCGCTTTGAGCCCCAACCCGCGCCCCCATCTGGTCTGGAGTGTACGCATCACTTCCTCATTTCCGCCTCCACTTCCTTCAAGATGGCCTCCTTCATGTGCTCCGTGTCGTGGTGTTTGAGCATGTCGAACTCGATCCAGGGCCTGGCCCACTTCTGGGCGTGCTGCATCTGCTCGGTGGTGAGGCACAGGTCGAAGCGGATGCCCTGCACGTTGAACTTGGGACGCTCCCAGCGCTTGGACCACGGCTTGGGCTTCATCCGCACCTTCACCTGGGGGGAGAGAGAGAGAGTGAGAGTGAGAGTGAGAGTGTGAGAGAGAGAGAGAGAGAGAGCTCTCAGACCTTTGGCACTTGGAGCAACATATACGCTGCATTCAGGCTCTTGAGATTTGAGTTCTTTTTATTAAAAATGTAGGTATCTTAGAGCTAATGCAAGTTGGGTGTCCTAGCTTTTAAATACAACTTATGTTATGTTTTTATGTGCTTCTGAGATATAAAGGTTTTAATAGGCAGAGGTGAGCTTTTCTCAAAAGGGGCTTAGGCATTCAGCAGGCGTTTCCTACAGGTGCCCTAGGCTAAAATGGGTTAAAGTATTCCACAGCTATGGGCAGACACATGTAGTTTAAAGTGATACTGTCCCATTTTTGGAAATAAGCTTATTTTACACCTCCCCTGGAGTTAAATAATAGGGCTTTGCCGTTCTTCTGTACTTTCGACCGTTCTCTGGGTATGGCAGTGCAAATTTTACCTCCAAGCTAGCAGTTAACATTGAGTCCTATGAGACCAACTGGCGGCTAACTGGTCTCAATGTTAACTGCTAGCTTGGAGGCAAAATTTGCACTGCCATACCCAGAGTACGGTTGAAAGTACAGGAGAAAGGTAAAACCCTATTATTTAACTCAAGGGGAGGTGTAAAATAAGCGTATTTTCAAAAATGGGACAGTATCACTTGAACCACTTGTAAAGACAATCCATTTACATCAAAACAATCTTGCATTGCACAGCTTTCACTGAATTGGATTTATTCCTTTACACACACTTACAAGAGTAAAGCCAGGCTCAAACTACACGACACACTAGAAGAGAATCGCAACCATCAATCTTGTCGCTGCTCACAGCCACCGAGACAATGCCCGACGTTCTATTTCCAGTCGTAAATATCAAACACTGTTTGATTTCTACAATTTGCGATCGGCGACTCTTTGAGCTGCCAAAGTTCTATCTTAGAATGTCGCTCACGACGAGGAAATCTTTCCCGACAATCGCTTGCGATGGTCCTGGGGGGTAACGTTCCAGCGATTGTCGTAAGGGGGGTTTTCAGCCGAGAATCGGCGCGATAGTCGTGTAGTTTGAGCCAGGCTTAAGAGAACGTCATGGTAAGTCATGCTCCGTCTATGCTGTTCCTGTGTGCTGGCCAATGGGACTTACCGTGTTGACGGGTACGTCTGCGGTGGGGTTGTGGGGTACAGGCTTCATCTCGAAGTCGAAGGTGCTGTACTCGGGCAGGGCGTCGCGCAGGTACATCAGATTACCATCCAGCCTCTTCTCCAGCTTCAGCACCTCGATCGCCTGCACACGTGGATTATACAGCTCGTAGCAGATCTCCACACCTGGGGAACAGGTAAACAGTCAATAGGCTCGTTCGTGACGACGCAGTAAGATTTTTGCTAGGCAGTGGGCATGCGCACTTTGCCAGTTTGATGCATTGTGGTTAGAAAATTCTAACCAGAATGCATCAAACTGGCAAAGTGCGCATGCCCACTGCCTAGCAAAAATCTTACTGCTTCGTCACAAACGAGCCTATTAAGGTAATCACCTGCACACATGGGTTACCGGTATATAGCTCGTAGCAGATGTCCACACCTAATGAACAGGTAAGCAGTCAATCACCCACATGCATGGAGTTCACAGCTCGTAACAGATCTCCACACCTGCTGCCCCTTTGGCAAAATATCATGAATCTCTCTCTCTCTCTCTCTCTCTCTCTCTCTCTCTCTCTCTCATCTGTAAAAGATGGTAATTTCTCCTGTTTAATTTTAAATGGTGTCGTCTATAACCATGCAGACTGTAGGCCTACCTTGTCCATCAATGATGTTCCTCAGTACGAATGTGGCTCCTAGCCCGCTGCCGCCTCTCTGTGTGCAGATCCCCACAAAGCGATTGGTCTTCCCATTTCCATATGGGTCCCTCATGGTTACTGCCAGCACACTCCCTGCGACAGACATGTTCACATCAGGTTAAATACATGGAACCAATTTTGGAGCGATGATTTTTGGGGGTGTTTACGAGAACTGTTCGTCGAACAGAGGTCATCACTTTATCACTAAGGTTTCAATCAGGTAAAGTAAAATCAGCTGCAGCTACCACATCTTAACATCATACATTGGGCATTGTGTATTCAAAGTTGAACTAATATAAGCAACAGGACTTCTTTGAGCTTAAATGTATTTTGTTTTTTTCCTTCAACCACATTGCTTTAAATGCCATAACCCTGTCACCAAGTTGGCAGCCACTCATAATCACCCTTGACATGTGGCCAAAGAACATGACAGCGCCACGATGCATGTTCAAAATGTTATAGTAAAAAGCTTAAAGTTAGGTTAACCAGACCAAGACCAAATACAACGCCATGTCATATGAGATCCACCCACCGACATAGAACTCAGGAATGTTGAGTGCTTTACGCCTCTTGATCATGTCTTTTCTCTCGGCGATGAACTTCAGCCCGCTGGTGCGAGAGCGTGGTGCAATGAATTCAGGGCTGAGGAACCTGGAGGCCAAAACAAATGCATTACCGTTAATGCATTACCATTAACGCAAAACACCTGTCATTTTTTAGAGTGGGAAGTTTCATGGCTCAAGTGGACCAGCCTGTTGGACAATCCTCATTACTTGCACATTGTATCAGTAGAGCTAAGGTGAAGTGTGAAGAGTCAATTAGCAGGGCAAGAGCATAGTTTTGCCCAAAATTTTGCAATGCACAGAACCTTATGGGTGACATCAAAGTTCAAAAAGGATAAATTGTCAGTGTGCGTGTAACTGTTGCATCTTTGACCTAGACAGCAAGTCTTTGTTATGTATCATTCAAGAGCCACACTATTCAAGGTAGGCCTAATGTCTGCATACCACCAAGAAGAATGAACTAATCCAGCAGGATTAACTGTGGACCCAACACAGAGGTGCTGCCCTACAAAGCAAAAAGGCAGTAACTGCGTTGTTGTGGAAAACAAAGTTTAAATTTAAATAAAATGATTAATCTGCACAAAAGGTGGTAATATAAAGTAACAAAACTGCTAAATGTCAATAATCTCCCAAAAACTACTTAGACTGGATTGCAGTATCATGTAAAAGTCATTTTACTCAGTTTGGAGCTCTGGGCACTGCCTTTTTGCTTTGTAGGGCAGGGTAGCTTCCCACTGTAAAATGACAGGTGTTTCCATTATTTTGTCCAAGCCCTGTATGTCTCTCGTGGCTGTTGGAGGAGAATGTTTTCAGCTGGTAGGTTAGTAAGCTAATGAATACAAGCTAACGTCATTCGGGATTTTACCGTCGTTCAGGGGCATCATATTTTGTTTTGTCCACAATAACTGGCTTGGGGGGTGGCGTGAATTTTGGGGGTTGACCACCTCCTGAAACAGCGTGGCGACTCACAGAAGTTGTGATGAAACCTGTTAAGAAAAATAAAAATCAACTTGTGATGAACTTGCAACTGGTAAGCTATCCGACACACCTTCGTATTACACCTAAAAACTTAAGAAAGGGCGCAACAGGACTCGCACCACCCAAACTGACACTTGTCATGGAAAAATTACAAATATAGAGAATCTTACGGTCATTCTGAAGCTGAATTTGGCGAAATGTCCTGACAGAGCACAGGACCTCTGATGCTCTCCGTGTGCACGCCGCCATGTTTTCATCGCATAACCTTTCCCAGTGGTCACATGTGACAAACAACGGAAGCTGCGCAGGGTCAAATCTCAATTTTAAAATCATCCCGCAGTTCATAGGTTTGTCCACATGGTGTCGCAATAGCATTTTGTTGACAGGCTGATGCTGTCTAATACAGACAGTAATGACAAACATAATTCACGTAAAACAATCCTTGATATATTAGTATAGGCTGAAAATGAAGTGATGAGGAAGCTTATTTATTTTGAACTATATCTAGTACATAGTACAATGGAGCCTTAAGGTTTTGTTTATTTTCTTTTAATTCTTTACATCCACACACCCATTTGTATAGTCTCTACAAAAGAGAAGTTCAATGACTTGCCAGATTATCATTAAATCCACCTCTCTCTAGGTTGTAGTCACAGACCTAGATAGGTCTGTGGTTGTAGTCTCCACAACAGCCAGCTGCTAGAGAGCTTGGATTGAGTTGTCCGCATACTAAAATCCTTGGATTGAAATCTCTTTGACAATCTGATGAAGACAATGGTCGAATAATCCTGCCACGGAATAAAAAAACGTCAAAAATAGTGTGCTGACTCCTCACTTCAAACTTTCAGTCACCCTTTAATAATGGGCAGTCATGGGTGAGTGGTTAGGGCGTCAGACTTGCATCCCAGGGGTTGCCGGTTCGACTCCCGACCCGCCAGGTTGGTGGGGGGGAGTAATCAACCAGTGCTCTCCCCCATCCTCCTCCATGACTGAGGTACCCTGAGCATGGTACCGTCCCGGCGCACTGCTCCCCATGGGGCGCCACTGAGGGCTGCCCCCTTGCACGGGTGAGGCATAAATGCAATTTCGTTGTGTGCAGTGTTCACTTGTGTGCTGTGGAGTGCTGTGTCACAATGACAATGGGAGTTGGAGTTTCCCAATGGGCTTTCACTTTCACTTATAATAATAATAATAACTTGGTTTTATATAGCGCCTTTCAAGGAACCCAAGGTCGCTTTACATTGGGGGTGGGGGGGTGGGGGGGCAGGGGAAGGGCCAGTGAAGTTTAAGTCCATATGCCTCTGTGAATAGATGTAATTTCAGGTGCTTCTTGAACGTAGCCAGTGTGGGGGCCTGGCGTATGTTGGCGTATGCTTTGTCCTGCACCTTTTCCTAGGATTTGCACAATTTTACCCTCAATTGTTAGAGATAGACCTCAGGCCAAGGGCCGTCGCCAGACCTATTTTACATGGGCACGTGCCTGGGGTATTGATTTGCTGTGCCCCGGAGTTTCACAAAAAAAACCAACACCAACCTTGCTACCTTGGAATTTAGCTCAAGTTTAGCATACGGAGTAATGTACAGACTGCGCACAAAATAGTGCACATGCACAACTTGCAATATTATTATTCATTTACATTTTTTTTTTTAAGTAACTGCAAAAATGTAGCCTATCTCTCTGGCCCTGTTGTGGCCTAACGGTGGGGCACTCGTCTGCTATGCAGCCGACCCGGGTTCAATTCCTGGGTTATTTGCCAATCCCTCCCCGTCTGTCTCCCCATTCGCTTCCTGTCCACATCTCATACTATCCTGTCATCAATAAAGTCGAAATGGACCAAAAACATATGACTCCCGCTGTGCCATACCGTGCCCCTGTATAGCATTAGGTCAGCTAACGCCCATCCTCGAGGCCTAAACCCATGTAGCAGTCCATCACACAACCTAATGGCAATAATGACGGTAAGGTCAAGTCACTTTATTTTTTACAGCACATCTAAACACAGCACAGTTGACTCCGAAGTGTTTCACGTCATAGTAAGTAAGAAATAATATTAAAGTCATAGCCTACTAATATAGGCCTAAATCAGGGGTGGGGAACCTATTTTACATGCCCCCCGATATAGGCCTAATTTTAATGTTATGCAGCTTCACGTGAATTATGACATATATTGTAAAGGAATCTTAGAAAATGCATTTGCAATACAGTTCATTTATATTCAGGGGACCTAGAGAAGGTGAGGTCTGTTTTAAAGGTGGCTGCCTTCAATATAGGTCTAAAGTGCAGGGGGAAATCCTGGTTTGTGTTCATAGTTCGGCCCTCGGAGGACTTTTACGGCCCTCGGAGGACTTTTACGGCCCTCGGATGAATTTCAAGTGGCCCTTCGAATGAAGAAGGTTCCCCACCCCTGGCCTAAAGAGACAGTAATACGTATCATACCTTGCACGTTGAGATGTTTGATTTTACCAGCCAGATTGCCACATCACTCTCATGTTGATCCCTAAGGCATTACTGCTGATTGCGGCAATTATGCTGCATCAGAAATCGCTGTGTTTGTTTCCCATGAGAGAACGTTTTTTGTCATTGTTTTCCCTGATAGTTTTATGGATCTGCGCCACCTGTCCCAGTTCTTATTATACCCAGTTTTTTTAATGGTCTGTCCCGGGGGGATATACTGTATTTTTCTTGGACACTGAAGCTCTAGCACACAAGAAAATTAGTCAATTGAGTTGGCAAAAGGTCCGTTTTGTATCAGACAGAGGTAGCAACAGTATTTGACTATTAAACATGATATAACACATTTGATTGGTTGTCTGTGGAAGACAGTGTGTCTGTGTTCCATAATTTCGTTTGGCCTGAAACTTGGAAACAGCAGTAAATCACACATGGCTGAAGCTTTATTGGCATGCAGCTGGCATTATACACCAAAGTGAATAAAGGTCACCTTACTCACTTGAACCAAAAGCCGCTTTAATAACTTGGCAAACTCATTTTTATTAGCGTTAACACCCGAAGCGAGAACCTGAGCACAAACATGGGTGGGTCTGTCACCATAAAGTATGTAACACTCCCACACACAATAGTGATAATAATAATAATAATAATAATAATAATAATAATAATAATAATAATAATAATAATAATAATAAAATAAAATAACAATAATAAGTATTTGTCATGGTGACATTATATAATAACAATATATAATATAATATAATTTGCAATAATTATTATTATTATATCATATTTTATTATATAATTATTAATAATAATAATAATAATAATAATAATAATAATAATAATAATAATAATAATAAAACAAAATAATAATAATACGTATTATTATTATTGTTATTATTATTATTACTATTATTATTACTATTATTATTATTATTACCTTGGCAGAGGTAATAATCATTATACAACCTCTTACTCATGAGCAATAAGGCTCAGGTTCCACAGTTAGTCTCCTGCACACAGAGCAATGGTAAATGGATTGCATTGACATAGCACCTTTCCACTCCATGTGTTGTACATTGACCCATTCACACAACGGTGGCAGTGGCTGCCACGTAGGGTACCACCCTGCCACCAGGAGCAACTTGGGGTTAAGCATTTAGCTCAAGGACACATCGATGGGGTCAGGCAGAGCTGGGCTCGAACCTGCAACCTTCTGGTTTGTCAAACGGCTCCTCTACCACCTCAAGGCCTGAGGCGTTACCTGATGTTCCATTAGGCTCTGACCCACAGGCCCGGTTCTAAGGCGTTTTCATTCTACCAAGGCGTGGCTTCACAAAATTAACTGGTCACAGATTTCTACGGCCATCCTGTCATACTCTGACAGCATATTTATGCAAATTCATCAATATCAATATTACTTTAAGGTAGATTTTGTTTTAGTTTATATCCAGAATTTATGCTGCCCATTCACAAGTTGTATCATTTCTATTTATCATCACCATCTATTTGAAGAGTATGCCTCTTCAAAATGTCAGAAATCTGTATTTTATAGTTCCAGACTTTCCATACATTGTGAATGGGCATGCATTTTCAAAATAAATTACAAAAAAGGCATATTCCTTCAAAGGTGCACTGTGTAATATGTTTAGTAGTTTATAACCAGAATGGATGTTGCCATTCACAAATATTTTGCACCACCATCAAATTCCAAGTTTTCATTATGACTGGGAAAATTGCATTTTTCATACATGAAAAGGGGGATCTTCTCCATTGTTCGCCATTTTGAATTTCCAGAAATAGATATTTTCAGCTGCAAAACATAGGCCTACAGTATTTTGGTCATACTAGTAAATGTTCATTATTTAGCAAATATTCATGAAAAGACCAAAATGAGGACAGCACAGTTTCAATGTGCGGCATAGTTGCAATAGATACTCCGGTACCATCCTACACAGTCCACCTTTAAAAAAATATTGGCGTGCTGCGCGTGCACTATGGACCCCCCTCCCTTAACTCCTTGCTACGGCCATGCGTGTGAGCCTAGATCCACTGTGACATGTTGCCCTCTGTATTTACCATCTATACTCACCCACACCATACTCACCCACACACTTTAAAAATCACCATGGCTTTTCTACCGCCAGTTTTAACAGTAGGCTAGACCAGTGGTTTTCAACCTATGGGCCGGGGCCCACTGGTGGGCCCTGAAGGTATTCCAAGTGGGCCTTGAAATCATTTTCCAAAAATAATAATCATATTTTGGTGTGTGTTGCTGTTGATTTATTTGAGTTTTATTCTTAATCGGGTCAGAGGTGGGCCCCAAACATTTTTGACAATTTCGAGTGGGCCCCAAGTTGAAGAAGGTTGGGAACCCCTGGGCTAGACAATCGGAAATTGGTCAAGCAAGGCTATCACTGCCCCTCGCTTTAGCCGGTGCATGTGAAACAGTAGCGTGTGTGTGTGTCCCAATACTTTCCAGAGGAAGGGGAAGTGCTTGACTGACATCCCTTCAAACTTCTCCTTGAATTGGAGTGAGGGTGAGATTCCCACTCCAAACAGAATGGAAAATGAAACAAAGTAAAGTGTGAATGGGGAATAGGGTGGAATGGCTTTATTTGTCAAATCTTCACTTGTACTTTCATGTTGGCCCACTGGGTATACAAAGCATTGAAGATTGAAATCTAAATGTTATATGTCCCCGTGACCTTATCATAAGGCTCCTAACACCCCCTTGACCTCATCATAAGCCTGCCAACACCCCCCTTAGTATTAAAAATGAAATGGAGGCTCTGCTGTGGCCTAACTGGGCACTGGGTTACTATGCCGGCGACCCGGGTTCGATTTCAGCCCGTATCATTTGCCCATCTTTCTGGCGAGTTGGAGTTTTCCAGGTGGGCTTTCACTTTCACTTCATATACCACTGGTATGCAAGCATAGCCACACGCAGGGGCTGAAAAATGTCATGTATGGAATATAGTCACATCAGCACAGAGGACGACATATAGAGAATGAGTTTGGGGTATCTACCCATTTTATGAGAAAAGGCATCAGTAGGACAAAATCAGTGGTGTAGTCTACTTTTTATGGGGGGTATACTGTATATTTGAGCATTTTTTGAAGTAGGTATACTGTATATATTTGTGCTATTCAAAACAATGTATCAATCGATTTTAAGTGGGTATACTGAAATCCCTGACATTTAGAAGTGGGTATACACCGTATACCCGCGTTCTACGTAGACTATACACCACTGGACAAAATGGGTTGGGGAAACACTGGCTTAAACAACACATAGGCCTATTACCACAGCACTGGGCCCTTTGATTGTAGAACATAGTCCTATAACTTGTTTCACTTTGTTCATGCAATACCCTGCAGTTCATTGTCGTGCACTATCTGCCTCTGGCTTGAACCTGCAACCATAGAGCAATATGGACTGGGGTGGACTAGCACCAGTCAGCTAAAAGTCAAGACAACTTGTGGGCTAGTCAAGAGAGACCAGCGCCCAGCGCCCGGGAGAAATATATGTTATTTCTATCACTTTTTTAAAGTGCTTTATACTTATATAGGCATGCTGGTGCTGCTGTTTTATAGGCCTAGATATTTGAGTGAGGTGCAAATAAATAATATTAGTCTATAGCTTTGGTGGTACAGGCGCCTCCGTTCCCGTACCACCAGGCTTGCAAGCAGCACGATGCATCAAGCAATCAAGATACTGAACACTCAACCCACTCTCCCTTCACTGTCAGCCTCTAGCCAGCCAGGCCACTGACAACGCTCCCCCCCCTCATCCCCACCACCATATCTGCGACTGAACATTCCACCTGCACTACTACATCTGTGACTGAACTTTCAACCTGCACTAACTCAAAACATACACATGCACGCACACACACACACACACACACACACACACACACACACACACACACACACACACACACACACACACACACACACACACACACACACAAGCACACCGCACTTTCTGCACTAAACCCAAACATACACACACTGACACACAACTCATACTCACACACATACACACACACACACACACACACACACACACACATACACAGGTACACACACACACAGACGCACACCGCACTTTCTACCTGCACTAAACACACACACACACACACACACACACACACACACACACACACACGCACACACGCACACAAAACACATACAAACACACACACACACATACTGCTGCTGGTGTATTTAATAAAAACCTTTTTTTAATTATTTATTTCTTCAAATGCTACTATTACTATGTCAGAACGCTATAAAGGACTTTTAGAAAAAAGAACAACAAAATACCTCCTCTTAATGTATGTTCTCTACAAGTCTTCTGTTGTCCAGTCTTGCACTTTAAATGTCTGTATGAGCAATGTCTACGTCCATACTGTCTATGTCCATGTATGAGTACTGTCTATGTCTATACTGTCTATGTCCTTACCTAGATTAGTCTATGTCTGCATGGGAGAGCAAGAAACGCAATTTCAAATTCTTTGTATGACCAGTGCATGTAAAGAAATTGACAATAAACTTGACTTGACTTGACTTGACCTGGTGTAAACAAGGTGGTCTGTGTATGTGGGGCTCATGTGTGTCACCACTGTGAGCACAATTGCAAACAATATGATTCTTAAAATAGGCTATTTATTAAATACATTCAAAACTTATTTTCAGAATATTTGAAAGACAGATATACTGACGCCTACTGTATCTCTTGCTGGGCAAAGTGTGACAATGAAGTGGGGCGCGTGGGGTGGGTGTGGGTATTGTGTATACTTTGAGTAGGCTACACACACTGCACAGTTAGTAGGCTACACTACAGTGTGACAACGCAACGGTTATCCGACGGTGTGGCGTTGAATGAAGCACGGTTTGAATGTTGCTGCCATTTTAGCGCGCCGTTGACTTGCAGGCTTTAGGACCGCGGAGAGACCGTTCCAACAGGTAAAGGCGCGCGGCAATCCTACCCCAGTGCGCCTCGCGGACTTCACGGAGCTGCTGCTGCTGTTGGTTCATCCCCACTCTCACCGCGAGCAGTGCGATGCGGTGACTAACCACTGTCAACCCGAGTAGAGCCATGGGACCTAGTACTCACGCCGTTTTCTTCTGGCAAGAGCGCAGCTAACTGTACACGGTCGGGGTTTACCTTGAAACCCTCGGGAAGAGAGGAAAGCCCGACTTCAATCCCGTTTCAAGGATGTTCTTCCCAGATGTCTCTTTTTCAGCCATAAATTACGCACTCGTGTTGGGATTAACCTGCCTCACCGTCTTCGCCAACTTCACCAAGAGCTCGTCTGAGTTCTCAGGTCAGTAATCTGTTATTCTCGATTGAAGACAGTGCTGCTGTCAGTTGTTAAACATTCTCAACGCTATGTTGGTTGCACTCCTACAAGTGGGCTACCAGCTGCGCACACTGGTACACTGGCTGTTCTGAGTCTTCCTGTAGGCTAGCCTGTTAGTGAGTTGAGATCAGCGTGGAATATGCTTGTTTTTAAAGTTTAAATGTCAAGTGCTTCTGTTCAGTTTCCCATTGGACTTCATCTCTTCGAACTGGGGGATGAAATAACCAAACGGTAGCTTTGTTTTTTCCCCAAGAAAGTCACTTGCCGTGTCGAACCTGTAGCAGATGTGTTTCACGTTCACCTTTTAAAAAAATGCGTAAACAAAGACATGAGATGTTTCAAGTTCCGTGCCCCGGGCTACCTTTTCCGGAGTTCCTGGCTTGGTTATGGAATTTGCCCATGCCTGGCTTCTTTGACAAGGAGCGAGCTTACAGTATCCAAACCAAACGCTGAGCTCCAGTCTCTCTAACATGTTGGTGTCGATGCTGGTCCACTGGGTTGACTGCAATTGTCGCAGCGACTCCAAGGCCTGCGTGTTCAGAAGCAACACTGTGTTGCAGCCTTGGATAACTATTTTCTTACAGCGCATTTTCAGCCATTTTGACACTGCTGTTTTCAAATTAAGACTTGAAGCGTGGCCTTTGCCTTTATGGGGTCCGGGTATACAGCCGCACCGAAATGGCTAATAAACCCCAATGCAAAGCGGACTGCTGTGAAAGAGTATAATGAGCCCGCTAATAGCCGTGAATGGAAGGTAACCGCGGCGCAGGGGGGAGACCGTTTAGAAAGGGGGTTGAATTAACAGATGTGAGTTTAAATGGCACCCGTTAATGGGCTCGGAGGTGTTAAATGAAAGGGGGTTTAAAAACAACGAAACGCCGTCATGTTTAACGCTATGAACAACTTTTGAGGCAACTGCGAAGTAGGCCGGTCTCTGTTTTTCATTGGGTCCCACATTAAAAAAAAGCTTGGTTCCAGGGGCAATTATGAACCGTTCTATAGGCTACCGCTGTTTACCCCTGTTTAATAGGTCTATCCGCCTCTAACTGAACATATCGTTCGGGTTTAAGGATATCCCAGCTCAGCCAGGAGTTAATTGATGCAAATCTGTAAATGCTGCGCCTTGGAGTAAAATAAACACCTTTGTTTCAAACGGACAGACGTCGTGATTGGGCTTTTCCTCTGTTCTGGCAACAAGCCCAATCCATTCATTCATTCATTCATTCATTCATTCATTCATTCATTCATTCATGGGGGGTAGTCCTCTCCTTTAAACATTACACAATAACACGTGGACTCTTGTTTGTTGCCCTGTAGAAAGAAGTTCCCAAACTCTGCACTACTACTACCATGCACCCTGTAGACCTTT
>NC_085874.1:42896790-42901790 GCF_034702125.1 Engraulis encrasicolus | reverse complement strand
GGTCAAAAAAGGTACTGAAACTATGCTGCTCATTGAAACTGGGTTGGCAATCGTCAAATTTGATATTTACATGAAAGTTTACTAAGTAATAAACAAATATTTTCTATTATTGTCCAAGTAGAGTCATTTTTGCAGCTAAAAATGGCTATTTTTGGAAATTCAGTAGGTTAGTGGTGCGCACATCCAAGACGCAGGTGCATGAAAAAAGGCCAAAGTATTGTAGAAATAAGAAGAATGTCCGCACACTGCTCCCGTGTTGCTTTTTTTAATTTTTCTCAAGTGAGCGCTTTCGACAAGTCTGATGAAGAGCGAAAGCTCGAAAGCGCTCACTTGAGAAAAATAAAAAAGCAACACAGGAGCAGTGTGCGGACATTCTTCTTATTTCTACAATATTTTTGGAAATTCAAAATGGCGGACCATGTAGAAGATCCCCCTTTTCATGTATGAAAAGTGCCATTTTTCCAGTCATAATGAATACTTAGAATTTGATGGTGAGTGTGAGGTGAGTGAATGGGCAACATGAATTCTGGAAATAAACAACTAAAAATCTCACACAGTGTCCCTTTAATACTCCACAGCTGGCAGGCTTGTTTTTCATAATTCCTAGCTCATAAGGATATAACCTTGTCTATGTCATTTTGTTGCAAAAATGTTGCTACCTGGGGGCCCAACAGCAGCCTGTTGCCTATGGGGCCCCGGCTCATCTTAATCCAGCTCTCCACATACGTATACACTCACTGTATGATAACCATAATAAGGTTCTCTTCTTTGTGTTTTTTCTTTCTCCTGTTAATTCATGATGTAGCCTCAACAATAGTATGTGATAGTTATTACACCAGTTTGTTTTCACTGCACCTATACCCAATGAGCACTGAATGAGGCTTTTTGCTTTTGTGCTACTTCTACAGTTCTACTTTACACACCTCTGTTCTGCAGTAAAGTGTGTGTGTGTGTGTGCGCGCGCGCGCGCGTGTGTGTGTGTGTGTGTGTGTGTGTGTGTGTGTGTGTGTGTGTGTGTGTGTGTGTGTGTGTGTGTGTGTGTGTGTGTGTGTGTGTGTGTGTGTGTGTGTGTGTGTGTGTGCATTCTCCTCTGGGCCGAAAGTCTAGCGGGACCATGCATGCCATAGCGAGGTGATTTCATCACCACCTCGTCCAGCTAGCTCTAGTATCCATGATTTGCATGTGACGTCAAACGTTCTAGTGGACGGCTACTGGACGGCAAGAGTGCCGCATTAATGGATTCCTATGGGACTCGCAACGTTTAGTAACTCAGTCATAACGTAACTTAGATCGCCGATAAACTAAACACCGTGAACACCCATTGTGCTGTTTGTTACAAAAACAGATAGGGTTACAAACCAGGCGTGACTTTTCACTGGATCTCAAAATAAAACGAGAAAGCTGAGGTGAATCGCGGCAACCAACTGGAAAACCATCAAACTAGCCTACTCAAGTAGCTGGATGAGCACCATGGTAAGTTTCTCATTTGCCATCCTTTGTATCATCATTTGTCTCTTAATTCGTGAACGCTAGTTAATTTAAGTCTAATGTGCAATTTCAGTGGATTTTTCTGTGAGGTCAATGTAAGATGCTTTCCATGATTAACGTTAATTATCAGCATCATTACGCTATGATGGACGTATGCTAAGATATTGCAGGCTGTAACATAAACACGGAATTCATAAAGCTCTTGGTGAAATAGCAAGGCTATGACGTTCATACTGTTAAGGTTCAAATGTAAAAATAAACCATGTGTACATCTCTAGCGCTGATTTCCCAAGTAGTAGGCCTACTCTCCAGCATGATGCTGTCATGATTTGAAATGCCAATCACCTTATCCATGCTGGCCTATTTATAATGACATGCATAGGCCCACCAGTGTCGATGTTGTTGTCAATAATATGAAGTCCACCACTTTGTTGTGTTGTCATCCAAATTGTCTGCCCTCTGAAATCAGTCACACACATCAGAGGCTTAATGGTTTGGGAAGTGTTATTACGATTGGAGGGTTGCAGGTTCAAATCCCATCCTACACCTCTCCCTTCACCTCCCATCCAGGCTGAAGTAGGCCTATGAGCTAGGCACCAAGACCCATGCTGCAGGGACAGTTAACAATTCACTGTGAGTAACGAAGTTGCTTTGGATAAGTGTCAGCTAAGTGTTATCTTTCTGTTTCTCCAGATGAGAAGAGCGATGATCTGATGTCATGACACATTGGATGTATGGAAGAGCCAGAGGTCCAGCACACCAAGTCAAGTTTAGCCGATTTCAACCTCTTAATCACACCAACTCAATGTAGTAATCAGTTCATTCAATGGCTCAAATACTTTATTTTTAGACACAAAGTACAAATACATTTCAAGGTTTTGTAGGTGATGGGAGGGGATATCTATTGTGGGGTGTGCAAGTACTTATTTATATTAATAAATGGTTATCTGAACTAGGCCTGTAATAGTCAACCCATTGATGCTGGATGCTGTGTACTCGTTGTATTGACCTAGGTGCCTGGAGCGACAGCATTTAGGCATGGCATAATGGATTTTTTTAGATTAAAAATGTGGGCATGTTAGAGCTGAATTAACATGTTCTAATGCAAGAGGATGGTCTTAGCTTTTAAAACTCATATGTCTGTATGTGCTTCAGAGACTTATTTAGGGTTTTTTTATAGCATGAGGACCTCTTTCTTAAAAGGGGCATAGGCAATTAGCTGGCATTTTGGTGCCGGCTGAAATGGGTTAATATTATTTACATACAGCACTATCCCCATACCAGTATACCCATGTCACCTGAGATATACATTTAGTGGAGACAATATAATTAGTTAGACTAGACTGAAGATTGACAGGCGGTCATGGGTAAGTGGTTAGAGTGTCAGCCTTGTATCCCAAAGGTTGCCTGTTGGACTCCCGACCCACCAGGTTGGTGGGGGGAGTTAAGTATTCAGTGCTCTCCTCCATGACTGAGATACCCTGAGCATGGTACCGCCACACTGCTCCCTTGGGGCGCCATTGGGGGCTGCCCCCTTGCACGGGTGAAGCATAAATGCAATTTCGTGCAGTGAACACTTGTGTGCTGTGTCACAATGTCAATGGGAGTTGGAGTTTCCCAGTTGGGCTTTCACAGAAAATGTTCTATGTTGTTGTATTAGTACAATAAAATAAGCAAGACATGTCTGGATGGACTTCATCATTTCAGTTATTTATTATCACAGCTACTCACCATCAATGACAACCAGGGCTCACCAGCCAACCAGCCAAATGCTGGGAAAATTAAGTTTTGCTGGTAGAAAAGAAAACATACTTGGCACTTTGACCCATTATTTAATGTACCGGTATGTTTGGAGATTAACATACTAGCCATTTTGGCTACTAGTGAATAAAAAAAGTTAATTTAGAGCCCTTCTGAAAACTCCAACAACTGGTACAGGTGATCAGTGCATCAGGGGAGGAATGTAAGGGTAGGCCCGATGGATGAGGGGAACAGCATCACTGATGGTGAGGTCCTGGTGCTGCTGCAAAGCCAAAGAGGAAGAAGCCTCTCTGGACACCTCTTCATGTTGGCTCCCCCATCTAATTAGAAAAAAAGAAAAGACAAACATGCTATTTAAAATGAATCTAGCCATGCATTGTAATGTACTGGTACAGTACTGAATAATTAACTCCCTTGGCAATATTGTCTGAATAAAAATGTGATGTAAAATGTCAGAAAATAACACTCATCCCAACTTACTAGTCATGTATTTACCTGTGCTGCTGGGATGCTATTCTTGGACGTCATCCTGGCCACCATGACTCATGGTTTTAGTTTGGGTGCTGACCACCTGACTGATGAACCTGCAATTACTAAACAATAAAAACAATAAAATATAAATAACAGGTTTGTTGTGCTTTTCTTTCTCTTGTGAAGGTCATCTTTTCAAATGATTCATTTAATCAAATCAAAATTATTTAATCAAAGTATGTAACCGACATTCTGTCCTATGTGTTTCTACATGTGCAATGTAATGCAACACCGATTTGAAACATTGAAGTATGTCAAGTCAGCTTTTATTGTCACTTTACTTATGGTCATACAAGGGAAACGACGTTTTCTCTCTACCATGCCAGGACATAGGCAGGACTGACAATTACAGACAGACAGAAAGTGCAAGACAGGTAGCAGTGATGGACTGGTAACATAAGTGGTCAATAATAATACAGTACAAATGAACATATTGGACATGTAAACAGAAGATAAGATAATTATATTTCACAATAGCCTACATTGTGCAGACGTGGCTAAACAACAATGAAATCCACTTGGATGAAACGAAGCGAGAGAATTCAAGTTAACCTACAAGATACATCTGAGATGAAAAGATATGCTATTCAAAACACCACTTTGCGAAATGCCTGACACAAAATGTACCGTGCGTCTTGTAGCCTAGTAAGTTAGGTTAGCAGCATTATCTTACCTGTGCCATGCCACGAAGAAGAGGATGCAGCCGCGGTGCCCAGCCACCAATGAAGAAACGGTGCATATGTGCTTATTTTGCCAATGCAGAGGTTTGGTTTAAGTTCACAACTTTACTGAAGAAAATAAACACGGGATAAAAAATATATATCGCAGGCAGAGTAAGTTCATGGCTGGAAGCAAGCAACACTTTCTCTTCTTCTCCCAGTTTGTCGTACCGCCCGTCCCCGTTATGCCATCTAGTGGAGCAGAATACATTTGAATAAATCTATGATTTGAACACATCCACCGTGGCCAACCTAGCCTGATAACGCCAGGTACATATCCCGTTTAAAAAAATACAAGAACTACGTGTTTCTTTGGTATTTTATGGTCAAAGTTGTCTTCGTCTGCATATAATTCCTATGTACGAATGTGTACTTCTGCCGTCCAGCAAAATCGATTACGTAATATTGTGACGTCAATGCAAATGATGGATAGCGCGGCCTATAGCGATTGCCTTCCAGATGATTGCTAAATCAAGTATGGTAGGTAGCAGGCTTCACTCA
>NC_085874.1:42876790-42884290 GCF_034702125.1 Engraulis encrasicolus | reverse complement strand
TGCATAATTATCAGTAATAATGTTAATGATTTTTTAATTGAATCATTAGTCCTCAATCAAGAACATGTGTGTGTGTGGTTTTTCAGTGATCTAGTAGGCCTGTCAGTGCTGGATTTTGGATTCTGTGTACTAGTCCATGTAAGTAATCTGTAGACCAGGGGTGGGGAACCTTTTTCATTCGGGGGCGCCACTTCAAATTCATCAGAGGGCCATGAAAGTCCTCCAAGGGCCATATTATGAACACAAAGCAGGATTTCTTCCTGCACTTTAGGCCTATATTGAAGGCAGCTAGCTTTAAAACAGAACCCACCTTCTCTAGGTCCCCTGAATATAACCTACTTCTAATGCAAATATATTTTCTAAGTTTCCTTTACAAAATATGTCATATTTCATGTGAAGCTGCACAACATTAAATTATATCGGGGGCTGGATAAAACGTCCTCAAAGGCCGCAAACGGCCCTCGAAACATAGGTTCCCCACCACTGCTGTAGACGGCCAAAATGATCTGTAGTGATCTGTGTAAGACCGACAGGCGGACAAAGATGCGTCCACTTATTCAGGAGTAATGGCGGAAACATGATGCCCAATTTTATCCATTGTTTCCTAGTAGGGATATCACGATCCGGTACTCGAAGAAAAGCATAAATATGAAGGTGAAGACCGCGTTTTGGCTGATTTAAAAGAATGAGTGTCAGACGGACGGATGAGTGGACCGGCGGACGGACATACCCTCTTATAGAGATACTAGGACGCATCTAAAAAGTGATCTGTGTAGGGTTTATAGGCTCACAGACATGTGTAAAAAGAGATATGTAGGCTATAGGGCTGTGTTGGGTGATCTGTAGGGCTGTGTAGTGATGTGTGAAGTGTGTAAATTGTGGCATCCCATGTCCCAGTGGACCCTGAGAGCCCACTGTAGAGAATCGATCCGGCCACGCTGTTGCAATCCAGAAATGCAGAGAGAGAGAGAGAGAGAGAGAGAGAGAGAGAGAGAGAGAGAGAGAGAGAGGGAGAAGAGAGAGAAGGAGAGAGAGAGAGAGAGAGAGAGAGAGAGAGAGAGAGAGAGAGAGAGAGAGAGAGAGTAAGGGAGGGAGGGAGAGCATTATCATATTTGGCATACCAATGACTCTAAACTTACACATCATCACTGGGTTCACACGCACGCACGCACACACACACACACACACACACACACACACACACACACACACACACACACACACACACACACACACACACACACACACACACACACACACACACACACACACACACACACACACACACACACAGAGATTGTGATTTTTGCCATTCCCATAGCTCTCCAGTTACTGCAGATCACAGGACACACAGATACAGATACAGAACTGCTGTCTTGCAAGATGTTGGACTTTCTGCATTTACACACACACACACACACACGCGCACACACACATACACACACACACACACACACACACACACACACACACACACACACACACACACACACACACACACACACACACACACACACACACACACACACACACACACACACACATGCTTCTCCCTCATTGAGTGTAACATGACATACAGCAGTGGTTCCCAACCTTTTTCTTCAGGGACCCATGTTTTTACCATTGTAAGCTTTGGTGGCCCAACTGCGCGAGCGCCTGCACAGGAGGGAGTCAAGATACCCTCTGATTCCTGTGATTGCTCATTTTAATTATTTTATTCCTCAATTCATCTTCGGTCAAATATAGAATAAATGTTTAAAGTAGCACTTACATTTTGTTGCTTCTATGCATATACGTATTAGTTAAATGCTTTGTCATTTATTCAACATGGGCAATATATGATTTTTAAAATTAAACCTCTTAAAATCAAGAGGGCTTCGCGACCCTCTGTGGATCTTTGGCGACCCATATATTTTGAATATGTGGGCGTGTACTGTGAATGGGCCTGCCAGGATGGTCATGATTTAACATTCAAGTCTCAAGAGATGTATTGCCATTGACAGAAGGCGACAGATATTTGGAGCAAGGAAATGGGGGGGGGGGGGGAAGGGGAAGGGGTGGGGGTGGTGAGGAATCAGTTCCCCTTTAACGCATGCTGTTCCACCAGTGGAATACTGTAAAAATCCATGAAAAATAAAAACGTACTGTAACTACCAAAGTACTACACCACTATGACAGTGCACAGGGCCTTTTGTAACAATTCATGACTTGGTCATTGCCATTCTGGTAACAGCAAATTTATAACGCCGTATCTTAATGGGTTCAATGCATGCTGTTCCAGCAGTGGAACGCTGTAATCATCATTGAACAAATGGAACTACCGTGTACACCACTATGGCAGTGCACAGGGCCTTTAGTAATGTCAAGACAGACGTGGCCTAGTGGCTTGAGAGTTGGTCTTACAATCGAGGGATTGCCGGTTCGAATCCCCCCCTGACCTCTCCCTACATCTCCATCCATAGCTGAAGTGCCCTTGTGCAAGGCACCTAACCCCACATTGCTCCAGGGACTATAACCAGAACCCTGAAAAATAATAGTTGTAAGTCGCTTTGAATAAAATGAAAGCGTCAGTTAAGTGCAATGTAATGTAATGTAATGTTAAGACATGGTCATTGCAATTCTGGTAACAGCTACTTTATAACAGGGGCCGTGTATTACTGGATTAACACAGCGAAGAGCAAGTAGAACTGGACAGAACAGAACAGAAGAGGCTTTCTACTCTCCTGGATACACTGGAAGACGGGGAACAAGGGATGCACACTTTTTTTATTCCTCTCCTCCTTAGCCATTGCAGACGCCCATTTTTGACTGGCTGTGTGTGTGTGTGTGTGTGTGTGTGTGTGTGTGTGTGTGTGTGTGTGTGTGTGTGTGTGTGTGTGTGTGTGTCAGCGAGAGAGAGCGAGAGAGAGAGAGAGAGAGAGAGAGAGAGAGAGAGAGAGAGAGAGAGAGAGAGAGAGAGAGAGCTTGTGTGTGTTGGCATGCACATCAATGGCGTATTTGCCATTGAGGAAAGGGAGGACGATCCTCCCTCAAAATAATAAAGCCATATCTTCCAGTATAAATTACAGAAAACAAAACATATTTATTATATCTTTGTTATATAATTGTTAGTATTTTATAGCTATTTAGCGATAAAAACATATACTTTAGCGCTTCTAATTCACATAATAGACCTTGGAGGACCGTCCTCCCTTCCATCTTCATTGACTTCCATTATAAATGGTGAAATTTCGGCCGTAGCGCGGGCTTTACTTTTTAACATTGAAGTGAATGGAGCTTAGGGAGGACTTTCCTCCCTTTAGGCGGGTCATGAGCCATGGAAGTAATCTGCCTATCAGCGAAGCTGAATTTATCAAAAGCCAATCAGAATATGACGAGTTGGGTTGACAGACGACAAGCATGGACTCGGTCGTCATGACAACGATATACAAATGTGAGTGTGAGAAGAATGCGGCAGCAGCCAGATAGTGGGAAGTTTGGAGTAATTGGCGAATGTTTTATGAACCCTTAATAAATAATACAAAGGAAAGATCGACTGTTTTCATGTTGTGAATCGCGCAATATCACTCCCTGGATTTAGATTGAAAACCGAATGGAAAGGTCAGTCTGTTTATATCAGTCACTCGCGCGACTCGATCACTACACAATGCAAGCGACGCGCGGATGCAAACGCATTCATGATTCAAATGGTCGGACCATCACCAACGTTTTTAAAAGGTAGTCTTGTTTCAGCATGTCCTACGTGCACAAATAATAGTCTCAATGCTTGTCTTTGCGTTTCTCATTCGTGCTTTTCCCCCAAAAGAGGGTTATTAACAAATGGGAATAAGAATGCTTTTGGCTGCACATGAATGCACTGACCCTAGACTGGCGTTCTTTTCTCCCTCCTCAAGACGAGAAACATGACAGCACGAAGCTCTTCATAAAAAGTCTCTGGCTAAACTTCTAACATGTAGCCTACATCATGTTATGTAGTTTCATTTGGGTGGAATTGGGAACACTAGGCATGGATTTACAAAGTAATCTGTACGACGTATTTTTTGTGAAATAGCCAGACGCACGCTGTTCCATACGCTTGCCAGCTCCTCCTTCCACAGCTGTCGCTCTCGCAGGTAGGCCTACCGTCAAAAGCAAAACGGATAGGCGACCACAACCATAGGCCACGTACCACGTTACGGATCATAAATAAGATGTTAAAAATAAGATAATGGAGGGGGTTTAAAATGTTTAAAAATCTGTAAGAATATGTTGGAAGGAGTTGAGTTTAAAACCCTTAGGTTATAACCCTTAGATATAAGTTACAAGTCACTCAATGTCCTAGGCATTCCTAGGGTCTTCAGAATTGTCAATTTTTGCCTATGGTTAAAAAAAAACAAAAAAAAACACAACTGACAGGATGAAATGCCATGCTGCCTTTGGTCAAAGTTAGATATGCTCCCTATGAAACTTTCTACTTTCTATAATATTTTCCTTCACTCTTCTCTTTCTTTCCCCTCAAACACTTTGGGCAGTTATGTATGATAATATATTATACAAAGTTTGTTGCAATTATTTTATAGATGTCATAAGTCAGCTTTCCAGACAACACAATGCCATATCAGTTAAGTTACCTAGTAGGCCTACAACCTAATACTAAGCATCTGCCATTACTAACCCCATTTACTCGCATCTATCCGACTGACCACCTCCTTGTCCTCCCTAATTTTTATGACCAAAAGACGCCACTGATGCACATGTGTGTAAACAGTAGCTTTACTTTACTGACACAATGTAAAATATATTCCCGGCACTGATCCATCCACCTCACTCCCACCTCTCAATGCTTACTCAGCCTCTCGGCCGCCTACACACACACACACGCACGCACGCACGCACGCACGCACGCACGCACGCAGGCAGGCAGGCAGGCAGGCACGCACGCACGCACGCACGCACGCACGCACGCACGCACGCACGCACGCACACACACACACACCATCCCCAAGGGGTTTGCTCCAATGGCCATCTCCATGATAGCATGTGCCCGCTACAGCTAGTCTGACCTTACAGGGTCAGAGGTCAAAGTGCATCCTCTCCACTCCAGCCCAGACCAGCACAGGAACAACTGAACAGCTCTCACAACCACAGCTACCCAGTATGCCATAGAGGTGTGTGTGTGTGTGTGTGTGTGTGTGTGTGTGTGTGTGTGTGTGTGTGTGTGTGTGTGTGTGTGTGTGTGTGTGTGTGTGTGTGTGTGTGTGTGTGTGTGTGTGTGTGTGTGTGTGTTTAGTGGAAGTTAACGGAGCCGGAAGCCTGCTGTGGAGCGGACAGACAGACAGACAGACACACACACACACACACACACACACACACACACACACACACACACACACACACACACACACACACACACACACACACACACACACACACACACACACACACACAGTCTCTGGTGTGATATGCTGCTGAGCTGTGCCATGGGTTTGCCTTCTCTTTCACTTGCACCTCCAGCAAACCATTTCACTCACTTAACACCCCAAAAACACAGTAATTAGCACTAAGCTGTGTGTGTGTGTGTGTTTTGTGTGTGTGTGTGTGTGCGCGCGCGTGCATTTGTGTGTGTGTGTGTGTGTCTGTGTGTTGCAGTCTCCAAAGGAAACAGGCATTATTTGTTTTTGTCTGATCTACGAGGTTAACTACTGCAGCTGCCTCTGCTCTCTCTCTCTCTCTCTCTCTCTCTCTCTCTCTCTCTCTCTCTCTCTCTCTCTGACACGCACACACAGAAAAACAGTGAGACAGAGAACTGCCTCGTCACCCCACCCCACACACACACACACACACACACACACACACACACACACACACACACACACACACACACACACACACACACACACACACACACACACACACACACACACACCAAAATCAAATCATTTCTAAAACAGGCACACTGGACCTTTGCGCCGGATAAAGAACAATGAACATGCATGAGTGTACGGTATATGCGTGCGTGTGTGCGTGTGTGTGTGTGTGTGTGTGTGTGTGTGTGTGTGTGTGTGTGTGTGTGTGTGTGTGTGTGTGTGTGTGTGTGTGTGTGTGTGTGTCTGTGTGTGTGTGTGTGTGTGTGTGTGTGTGTGTGTGTGTGTGCGTGTGTGCGCAGACCTGCGTAGACAATAGGCCAATAGATAAATTCACAATGGCCCAGTAAACTCTTCACCCTCCACACCACACGGGGTTAACTCGCTCTGGCCCAGCCTCATGGGTGTAAGCCCCTTCAGCTGATACATACGCGTGTGTGTGTGTGTGTGTGTGTGTGTGTGTGTGTGTGTGTGTGTGTGTGTGTGTGTGTGTGTGTGTGTGTGTCTGTGTGTCTGTGTGTGTGAATGTGAGTGTGTGGGTGGCATGAGGCATTTGTATGGTAGTTGGAACTGTGCCAGTTAAATAGTAACCAATTTACAACTCTTTTGTCCTGTCCATCTGTCTGTCTGTCTGTCTGTCTGAATCTCTCTGTGTCTGCCTGCATGTCTGCCTGTGTATCAACCTGTCTGTCTGTCTGTCTGCCTGTTTGTCTTTCTGTCTGACTGTTTATTTAGATTCAGTGATTCAAAATCAAAGTTTCTATCTATCTATCTATCTATCTATCTATCTATCTATCTATCTATCTATCTATCTATCTATCTATCTATCTATCTATCTATCTATCTATCTATCTATCTATCTGTCTATCTGTCTGTCTGTCTATCTATGTCTGTTTGACTGTCGATCTGTCTATCTGTCTGTATGTCTGTCTGTCTGTCTGTCTGTTGATCGGCCTGCCTGCCTGTCTGTCTATCTGCCTGCCTGCCTGCCTGTCTGTCTGCCAGCCTATCTCTCTGTTTGCCTGCTTGTCTGCCTGTCAGCCTATCTGTCTGTTTGCCTGCCTCTCTGCCTGCCTGCCTGTCTGTCCTCTGGTCTGTCTCCTTGACACAGTATTGGATATAGAGGACAGTAATGTATCATGCCATTGTTCTGGCCAGTAGCACCTGAGAGCAGGCCGTCCAACAGGAGGGGACAATTGGGTTAGTTGTGCCGGGCCCTGCTGGGACAGAGGGAGCCTAAACTTCAGTCCTAACTATCTTCATTGTCTGTGTTGAGAGGCAGACCCCTGTTTCAGATGATTTTGTCCCAGGCCCGATCAAAAGCGGTCAGCGGCCTTGCGTGAAAGGGAACATGGCATATGTTAGGGATCTCTGAAGTGCCACATTTGGCCTAGAGAGAGAGAGTCTAGGCAGACAGCTTCCAACTCTCTCAATTCAGTTTCCAACTTTTGGGCCCAGACGAACCATTTTACAGCAGCTTCATTAGGCAGGGTATCATTATGGGATGATAACGAGGTGCCAACTAAATGAGGTCTGGTGTGTTTGCGACGGGAAAACATCACTTGGTCTACTGGAGTGATGTCATTGCTGACTAGGGCTGCAACGATCAATCAATTCATGATTCGATTCGTATCACGATTTTTGACCTACGGTTCCA
>NC_085874.1:42849290-42859290 GCF_034702125.1 Engraulis encrasicolus | reverse complement strand
TGTGTGTGCGTCTGTGTGTTTGTGTATGTGTGTGTGTGTGTGTGTGTGTGTGCGTGCGTGCGTGCGTGCGTGCGTGCGTGTGCGTGTACGTGTACGTGTACGTGTTCGTGTGTGTGTGTGTGTGTGTGTGTGTGTGTGTGTGTGTGTGTGTGTGTGTGTGTGTGTGTGTTCCCTCAATGTGACAATAAAGGTTATTTTCTAGCACTTTCCGTGCCGCTCTCTCAGCTCCACCGCAATCGGCGTGCTTGGCAATGGACTCCTATGGCCTGAAGCGCTTCCTCACATTTCCATCACTCTTTCTTGTTTTCACTCTTTCTTTTCTTTTCCCTCTCTGTCTCTTTCTTTTCTCTCCCTCTATCTCTGTATATCGGTCCTCCTCTACCTCCTCCTCCTTTTTCCTTTCCATGCCATTCACAGGCTCTTTCACAGGCGTCGGTACACTTAAGCCGGCCGCTGTTTTCAGCAGGTAATCCACCAGAGAATGGCCGGCCTTAGCCTGTGGGCAGCCAGCGGGGGAAGAAATGGAGAAGGAGAGAGGAGAAGGAGGAGAGGAGAAAGACAAGACACAGACAAAGATTCTGAGAAGGAGAAGAGAGAGAGAGAGGGAGGGACAGAGAGAGAGAGATACTCCGGAGGAGGGGAAGAGAAAAGAAAGACAGGACGCACACAAATATTCTGAGAAGGAGAAGAGAGAGGGACACAGAGAGAGAGAGGCCAAGAGAGATAAAGAGGGAGAGAGACAGAGGTTCTCTGGAGGAGGAGGAGAAGGGAAAAGGGAAAGACACAGGCAATGTTTCTGAGAAAGACAAGAGAGAGTCAGAGACAAGGTTTCCGAGGAAGACAGGAGAAAGTGAGCGTCAAAGATACTGACAGAAGGAGAGGAAAGAAAGGAAAGACACAGACAAAGATTTTGAGAAGGAGAAGAGAGAGACAGAGATACTGAGAAGGAAAAGAGAGATGAAATGGAAGACACAGGGAAAGAACAATTGAGAGACAACAATACTGAAAGAAGGAAGAGAAGAAGGAAGAGAGAGTCCTGAAGAATAAGAGGCAGAGGGTCCTTCTCAAAACCTAGTGCAGTGCACATCCAAGTGTATCCGCCTAATTAGTCACGCCCAGTGATTGGATACTCTTTGGTGAACTCCACGGAAAACCCAATCACTGGGTGTGACTTATAAAGAGTATCCAATCACTGGGTGTGACTAATTAGGCTGATACACTTGGAAGTGCACTGCACTAGGTTTTGAAAAGGGCCCAGAGAGGAGGCAGAGAATAGAGGAGGACTCTGAGGAAGTCGCAGGTGCGCCGAAAAGTCAATCACTTTGTGCACCAAAATAAAAAACTTCGGTAACACTTTATGTGTAAGCAGTAAGGGCCAGAATACAATGTGTATAAGCTCCTGGTACACTGTGTGAACAAACCCTGAACAGTGTGAAAACAGATGTGGAATAAGGGTCCCTATTCTAAAGTGATGCATTGCTCAGCCCAGATGGCTTAGGGCCCCCGCACTACCTAGGGCCCCCACTCTACGTCCCCACCCCGGGAAGCAAAGTGTAAGAACATTTCAGATTCTACATTTGTCTCAGTAGGTATGAAGATCTCACTCATTCTACTCAGTATGTCAGTGAGTAATTAGAAGCATTATATAGCAAGGATTGGACGTAAAGTTATCAATGACGGTGGGTGGTGAGATGTCATTTTTTCATACACCAATTAGTTTTAATTGTAAAAACCCTACAATAAATGCAGAATATAACGATGAGTAATAGTTTGGAAGCGAAACTAAGCTATTCCTTTCTGATAAATAAGTTAATGTTTGAGAAACTTAGCTACAAGAAGTGCAGTGCATGATGGGTACGCCCTTAGTCAGAAATGCAATGCATGGCCAATGCAGCAATGATAATATTTCTGTTGTTACGTACATGGCAAATTGTTTGGATAGCAACTAAATTTCACAAGTGAGGGGAGGAGCTAAGGACATAGGCTCAGAGCTGGGTAGGTTGTCTGTTGGCCTAGATTGCGTACCCATCATGCACTGCACTTCTTGAAGCTAATGTTCTCAAACATTCACTTAATTATCACAAAAGAGTAGTTTAGTTTTGCTTCAAAACTATTATTCTAATGTTCTGCATTTATTTTGGGTTTTTTTTTACAATTAAAACTCAGTGGTACATGAAAAAAAATTACATCTCACCAACCCACCGCCATTGACAAGTGTACGTTCAATCCTTGCTATATATAGGCTCTTGTTACCTCCCTCTCATTGATATGAACAAGAGAAAACTAGATGACTCAGCTAAGTGATTGTTAATTATATGATATACCCTTACACTTTGTAGGTCAGGGGGGCTAGGTAGTGCAGGCCTGGGTGGTGTGGGGGCCCTAGGACTTTGGTAGTGCAGAGGCCCTGAGCCAGCTGGGCTGACCAATGCATCACTTTAGAATAGGGACCCTTATTCTGCATCTGTTTTCACACTGTTCAGGGTTTGTTCACACAGTGTGTCGGGAGCTTATACACATTGTATTCTGCCACTTACTACTTACTAATAAATAGAAATATAGGCTTACTGGTCCTTACTAAGGTTATATTGGTAATAAAACCCTAATTGGGCATGAACAAGACATTTGTGAATACGTGCTTAACAACTGTCTTATTTTGCTTAGTACATGCCTTACAAGTTGCTTATACAGGCATTAATATTGTATGTATTAGTGCTAATAGATGTGTCCCTAAAATAAAGTGTTACCAAAACCTCTAAAAAGGTTGTGAGTGCTCCAGTCATCCCTGGGTCTAGACACTGTGCAGTAGCCCAGTTTGTCTTGATACTGCTGTCCTTGACTGTGAGCACCACCAAGGCTGACGCTCTTTGAAGGGGACTAAAGCCGGGCTTACACTGTGCAACTTTTTGCCTGATTTTGCCACGATTTGGCACTCGCACGACTTTTTGGGGAGTCGGGCGGATTTCTTGCTCAATCGCAGGTCAATTGTGAGTCTCGCGTCGTGTAGTGTACATGGGGTAACGACAAGCGAGTTCACCTCACGATCGTGCAATCGTAGGGTCGCAAGAAAATCAAAACTGTTTGAAATCCTGGTCGTCCCTCGTGAGTAACTCGCACAGTTAAAGCAGTGCTACGACCCGGTTTGGCACTACACATGCACAAGTTAATAGGGCCATGCGATTCGCTCTTGTGGGCGTCCTCATCTCCACATCAGGTGTGCATGTTCCCTCCTCTGCAGAACCGGGAAACATGCCTTTCGTGTCGCACAGTGGAGTATTGGCCTCTACTCATTCAATCTGCATTGCATACAAATGGACAGTTACACTTGGACACTCATGGGTCAATCAAATATGGTAGATAAGAGGAAGATACTTCAGTCTCTGACTTTTCTGAGATCCGTGGGATGTCAGGTGAACGCCCCTTAAGGAGAGCTTTGGTGAGGAGACCTTTGGAGTCTAACGGTTGAGAATCAATGAAGTCCCCTTAGCGCTGTAGATGAAGATGGAGTGTAGAATGTAGAGTGTGTGTGGTGAAGAGTTGAATGTGTGTGGTGTGAAGAGATGATAGTGTGTGTGGGGTGTGTGAGTGACTGGCAGGCTGATCCAGGTCTCATTTGTCTGATACATCCTGCAGCTTAAGGCTTTCACTCACACACACACACGCACGCACGCACGCACGCACGCACGCACGCACGCACGCACGCACGCACACACACACACACACACACACACACACACACACACACACACACACACACACACACACACACTCTCTCTCTCTCTCTCTCTCTCTCTCTCTCTCTCTCTCTCTCTCTCTCTCTCTCTCTCTCTCTCTCTCTCTCTCTCTCTCTCTCTCTCTCTCTCTCTCTCACACACACACACACACACACACAGACAACACACACACAGTCACTCACACTCACACACGGCTGGTTCGTCCGCTACATCCTGCAGCTTAAGGCTTTTCGCTGGCTAAGTGCTGGGGCTGGCATGTGGGGTGACAGCCAAATCCTCAGAGTGCCAGCAGCTCGCTCTGAAGGTGAAGGGGGGAGAGAGAGAGAGAGAGAGAGAGAGAGAGAGAGAGAGAGAGAGATAGAGAGATAGAGAGAGAGACTTTTTTTGACTTTCAAACTTAATTTATTGCACATTTATTCTTTCTTAAGATTCTTTACAATAAACAGTTAGTTAAAACATTAAAAAGCAGCCTAAAATAAATCAATCAATAAATAAATAAATATACATGAGTCCGTGTGTCACAATTAATCAGGCTGCAAATCCTCTAACAGGGTGTTGAAAGTAAGTGTGCCATGCTCAAGATAACAAACAGAACTCTTGTAACACCATATCTTCTCAAAAGATACCCAAGATCATTAATTTCACTATACAAATGAAAATCAGAGAGAGAGAGAGAGAGAGAGAGAGAGAGAGAGAGAGAAAAAGAGAGAGAGAAAGAGAAAGAGAAAGAGAGAGAGAGAGTGGGAGAGAGAGGGGGGGGTATTAGAAGTGCTATGTAGCAAGAGAATGAGACAACGAAGACAGGATGGTCGGGGATAGAGAGAAAGGAGAGACAGAGAGAGAGGACTGAAGAGTGAGAGAGAGAAAGTGAAAAGACAGAGAGAGAAAAAGAGATGAAGTCAGAGCGACAGAAAGGGAGTGGGGAAAGATAGTAGAGAGAGAGAGAGAGAGAGAGAGAGAGAGAGAGAGAGAGAGAGAGAGAGAGAGAGAGAGAGAGAGAGAGTAGAACTACGCCGAAGCGCTTTTGGAGTGAAGGAGAAGAGAGTGGAGGGGTGGTCAATGGAGGAGAGAATAAAGAGAAGAGAAGACTTAAGTTGAGTGGAGCTCACAGAGGTGTGGCAATAAGAGGTCTGTTAGCAGTCATGGGTAAGCGGTTAGGCCGCTAGCGTCTCAGACTTGTACTCCGAAGGTTGCCGGTTTGACTCTTGACCCGCCAGGTTGGTGGGGGGAGTAGTTAAACAGTGCTCTCCCCCATTGTCCTCCATGACTGAGGTACCCTGAGCATGGTACCGTCCCACCGCACTGGGCGCCATTGGGGGCTGCCTCCTTGCATGGGGAAGACATAGATGCAATATCGTTGTGTGCAGTGAGCACTGTGCGTTGTGTCACAATGACAATGGGAGTTGGACTTTCTCAGGTGGGCTTTCTTTCCTTCTTTCTTTCTTTCTTTCTTTCTTTCTTTCTTTCTTTCTTTCTTTCTTTCGAGAAAGTTGGCACTTTGCTCAAACACATAAACATGTAAACTCGCCATAATGCAAACCAATGCACGTGCACTGCACACACACACACACACACACACATGCCCGCTTGCACATATGCATGCATACGCATGCACAACCATGGGTACACACCAGGCATGTGCGCTCCAATACGGCAGGGGAGGCAGTGCCTCACCAACCCTATGAGAATGATGAGATGCAGTAAATATGAATAATAGTAACAAGAATTTGTTTTCGAGCATCTGCAGCATAACTACTATTTGTGCAGTAGTTAAACAGTTTCAATAATTTTCAATAATTTTCGTCACCAAAATCGTAATATTTGCCCATTGCATGTCAAATTGCTCCCAATACGCTGAATTTGGGGCAACTCCTTGTTTGCCTCACGCCGGATTGCGCAATCCCACGTTAACAAGCTTGTGCTCATGCGCCATTTTGCTCGTTCTGTGTATGCAACCTGGTAATATTGTATTAAACGTTTTTATACACTTAATAAAAATATGTATGGTGTGCCCTCATTTTCCTGATAATTTTTTTGCTATTTTCTATGTGTGATTATCATTTCTTTACTCTGAACGCTTTGGCATAACGCCCACTTAAAGATACAGTGGTGAGGCCAGCAGCAGTCTGGCCGCAATCTCATTCTGGCATTGAGAGTCTTTCTGGCAGTTACGTCATAGCGAATCTGAAGTTCAGTCCGTCGTGTCATTAGTGTTGGCTAGCTTGTTCACTTTGACTGCTACCATGGAAGTGAATTTCATAACGAAACTAAGAGCTTCAAGTAACAGGAATTAACAGGACAGAATAAGGTAGGAAATCCGTTTTCCCCCTGATGTGCTCGCCGAAGCACTAAGTTTACTATTTGGTGGCAATGTTGTTATCGATGTTGTCTACTTGTCTTCCGTCTAACAAGCCCTCACTTCAAAAGGAAAGCACCTGTGCTATCCTGTCACCAAGCTAACACCACTTTCCAAAATGCACACCTTTCCTGAAATCATGGTGGGCTGCCCGAGTGGTTTAGTTACCATATGTAGGCCTAATGTGATGTGTGTAGATTCGCTTGTGTTTGTTGGGCATCTGCGTGTGACTGGAGTGAACAGTGTACAGTGCGAGGCAGCGAGAACAGTGTCTGGCTGCGCAAGCTACTTGTAGAACCTAGTAGTAAGCTAACATTTAGCTCCACTAGACAAGCTACATCCAATAGAAATATTAAGCTAGCTCCATCTGTAAAATGTAGCAAACTACATCATTACAAGCTACTTCAACTAGAAATTCAAAATCACAGCATAGTTGTATTATTTGGGCTGCAAAACTGACATCTGATATGTCTGTTGGATATGATAGACCCATACGATATTTTTGGCCATGGTACCTATGGTCAATCTGCTGGCTTCTTTGCTCTCCTGTCTCCCCCCGGTGTGTGCGCATTTTGCCTCGTCATTAGTTTTGCGAGTTTGATTGCGAGTTTTGATACTGGTCTGATGGAGGTAGAGTGACATAGCGCATAAAAATGTCAATAGAAACAAAGTTGTGGACATCCGTGTGTATGATTTGATTGCTCGAGACATTTTTGGGAGATAATAGTCCATGGTCTGGCAACTAGCCGTCTTTCTCCCCTGCCTTCAGTGTGTGTGTGTGTGTGTGTGCGCGTGTGTGTGCCTGTCGCGTTTGGGAGTTCCATTGGCGCACGGCAAGAGCATATGGCAAGCCGTTTTAACATATAATAGCCAGAATGGATATGTGTTGCAGTTGTGCATGGAAATGTTGCGTTTCTCCGATGACGTTTTTTTTTTAATTATTATTTTTTTAGCTTCCCCAACAGTCTTTCTGTAGTGCCGCCTATGTGTAGGCCTACCTTATGTTAAGAAAGCTATGACATATGAAACTTATCGTTAGGCCTATTTGGCAAATATTTACTAATAATGTAGCTGTATATTTGAAAATCTGATATTGGAAAAGTCAGTGCCTCACCAGCCATAAACTTCACCGCACGTTACTGGTACACACACACACACACACACACACACACACACACACACACACACACACACACACACACACACACACACACACACACACACACACATAGACACACACACACACACTGACAGACAGACACACACTGACAGACAGACAGACAGACAGACAGACACACACACACACACACACAGACACACACACACACAGACACACACACACACAGACACACACACACACACACACACACACACACACACACACACACACACACACACACACACACACACAACACACACACACACACACACACACACACACACACACACACACACACACACACACACACACACACACACACACACACACACACACACACACACACAGAGGAGTTAGTGGAGGTGTAGAATGGAGGTAAGTAGCTTGGCGAGGCTGTCGGGACTTGTCCACATGGTGCATTCCAAAAGGCCCAGCTCGCAGATCACCCTAAACACTCGCTGTTTGACATTTATTTCACAGACACACACACACACACACACACACACACACACACACACACACACACACACACACACACACACACACACACACACACACACACACACACACACACACACACACACACACACAAACACATACGCACTAACACACACACACCACACACACACACACACACACACACACACACACACACACACACACACACACACACACACACACACACACACACACACAGATAGGGCCTACACACACACACACACACACACACACACACACACACACACACACACACACACACACACACACACACACACACACACACACATAGGGCCTACACACACGCACACACGTACACACGCACGCATACACCCATGCACATGCACACACACAGGCACGCATGCACCACACACACACACACACACACACACACACACACACACACACACACACACACACACACACACACACACACACACACACACACACACACACACTTTCTTTCTCTCTTAAGCACTCACACACATTCACGCTCTTTCTCTGCCTGCACTCATACTCCTTGGAAATGTTATTCAAGCATGCTCACATACATGGCTTTAGTGACTTTAAGGAAGGAAGGCTTGCACAGAAATATATCCCTGTGTGTGTATCTGTACGGTATGTGTCCGTGTATGTGTGTCCCTGTCTGTCTTCCAGTGTGTTTCTATGTATGTGTCCCTGTAGTATGTGTGCTTCTTTGCAAACAAAACCAACTGAACTTCTTCAATCAACCTTTGCAGATACAAAGCAGTAATACCCACATTACATTAACTAAACCACTAAACACACACAATCATGGCAATGGCATCTGTGCGTGTCAGTGTGTGCGTGTGCGTGTGCCTGTGCACATGTGTGAGTGTGCGTGTGTGTTATTTGTCTCTGTTGCTGAAGCGTTCGTCATGAACAATAACAAGACCAATGGGAGTACTTCCTGGTTTCCACGGTAACGCCATAACCGTGTAATGACGGGTGTTCTCCCCAAGAGCATCTCTGAGGTGGTCTACGACGTGCGCACGCACACACACACACACACACGCACACACACACACACATTCAGAGAGTGGGGCAACCACACACACACACACACACACACACACACACACACACACACACACACACACACACACACACACACACACACACACACACACACACACACACACACACACACACACACACACATTCAGAGAGTGGGGCAAGCCCGTGCACATGCCCATGCTCCTCTGTGTGGCACTATCGTCACGTTTGTTTACGTTTCGCTGAACCTTCAAACGGAAGAGCACACATTCATGCTGTAACACACACACACACACACACACACACACACACACACACACACACACACACACACACACACACACACACACACACACACACACACACACACTGGTTTCATCGCCAAAACAAAAGCATATGGAAACGGCGACAGCAGCCAAGCATGCAGGATCTGAGGAGGAGAAGGAAGCCATTCATGATGAACACACCTCGCGTGCATCCCAATACAGCAGGGGTGGGGAACCTATGTCTCGAGAGCCGTTTGCAGCCATTGATGCCGTTTTATCCGGCCCCCGATATAATTTAAATGTTATTCAGCGTCACATGAAATATGACATATTTTGTAAAGGAATCTTAGAAAATACATTTGCAATACAGTTAAGTTATATTCAGAGAACCTAAAGAAGGTGGTGTTTGTTTAAATGTGGCTGCCTTCAATATAGGCCTAAAGTGAAGGGGAAAATCCTGGTTTGTGTTCATAGTACGGCCCTTGGAGAAAACAATAAAGTTTCCCCTTAGGGTGTCTGCCTAGCCACAACAAACTTTTGGGGGACTGTTCATTCTGTTCAAACTTTGGGGGACTTCACCATTCACCATCCCGATTGCAAATGAGAAAAGGACATCAGAATTGCGCTTTCTCAATATGTTGAATTGATTTTCTGTAGTCAGTGACGTCATTATGAGGTCACAAGCAGGCAAGTAAGCAAGGGAGGACGCAAGTCCGCATATTGGAATTCACTCCTTATAATTGTTATCTTTACCTTGCCTGCATTTCCCTTTTGGAAGACAGGCACAAAGAGAAAGAGGTGGAGAGATGGAGATATGGGAGAGAGAGAGAGAGAGAGAGAGAGATAGAGATGGAGATATGGGAGAGAGAGAGAGGGGGGGGGGGAGAAAAATAGAGAAAGAGTAAATGGAGTGAGGGACAGACCAACAGACAGAAAGAAGGAGAGAGAGAGAGAGAGACAGAGACAGAGA
>NC_085874.1:42836790-42839290 GCF_034702125.1 Engraulis encrasicolus | reverse complement strand
TTCTTGAATTTCATGCAGACTTGGGATGTCTGGTCTTCCCACTGCCGGCAATCTGCAGGCTTTAAGTCCCGTGGTCAGGTGAAGAAGAGCATGTAGCTTCCTCCGTGATCAAACTCAAAATGAAATATAATATGCAGCAGCTTCTAATGCACGAGAGAGAGAGAGAGAGAGAGAGAGAGAGAGAGAGAGAGAGAGCGCGCAGCCTGCACCTGGATGTGTGTGTGTGTGTGTGATGCTCTTTTGCTCTATGATGTTGAAATTACTGATTTGGGTTTTGGTGGAAAATGACCAAGTAACAAGGTGAATATTTGCTGCAATAGGCAATATTAGTAATACTTTGTGAAATAACAATAGCCATTGTAGGTTATTCATTTTACACAATATTGACTAAAATGACTAAAAATTGAAATGTTGACTAAAATTTGAAATGTTGACTGAAATGACTAAAATGACTAAAATTTGACTATGACTAAAATTGATTTTCGTCATTTTGACTAAGACTAAGACTAAATTGGGAAGGCAATGACTAAAATATGACTAAGACTAAAATTGATTTTCGTCATTGTGACTAAGACTAAGACTAAATCAAAAAAAGCTGACGAAATTAACACTGGTGTATACCCACTACACTACACAGACTAGCCTTCTCCTTCTCTATGGAGACGAGCCTTCTCTCTCTCTCTCTCTCTCTCTCTCTCTCTCTCTCTCTCTCTCTTTCTTGCTTTCTCTCTATCTCCCTCTGTCTTTTCAGCTTCTCTTCTACAAACACTATCCTTCTCTCTCTGCCTCTCTCTCTGCCTCTCTCTCTCTCTCTCTCTCTCTCTCTCTCTCTCTCTCTCTGTATCTCTCTCACACACACACACACACACACACACACACACACACACACACACACACACACACACACACACACACACACACACACACACACCATCTTGTCTTCACCTGCTTCGTTAGTTCTGCATCACCTTTCTCTCGTCGTACCAGTGTTGTTGTTTCTGCGCAGCCATGTCAGAGAAGCCCCTTTTTTTCAACCTTTTTACCTTCCGCTCCTTTCATCACCGCTCCGCAATACCAGCCCATTTCTCCTCTCCTCATTTCCTCTCATCGTCTTTCGTCCGTCTCCCTATCTCTCCATCTTTCCTTTCTCTCTTTGCCATTATTGTGGTAACTTACTCTCAACTAGAGATGCACCAGATCCGGTTCCGGTTCCGGTTCCGGATCCGGATCCGGATCCGGCAGGATAATAGGGTTTTTCACAGGATCCGGGTCCGGCAGGATCTTAAGCAGTGGATCCGGTATCCGGCATGTTACCTAAAAATCAGGGTCTGGTGCATCTCTAGCCTAGGCTTTTCAGTCAGTCTTTTACAACCCCAATCACTGCATGGATTGAAAGCAATTTGGAAGCGGCCATTGCAGGCAGTGTGGCAATGAGCCAATGAGTCTAAAAAATAGTTTGAGCCAACGTAATGAAAAGGGCCCACGTGTGCGAGTAGACTATATGTTTCAACCCTTTTTTAGGTTGCGGTATCCGGTCCCGGATCCGGCAGGATTTTAAGCAGTGGATCGGGTATCCGGTGCATCTCTACTCCGGTGCATCTCTACTCTCGACCACTGGGTCCTGGTAGCTACTGTACTGTAGCCTCTGCCATGCATGCCTGTCCTGTTAGACTGTTCATTTAAGCGATTTAAAGGTTATTTCACAAACTGGATTTATTAACAGACATGATTTTTAGAATCAAATATTTTTTTTGCTTGTAAGCAAACATTTACTCTACACTTTGCTTTATGTCTTTACCTTCTGACGACACGTCAAACATCTCTGAGTTTTCTGTGCTATCTGAAGACACGTTATCGTAGTTTGGGAAATCCCATGCTGCTTTGCAACCGGCATTCCGATATCAAAGACAGCGTGGATGCTCATCTCATAGCACTAGTCTGAGGTAGGGAGTAGGGCTACACGATATTAGAAAAATATGCGATACACGATAACATGACTGTATACTGCGATATCGATATTAATCGCGATATTTAATACATGCCTATATTTTCCCCTCTCTACTTGCCATTCTACACTTAATCATGTATAAAACAAGTGAGAGCAATGTTTTATTGCCAACATATTTTTTTATTAGTAAAAAACATGGCTAATATACAACATCAACTTAAAATGACAACATTTTTAATGCATTTCTTAACCTTCTCCCCAAATTTGCTATTATTAAAAATTTAAAACTGTTTACGATATGTGCACAACTTTCGCGATGCGTATATCGCAAGCTGTGATATCGCGATATCAATACATTTTCGATATATCGTGCAGCCCTAGTAGGGAGCCAATACGAGTATGCGGAGGGGTGGAAAAATGATGACGCATATGGAAGTTTGGAGTTTGTTTGAATAGAAACAACACGATTGGCTATGGGCTACATACATAGCATACATACATACGTATTTATGTATGTATGTATGTATGTATGTATGTATGTATGTATGTATG
>NC_085874.1:42826790-42829290 GCF_034702125.1 Engraulis encrasicolus | reverse complement strand
GCCCAGGACAACTGACCCCTTTGTCCCCCCTTGTCGGCTCCCCTGTGTGTGTGTGTCATAGTGTGTGTTGTATGGGGGCTGTGTGATAAAATCCAATTAGCATGACATTGTCAGACATGTTTCATTGTGTGTGTGTGTGTGTGTGTGTGTGTGTGTGTGTGTGTGTGTGTGTGTGTGTGTGTGTGTGTGTGTGTGTGTGTGTGTGTGTGTGTGTGTGTGTGTGTGTGTGTGTGTGTGTGTGTGTGTGTGTTTCTCTGTGTGTGCTTGTGTGTGTCCTTTTTTTCTTATTTTTCAGATCCATCCATCCTCTCCTCTGCCTCATGCATTGATAGACCTCCTCATAGTATCTCCCTATCTTTCGTTTTTCGTTTTCATTCAGTCTCCATCTCTTTATCTTTTCTTCCCCCTGTTTCTTTTTCATCCCTCCTGCTCTCTTTTCCCTCTCCCTTCATTTCTTTCCATTCACAGTATCCATCTTGCTCTCGCTCTCTCTCTCTCTCTCTCTCCTGCACTCTTTCTCTCCTGTACAGCTTCTTGTGACTCTCTCCTCTCTTTCTCTCTTCTGCCGCCTCCCTCCATCCCTCTCTCCCTCACTGTTCTGCCCTTCCATTCCCTTCATATCCTTCTCCCACCCTCTAATTCTCTTTCCCCTTCATCACTTGTTTTTTTCACTCTCTCTTCATTCATCCCTTCATCGCTCCTTCTTATCTTGTCATGTCTCTCTTCACTCCACACAGTAGGACATCTCAATGAGAAAAAACGACAGCTGTGTGTGTGTGTGTGTGTGTGTGTGTGTGTGTGTGTGTGTGTGTGTGTGTGTGTGTGTGTGTGTGTGTGTGTGTGTGTGTGTGTGTGTGTGTGTGTGTGTGTGTGTGTGCGCGTGTGTGTATGTGTGTGTTTGTGTGTTTGTGTGTCTAGCAGTGATGGAAGTTATTTTCTGTAATGAGCAAAGTCTTGCCACCACAGACTCCTGATTTAATATATTATATTTAATATATTATGTATTAATTTATTTAAGTATATTTTGTTATACCACATAATCTATAAAACATGATTAAAATAAATATTCTCAGGTTGATGTTTTGCGTGGGTAGAGGACACCCATTTCACATTTGAAGTTTGGATGAAGGCTAAGAGTACTTGAAAGGGTGTATCACGATACTGCCTTCTTGTGCTGCGATACAGTATCATGACTCTGCGTATCACGATTTTAAATATATACGATATGATACAATATCGTGGTAACACTTTATTTTAGGGGTACATCTATTAGCACTAATACAGACAATGTTAATGCCTACATAAGTAACTTGTAAGGCATGTACTAAGCAAACACTAAGGCCTACTAGGTCCTTACTAAGGTTAAATTGGTAATAAATCCCCTATTGTGCATGAACAAGACATTTGCGAATACATGCCTTAAACACATGCTTGATTTTGCTTTGTACATGCCTTACAAGTTACTTACAGCCCTAATCCTCTGCTCTCCTGTAGCTCACAATCTGGTGTGTCAACATGAAGTACTTGTTTCCAGCAATAAAGGCACTGTCCCCTAGTTTACATGAGACTTTTAATTCAGAATGAATTCACTTAATTCTGAATAAAGCTTAATTCTGCTTTGAAAATACCATGTAAATACCTCACAATTCGGAATTAGATGAAAGATCAAAGTAAACACAAGTATTTAATCCTGAATTATTAATTCGGAATTGAAAACGTCAGGTTAAATATAGACACTGAGGAGTCTGAAGAAGATGCCATGGTGAAAAGTTTGTCTTGCACTCTTATAAACATATGCTCCGGCGATCCTCCTTTACATTGGTAGAGTTTGCCTAAAGGCGGATTCATACTTAAGTATGCAGAGCCCTTTATCCCACCCACACAGTCTGTTTGAATTGCTGCCATCGGGCAGGAGATTCAGGTCCATGAAGACAGGGACAAACAGACTGAAAAACAGTTTCTATGCAGCGGCCATCACAGAACTGAATTTTGCTTCAAAAGCATAGTTTTTATATACATACCATTCTTTTTATTCCATTTTTATTTTTTATTTTATTTTATTTTTATTTTATTTTTATTTATTTTTGCTTCAACAAGGATTGCCCAATTTCGTTGTGCTTGTCACAATGACAAATTAATGATATTGTATTGTATATTGTATATTGTATAAATACACTGCTTGTAGAAACAGCATGTAGGGGGTGCTCTGGCGCAGTGCGGCACAACAAGCCCCCCACATTGGGCTTACATACGTACATTACGGGGACCCCGGTTCGAGTCTGGCCCATCTCTGTCTCCCAGTCATTTCCTGTCTACTCTCACACTGTCCTATAATAATTAAGGAAACCCCCCCCCCCCCCCAAAGAAAGAAAGAAAGTCCCCCCCCCCCCCACACACACACACACACAAAAAAAGAAACAGCATGTTGGTTAATATCATTATCAAGAAGTACTTTACATCTTTCAGTAAAGTGGTTTTGTTTGCACCTTGAGGAAATTAA
>NC_085874.1:42811790-42824290 GCF_034702125.1 Engraulis encrasicolus | reverse complement strand
AACTATGCTGCCCATTGAAACTGGGTTGCCAATTGCCAAATTTCGTCTTCTCATGAAAGTTTACTAAATAATTAACTAATATATTCTAGTATGGCCCAAGTAGTCATTCTTGCAGCTAAAAATGGCTATTTCTGGAAATTCAAAATGGAGAAGATCCTCCTTTTCATATATGAATACTTAGAATTTGTTGGTGGTGGTAGGTATTCATGAAAAGGTAACATTAGTAAATAGGTAGCATGAATTCTGGAAATAAACAACTGAAAATCTTGCTCAGTGTCCCTTTAAAGCATCAGAATAATACCCATCTGTCTCTCGCCCTTAGATGCAGCTGTATGCTTCTGGAAACTTCCACAAAGTTGTTAACTTGACATGACAAGTCAACTTGTGTGCAAAGCATGCATGGGCACCACCTGGATAGCAACAATCCCTCTGTGTGTGTGTGTGTGTGTGTGTGTGTGTGTGTGTGTGTGTGTGTGTGTGTGTGTGTGTGTGTGTGTGTGTGTGTGTGTGTGTGTGTGTGTGTGTATGCAGGTGTGTGTGTGTGTGTGTGTGTGTGTGTGTGTGTGTGTGTGTGTGTGGTTGGTGCATGCATGTGTGAGAGAAAGGGAGGGAGAGAGAGAGGGAGAGACAGCGAGAGAGACAGAGAGAAAGAGAGAGAGAGAGAGAGAGAGAGAGAGAGAGAGAGAGAGAGAGAGAGAGATATATATTCTGTGTCTTATGTGTTTGCTTATGGTGTGACTGAATGCACATTTCCCCCCTCTCCCTTGCTCTGCATGTGTCTGCCATCTGTATGATCACTACTTCACTACTACACTACTGCAATACAAATCCAGGAAGGAGTTAATGGGCCCCTGTCTGCCTCCTCACTTCCTCTTCCACTTCCTGGTCTCCCAGCTTCCCCCACAGGTCACCTCTGTGCCGGGGTCACATAGACCAGACCAGCTCTCTTTTTTTGTTTATTTTTTTGTTTGTTTGACTTTTACACCTTTATTATTCAGACAGGACAGTGAGACAGACAGGAAATGAGTGGGGAGAGAGAGAGACGGAGGAGGATCGAAAAATGAGCTCGGATTGGGAAATGACCTCGGATCGGGAAATGACCTCGGATTGGGAAACGACCTTGGATCGGGAATCGAACCCAGGTCATCTCTGTGCCGGGGTCACACTGACCAGACCAGAGCAGCTCTGGAAGGGGAAGGAAGAGAGTAGGGGGATAGGCAGTGTTGCCAGATTGGGCTGTTTCCCGCCCAATTGGGCTGCTAAGGATGGCCTTGTGCGGGTAAAAATGGCATTTAGCACTAAAACCTGCCCAAATTTTGCCATAGAAATCAATAGAATTGGGCGGGATTTTGTGCATCTAGGTGGGTTTTGAGCATTTTTTGGGCTGGAAATCATCGGCCTCATCTGGCAACCCTGGGGATAGGATGTAGGCGCCCACATTGGGGTGGAGGCGCCCACTTTGTCATCCGGGGTCATTATTCAAACGGGTCTCAGGCCTTTCCCTGGACATCCATCTCCATTGACCTGCCCATCTGAGGCCCCATATAACCAGCCTGGCATTCCACTAGTGCTGCCTGTTCACATGTAAAGTTTAAACCACAGCCAACAGTCCTGACACTGACGACAGACAGACAGACAGACAGACAGACAGACAGACAGACAGACAAGGAGGCAGGCAGACAGGGAGGGAAACAGACAGGGAGGGAGGCAGACAGACAGACAGACAGACAAGGAGGCAGGCAGACAGACAGACAGACAGACAGACAGACAGACAGGCAGGCCGGCAGGCAGGCAGACAGACAAGGGAGGCAGGCAGACAGATAGACAGGGAGGGAGGCAGACAGACAGACAGACAGACAGACAGAAAGGTAGACAGGCCGGCAGATAGATAGATGGACAGACAGACAGGCAGACAGACAGACAGACAGACAGGTAGACAGGCCGGCAGATAGACAGACAGACAGACAGACAGGCAGGCAGGCAGACAGACAGACAGACAGACAGACAGACAGACAGACAGACAGACAGGCAGACAGACAGACAGACAGGGAGGGAGGCAGACAGACAGGGAGGGAGGCAGACAGACAGACAAACAGACAGACAGAAAGGTAGACAGGCCGGCAGATAGATAGATGGACAGACAGACAGGTAGACAGGCAGGCAGACAGACAGACAGACAGACAGACAGGCAGGCAGGCAGGCAGGCAGGCAGGCAGGCAGGCAGGCAGACAGACAGACAGGCAGACAGACAGACAGAGAGAAACGCAAGTCTTGATGCAAAGTCACTGAGACAGGCAAAGAGGCTGACTGACAGAAAGACAAATCAAATTTTGTGACAAATTTACAGAGACAGTGTCATAATTACATGCTAGGAATAAGGGAGAACATGTCTACCAAATGTACTCAACATGTCACATTTTTCAATATTGCACCTTGTCATAATTCTGCAATTTTTCACTTTTCCAATCATGGGCCCCCTGGCAGGTGGGGGCCTCCCGGGCTGCAGCCATATCTAGACTGTGGGGGCCCCTGGCAGGTGGGGGCCCCCGGGCTGCAGCCATATCTAGACTGTGGGGGCCCCTGGCAGGTGGGGGCCCCCCCGGGCTGCAGCCATATCTAGACTGTGGGGGCCCCTGGCAGGTGGGGGCCCCCCAGGCTGTAGCCATATCAAGACTGTGGGTGCCCCTAGTAGGTGCACCCCCCCCGGGCTGCAGCCATATCTAGACTGTGGGGGCCCCTGGCAGGTGGGGGCCCCCGGGCTGCAGCCATATCTAGACTGTGCATTAATCAGGGCAGACATGAATGCTGGATACACAACAAGCCCCAACCCCAACCAAAGACTGCAAAAACCAAAGTCTGCTAAAAAAAATGATAATAATAAAAAAAACCAATACAAATCTCTCCTAGGAAGCAGGTTTTTATTAGTGACGTTTCATGAAAGGCGTAACAGACAGATGGATAAACAGCAGAAGTGTCTGGGACACATCACAGTGACAGAGGGGAGGACCACAACAAAAGCTGCCTTTGTCTAAGACACAGTCCTAGACTGGCACTCAGTTATTTATTGGTTTATATGCCTCTTATAAAGAGCAGTCTTATCTGTTCACGGCTGTATACTCCACTGATATGGGACAGTATCACAATAGTGGTTGCTGTGTTGTGTAATGTGGCAAGCCGAGTTTCCCATCATTCACTTGCACTAACTGTCATATACCCTGAGGAAGACGCATGTGCATCGAAAGGTTAGTCGCTTTGTGCATCAAAATGAAAAGCTTTTGACAAATATGCGTGAGTGCTCTGGTTTATTCCTTAGTGTAGTCGATGAAAAGTAGCCCAGCCTGTCCTAAGCTGTCCTGCTTATGCCTTTATTTTAGACTAAGGTCATCCAGACACTGTATCTTGTTTCTGTTTCAGAAAAATAAAGGCACCAAGTGTTGCAAGTCAGAGACATGCTCAGTCCCTTTAAAGGTACACTGTGCAAAATGTTTAGTTGTTTATTTCCAGAATTCATGCTATTGTACCCATTCACTAATGTTACCTTTTTCATGAATACTTACCACCACCATCAACTTTTAAATATTCATTATGGCTGGGAAAAAAAATGCGCTTTTCATACATAAAAAGGGGGATCTTCTCCATGGTCCGCCATTTTGAATTTCCAGAAATAGCCTTTTTTACCTGCAAAAATGACTGTACTTGGGCCATACTATATACATATTTACAGTATGTGAGCTAGCAGATGATTTGAAGGATAATTCCATCGGAACCCACAGATCAGTTTCTATTGGCATCATGGCAACTATTCCAGGAAGTTTCTAATCATGTTTGGGGGTTGCAAGGGAAGCATGGCAGAAGCTGTATCGTGTATCGTTGTTACAGCACAACATAAATGTTAGCAGGGTGGCTAACACTTCACCTCCGCCCAATTTATGGTGTAGATTAGGGCTTAAAGAACGCCCCCCCCCTCCCATATCCTTATCTTTTCTCTTTCTTTCTTTCTTTCTTGATCTTCCCTACTCTCCCCTCTCTCCTTCTCTCCCCCCCTCTTTCCTTTCTCCAGCTCTCTTGGTCTGTCTTTCTGTCTCTTTCTCTTTCGGTCCCTTTCTCTCTCTCTCTCTCTCTCTCTCTCTCTCCCTCTCTCTCTCTCGTCCTGTCTCTCCCCCCCCACCACCCCCACCCCCCACCCCCCCCTTAGCAAGCGGGCCCCCTGAGAAGGGTGGAGAGGGTCATCTTCAGAGGGTTGTGTGTGTGTATGTGTGTGAGTGTGGGGATTCGGTTTTCAGGTTCCCATGCTCTACCAGCACACGGTGCATGTGGGCACTTCAGAGGTGTGTGTGTGTGTGTGTGTGTGTGTGTGTGTGTGTGTGTGTGTGTGTGTGTGTGTGTGTGTGTGTGTGTGTGTGTGTGTGTGTGTGTGTGTGTGTGTGTGTGTCTGTGTGTCTGTGTGTGTGTGTGTGTGTGTGTGTGCTCCAGTAGCCCATGGTGTGTACATGTAGTCGCACCACATTTATCACTTTCACACGGATCAGTGATATCACACACACACACACACACACACACACACACACACACACACACACACACACACACACACGCACACACACGCACACACACACACACACACACACACACACACACACACACACACACACACACACACACACACACACACACACACACACACACACACACACACACACAGGGCCTCTTCTACAACTGTTGGGTATATATCGTGAGGTCAGATGTCTCTGCATTGCTTGACAGTGCAATGTGTTACTGTGCACTGTTCCTGTGTCTGTCTTCAGATCCTGCAGTCAACTTGATGTGAATAGACAGATGCATCAGACACATAGTACTCAGGCATCTCCATTTGTCTTCACCTAGAGTGCAGGAGAATTTATGGGACATTTATGGGAAATGTGGTGGAGATTGTGTGATGTTGTCTGTACCGATACAAGGCAGCCTCCTTGTTCTATTGCATACGGTACATCGAGTGTTAAAGTGTTAGTTCTGGCCAGGACATGGAAGTCAAGAGCTTTTTTATGACAGTGAAAACAGATATACATTTTTTTTGGTAAATTTAGTCCTGGAATTAACCCGTTCTACACTTTTACTAGAATGGTGATGTAAAAAAAAATTGTGCATTTTTTTGTGTGCATTTTGAATAGGCATGACGTCATCTGTGTTATCAGAATCTTGAGAGTTTGAATTTGAATATGGGAATGTCCAATTAAGTTAACCATCTTCTTCCGTTGGTCTTTGTACAGTGCAGATGTGTGTTTTAAGTAAAGGGCTCCTCGCCACCTAAAATCTCCACATGACTCGTCTCTCATCATTAATAATTCTGTATGAGAAAGCATCAGAATGGTCCACTTTCAGTAAATCATACAAGTTCTCTGTCATTTTTTCCGTACGGGCAGGCACACAGACAGAGCCTCATGCAACAGACTCAACAGTCTGGTGAGGTGGTCAACAAACCCTTCAGTGTCATTTTAACATCCTCTTTCTTTGTCTTCTAAAACTTTGAGGGGCATCACCAATTGACCCTCTCAGCCAGTCCCCACCACCCCCACCCCAACCCTAACCCCAACACCACATCCCACACCTACCCCAACCCTTATAAATAAATAAAAAATAAAAAATGAGCAAAAATAAAAAGGTAACTGCAAAAAACATTCTGTGAGTTGGGATAGTTCATCTTAGCCAGAGGCCATTCCAGAGTAAATGGACTTCTGAGTGTTTCTGTATGTTATGTAGTAACTGGATATCGGTGAGGAGTTTTGAAACTTTCACAAAGAAACCCCACACCACACTCCTCAGTTTCCTCTTCATGTCCGTTTTGTCCTAAAACTGTGAAGAGATGTCCAATTGACCCCCACTCCCCCGCCACACCTCCCCTTTTCTGTGTTTACCTTAACGGAAGGCCAGGCCAATTAACCTTTGACCTTCGACCCCCATCTGTCCTGGCGGGCCCGGCGGTGACAGGCCTCCATAGGGGTGTCGGAGCCGTCACAGTAACGTCACCGGGGGCGACCAGTCCAGTCCAGTTCACACCTCACGCCTCTCATCTCTCTCTCTCTTGTTCTCCTTCTCTCTCCTTCTCTCACTCTCCCTCACTTGTTCTCTCATCTCTCTCTCTCTCTCTCTCTCTCTCTCTCTCTCTCTCTCTCTCTCTCTCTCTCTCTCTCTCTCTCATTCTCCTTCTCTCTCTCCATCACTTGTTCTCTCTCTCTCTTTCTCTCTCTTTCTCTCCTTCGCTTGTTCTCTCTCTCTCTCTGTCTCTCTCTGTCTCTCTCTCTCTCTTGCTCTCGCTCTCCCTCTCCCTTAGTTGTTCTCTCTCTCTCCCTCTCACTTGCTCTCTCTCTCGTTCTCCCTCGCTTGTTATCTCTCTCTTTCTCTCTCTCTCTCTCTCTATCTCTCGTTCTCCCTCGCTTGTTCTCTCTCTCTCTCTCTCTCTCTCTCTCTCTCTCTCTCTCTCTCTCTCTCTCTCTCTCTCTCTCTCTCTCTCTCGTGTTCTCTCTCTCTCTCTCGCTCTCCCTTACTTGTTCTCTCTCTCTTTCTCTCTCTCTCTCTCTCTCTCTCTCTCTCCCTCGCTTGTTCCCTCTCTCTCTCTCTCTCTCTCGCTTGTCCTCTCGTCGCTTGTCTCTCATCTCTCCGCGCCCCAATGTGTGACTGATGAGTAGTGTCTGCTTTCAAAGACATCAACAGCAGCCTGTTTGTTTTTACAGTCTTGGGGGCTTTGTGGTTCGGGGGAGGGTGGGGGGTTATGGGGTTCGGGTAAATGACCTTGCTAACCTGACTGAGAAGAGATTTCCTAAAAGGAGGCGTGGGAGCCAGTGGAGTAGAGTACCTTCATTAATCCCGAGGGAAATTAAGGTGTCTGACAGCTTACATAGATACATAGGTACAAGATATAGACAAAGACCTAATACACATTATTATTACACATTGCAGGAAACATATAGTGAAATCAATGTGGTTACAGGGTTCAGCTGGACTGCACAGTAGAGAAGGTGTGTAGAGACAAAGGTGTCTACACAGGCGTGTATGGGTCAAAGACGTTTTTTGGGCTCAGATGTCAGTTGACACAACCACATCTTATGCCCATATATTAATTAGTATTTGGTGGTTGACATGCTGCAATGAATATGCTTCTTAGATAGAAACATGCAAACAAAAAAACAAAAATCCATACAATAGTGGCACTGGCTGTCGTCGCACCACCCTGAAATGTGCTACTGCTGAAAAGTCACTGACCCTCACATACATCTAGACAGGCAGATAGCTGAGCGGAGTTGGGCCAGGTGAACACATGTAGACAGGTAAAGGAAGGCACATGTTAATGGTGTTGCACAGTATAGAGCGCATGAGATGACAACGGATGGAGCTGGACTGCACACATAAGCATGTGTAGAGACACAGGTGTATATACAGTACGTACGTACAACTAGTAGACAGGTAGCTAGACTGGGCTGAACCAGGTGTACAGTGCTGCTGGGAGGGTGATGGATACACAATAAGTGGGAGAGGAGATATGAAGACACAGCTATCTATACAAGTAGTCAGGTAGTGTAGGACAGTGGTTCTTAACCTGGGGTGCGGGCACCCCCTGGGGGTGCGCCAGAGATTTCAGGGGGTGCGCGGAATTTTGTTTGTGTTGAGGTTGTGACCAAAATTCTGCTAGCAGACATTAGAATTAGGCCAAATCAAAACCAAATTAAAACGTCTTGTTGTTCCCATGTATAGGTATTGAGGTATTGATTAATGTCTGAAGCAAGAATGATTGTAATTAATCACTTACCGTACATAATTTTTAGTGCGTATACACGTGTAGAAGTTTTGGTTGGGGGTGCGCGGCTTGTCCTCGGCACAGGTAAAGGGGTGCTTTAAGAAAAAAGGTTAGGAACCACTGGTGTAGGAGACAGGTGTGAACATAGATAGTCAGGTAGCTTAGCTGGGCTGGGCTGGGCTGTACTTCTTGCTGGACGGGTGATGGATGCACAATGAGTACAAGTAGTCAGGTGGTGTAGTAGAGGAGCTGTGGGGAGACAGGTGTGTCACACAGGTAGCCAGGGCTGGACTTGGGGAGAAATTGGGCCCGGGCACTTTTAGCTTAAAGGGCCCCCTCATAATTAGCGGCACAGAACTGACTCAACGGTGGGCCCTGCACCAGGCCCTGCACCCTCGTGGGCCCTTATTTTCAGAAGTGTAAAAAAAAAAATCAACGGGAAATACCCGCTATATGCCAGGTGGCCAGTCCAGTCCTGTTGGTAGGAGATAGGGAACTGGGCTGGGCTGGGCCAGGTGTACTTTGCTGCTGGGCGGGTGATGGATGCACAATGAGCGGAAGAGGAGATGTGTAGACACAGGTATCCATATAAGTAGTCAGGTAGCGTAGTCAGGCTGTGTGTAGTGCAGTAGATGTGAGGAGACAGGTGTGTTACACAGGTAGCCTAGTAGACAGGTAGCTGGGCTGGGCTAGGCTGTACTTTTTGCTGGACGGGTGATGGATGCACAATGAGCGGAAGAGGAGATGTGTAGACACACAGGTAGCTATACAAGTAGAGGAGGTGTGAGGAGACAGGTGTGTGACACAGGTAGTAGACAGGTACCTGAGCTAGGCTAGGCTAGGCTGGACCAGGAGCGCTTTGCTGTTGGCCGGGTGATGGATGAGTCTCCCATCTGTCAGATTGACGGGCAGCTGCAGGTCCTGCCCTCAGGTGGCCCTTCCACACGGATCCAGTGTCCCCTCACACAATAGTGCAGACAACTGCGGTGTGGGTGGTTGTGGTTGTGTGTGTGTGTGTGTGTGTGAAGAAGAGTCAGACTCTTTCTCTCTGTTCCTGGCAGATTGTCTGTCTGTCTGTGTGACAGAGACAGAGAGAGAAAGACACACGCACGCGCGCACACACACGCACGCACGCACGCACGCACGCACGCACGCAGACACACACACACACACACACACACACACACACACACACACACACACACACACACACACACACACACACACACACACACACACAAAACACACTACAGTTACTTTACTGCAGGTCTTACCATCTCTTCAAGTACTTGTTATGAATGCAGTAAAAAAGGCCTGTACCTCCACGTGTGGGGTATGAACTCCAAACTGTGCAGAAATGATTTCATATGCAAAGGATTGTAGTGATGCTTGGATACTCACACAAGTGCAGTGCTCTGAGCCACCAACAGAGGGACTACGTTTCTTGAGACTAAGTGATTTTGAGTCTGTATGTACTGTATATGGATTCTTGTTTTCCCCATGGATTCCTTAGATATATAGGTCAGTAGTAGAGTATGACACACACACACACACACAGACACACACGCGCGCGCACACACACACACACACACACACACACACACACACACACACACACACACACACACGCACACACGCACGCACACGCGCACACGCACGCACACGCGCACACACACACACACACACACACACACACACACACACACACAGCTACGTCACTGTGCCACCTCCATACATTGGTCATGAAAGCAGCACATTCATCCCAGCCCATAGCATCATGACATCACCTGTCAGGAATGGATGTGCAGGTGTGTGTGTGTGTGCAGGTGTGTGTGTATGTGCAGGTGTGTGTGTGTGTGCAGGTGTGTGTGTATGTGCAGGTGTGTGTGTGTGTGCAGGTGTGTGTGTGTGCAGGTGTGTGTGTGTGTGCAGGTGTGTGTGTGTGCAGGTGTGTGTGTATGTGCAGGTGTGTGTGTGTGCAGGTGTGTGTGTGTATGTGCAGGTGTGTGTGTGTATGTGCAGGTGTGTGTGTATGTGCAGGTGTGTGTGTGTGTGTGTGTCCAGGTGTGTAGCAGGTGCAAAGGTAATGTATAGGCTATGTGGGGCGGTCGGTCGGTTACTGTGCTGCTATTATGGTATATCGTGGTTTGCCTCGAGGTCATGTGATTACCGTATAACCAGAGAGAGTAGAGAGAGAGAGGTTCCATTGGCCCATTGTTTCCGGGTTCTATTATTGCAAGGGGGAGGGGGGGGGCGAATCCCCCTTTAGGCAGACCTAAGGACTGTTCTATTCAATGCTAGGAGTATTATGACACGCCCCTTTAGGCAGACCGGAACCTGGTCTTGTTAGGTGCCCATAGCAACCTATTACATTGGAATATCTCTATATATAATCTCTGGTATAACGCTTACATGTGCAGTTCCTCTACAGCGATACACTCTACACGCAGCGGTCTCCAATTATTCTGACATCATGTCGGGCCAAATGTTTGTCATGTCCGGGCTGGATTTGGACCGTGGGCCTTTGTTTGGAGACCCGATTAACACACAGGCTAGATATGGCTGAAGCCTAGAGCAATCAATCCTCTCCGGTAGAGTCCAATCTTGCTTGTGTAACTGCAGTGTACTTTTTTTTCGCACCCCTCAGCTGGCAGGTGCGTTGGAGATGGCCCATGTGTCATTACATTACATTACATTTCATTTAGCTGACGCTTTTATTCAGAGCGACTTACATTTACTACTTTTCAGGGTATTGATTACAGTCCCTGGGGCAATGCGGGGTTAGGTGCCTTGCTCAAGGGCACTTCAGCCATGGATGGGAGATGTCAGGGGGGATTCGAACCTGCAACCCCTAGATTAAAAGACCAACTCCCTAACCGTTAGGCCACGGCTGCCCTGTGTCACTCAGCAGACAACTTGAAAATACTCCCACACACTGACCATTTAGCTGTTTTCTTTAGTACACAATGTTTCGGTCCTAGACCTTCAAGTGATACTGTCCCATTTTTGGAAATAAGCTCATATCACACCTCCCCTTGAGTTAAATAATAGGGGTTTACCTTTCTCCTGTACCTTAAACCGTTCTCTGGGCATGGCAGTGCAAATTTATCCCCAAGCTAGCAGTTAACATTGAGTCCTATGAGACCAGTTAGCCGCCAGCTGGTCTCATAGGACTCAATGTTAACTAATAGCATGGTGGTAAAATTTGCACTGCTATACCCAGAGAACAGTTGAGGGTACAAGAGAACGGTAAAACCCTATTATTTAACTCAAGGGAGGTGTGAAATAAGCGTATTTCCAAAAATGGGACAGTATCACTTTCAAGGGAGTCTTCTCAAATTCTTATTGGTGCCTAACGTGGATCTCTGGATCTCTGCTGTTTTCAGACTGCCAGTCCGGGAGCACCCTGCAGGTCCTGACCACCCGTTGCCAGGGGCGACAGGGCTGCAGCATCCGGGCGTCCTCGCGGGAGTTTGGGGACCCCTGTTACGCCGGCACCCGCAAATACCTCAACGTCATCTACACATGCGGTGAGTCCCACTCTTTCATTTATCGTCTTCATGCGGCTGTTTACAGTGTGTGTGTGTGTGTGTGTGTGTGTGTGTGTGTGTGTGTGTGTGTGTGTGTGTGTGTGTGTGTGTGTGTGTGTGTGTGTGTGGTTTGCAGTGTGTGTTTGTGTGTGTGTGCATCTGTGTGTGTTTGTGTGTGTATGTATGTGTACGTGTGTGTGTGTGTGTGTGTGTGTGTGTGTGTGTGTGTGTGTGTGTGTGTGTGTGTGTGTGTGTGTGTGTGTATGTGTGTGTGTGTGTGTGTTTTATTTGTCCTCTTTATGCGGCTGTTTAAAGGTTTTTGACATTGCGTCTGGTAATGGGGCGTGCAAAACCTTACAGTTGTGAGTGGATATGTTATGTCACCTTTAAAAACGTCTCCTGAGCTCCTGCTGGAGTTTATGCACATTTCTGGGGGAGCTTGGGCAGGGTGAGGTGTGGACGGCCGTTAACAGTCAGTTCTACAGTCAGCCACCAGGTGGCGGTAATGGCACAGGGATGGTTTTGTTGTTGAAGTTTGAAGGTTTACTATTTTACTTGGGCTTTCTTATGTTTTCTCTGCTCTCTTATCTCATTCATCGCTAATACTTTTTCTTTTCTTCTCAAGCCTTTTTTGTGCAGTTTGTTTTGGATCTCTCACTAGATGACAACTGACTAGATTGACTCACCAATACACTCAGAATACACTGCAGTGCACACGTACCAGCACACATTAAAACACACGCATCAATGGACACTGACACACACAAGTGCACACAGCACACACACAAACATGCAAATATACTTGCACACATATGCAGTCCACACAAACGCAATTCTTTCTAGTTTTACCCAAACATAAACATTTTTTGTAGGCAGATAGAAACCACAAGCAGAGGTGCACTCAAACTACACAAACATTTGCAGACACTCACAAACCCCACCACATTTGTAGTCCCAGAAGTCTTGTTTGTCTGATGTTGCCATGGTGACCATTGAGCGTACACTATCTTCAAGGGTCCATCTCTTTCATTTCTTGACTGCTGCATAAGAAAGGACTCTGAAATTACAAGTTCACAGTACTCGCATCATCAAGAACGCACAACAAAGGCTGTTGACTTCTTTTGAGTTGTTATCACACAGTGGTGAAGGAAATGCCGGGTGGATGAAAGTTCTAGATTCAG
>NC_085874.1:42764290-42786790 GCF_034702125.1 Engraulis encrasicolus | reverse complement strand
ATTGTTTGCCAATATATCATTTTATATTGTACAGCAGTATATTGCACAATATAAAGTGATATATTTTGCGGTATACGAGAATATAGACATTATTGCCGTTTTCGTATATTGACTTATGTATTGCATTATACTGTGAAATATATTGTTGGATATATGGAATTATATCCCATATAGTATATGACTTATTGATAAATCATATATTGATTTATGTATTGTATTATACTGTACAATATATTGTTGCATATATTGAATTATACCCCATAGTATATGGCTTATTGATGAATCATATATTGATTTATGTATTGCATTATACTGTACAGTATATTACTGCATATATTGAATTATACCCCATAATATATGGCTTACTGATGAATCATATATTGAATAATGTATTGCATTATACTGTACAGTATATTACTGCATATATTGAATTATATCCCATAATATATGGCGTATTGATGAATCATATATTGATTTATGTATTGCATTATACTGTAAAGTATACTGTTGCATATATTGGATTATATCCCATAGTATATGGCTTATTAATTAAATCATATATTGACTTATGTATTGCAATACACTACACAATATACTGTAACGTACTTTATACAAGGCATTTATGAAGTAATGTAATTACAACAATGACCAAACATCAATTCAATTCATTCAACTGTTGACATTGGTTTATTAAAAACATGAAACCAACCAACCCTTTAACACCACCGCTCACACATGCAGAGACAGAGGGGCAGACAGGCAGGGAAACGCACACAAACCACGACTAGACAACGACACCGGCCAACAGGCCAAATGCTGGTGAAACTTGCCTGTGGCCAGTAACAATTTCAGTCTCCCACTTTGGCCAGTAACTTGTACTTAATGTAAATGCAGAAATATTCTAAAAAAAAAACAAAACAAAAAAACAAATAAAACAAAAACAAAACAAAACAAAAAACTGTGGCTGTGGCCGGTAAGCGAAACACCTCACATAAAGCACTGGCACACATGCACGCGTGCACACACACGCGCACACACACAAACACATACGCGTGCCCGCGCCCACACACACACACACACACACACACCCGCGCGCACACACACACACACACACCTTCAGATATATTTAAGAAAAAAAAAAAAAGTGAAGGTGAATTCAGGGGCAGACCGCCCGCAGCCTCAGTCACTCAAGGTCAACAAGAGGGCTCATAGGCCTGTCCATGGACTTCTTTTTCTCTTGGTGAAGCAGTTTACAAATTCTTTTATTTAGCGACATCCGGATCTCCCCCATCCTCGCACCTGGATGTGCCTGAGCAACAGCATCTGCAAAAGTAAAGTAAAAAGAATGTTAACTCTCTAACCCATTGTGCAGGCGAGACGTTCCATTTCTTTTTCCGTTGGGAAGCGACAAGGAAGCAGAGGCTGGTGACGTAGACAAACGACGCGAGCGGGCGGGAAAGTTGGGCTCGGCTGAAAGATATGCTAATGAAACGTAGTGATGGGAAAAAATTCAGTTTCAGTTACAATCTAGGGCCACACATTTCAAATGGCCTTGTTTTACCTGTCTAATTCAACCATGTGATCATTCCACCATCGAATCACCAGGCTGAATTGGACAGGTAACAGGTCACCTGGAATATGTGGAACTGGATTGTAACTAAAACTGAACTTTGTCCCATGAAGCGGTAGCAAGTGGGAGAGGTTTCAAATGAAAGTTATTTCATGGAGTTATGTTACAACATTGTACTTGTAGGTAAACACTTGACAGCAGAGCCATGCATGTCCATAAAACAGTATATGAGAACATATAATTGTCGGGAGGAAATGCACGAGGATTCATTCTGCCCTTTACGCCAACTATTTAACTGGACAAACAAAAACTTGGTTTCGATGGCAACATTGCTCGACACGCCCAACCCCCACCTGCTTACATGCTTACCATAACCATCAATTTCAGACAGAGTATTCACTATGGCTGGGAATATTACACCATTCAATCATGAAAGATTAATCTTCTCCATGGCTGTGCAGTACATTAGGTAGTAGTAGTTTCAATGAGCAGAATAGTCACAATAACTAATCTAGGAACAATCCTAAACAGTGCATCTTTAAAAGGGCAGGCAACTATTTAGGGCTAACACTTAAAATTGTTGACCTGGGTGTGTAAAATATCTTATTATTCATTTTTTGTTTTGTTTTACATATCCTCAGAGGAAGAATGTTGCTAAGCTAGCGAGAATATATGGACCAAAGTCCTGTAAATGATTTGGGAAACATTTATTTTGTCTCTTGACTGACTACCAATGCTCATACAGAGTCCACATAGCAAGTGAAAAGCCAGAGGGCAAGAGGGAGTATAAAACACCACACCATCTACAATGAAAAGTAAGTCCATTCCCCTCCTTCACAGACCCAGGTTTTCAGCAGTGATTTGCCGCCAAATAGTAGTTCATGCTCTATGACCTCTTTCAAGTCACTCTGGATTAAAGTGTCAGCTAAATGTAATGTAACAAGTGTACTTCTTGTTAGAACAAATGGAACAGGTGCACAGAACGCTGAAATTGTGTTTGACCAATGTGCAGTTGAAACTTGAAGGGTATGCCACTAGTTTGGGGCCAAATACACCGTTGGTTCATGAAGGGTTTTATTTTTCATGTTAAGCATTGTGTTACATTCTCATACTCCTTCCTTTCAATAGTCTGAAACAAGTGCCCAACATTGCCCAGCTTTGTAAACCCAGGTCAATGATTTTAACCACATTTAGCCCAATGAACCCTTGAATGTAACATGTTACATCAGCAAGTTTCACACATTCAATGTGCAGTTAATAATGTAGCTCAAGTAAACTCTAAATTTGGATGTCCTAACCCACTGCCCCTGACCCATCCAGTCCAGACACCCCCCCCCCACACACACACACACACACACACACACACACCGTCCTACAACCAACCACACCTTCACCCTGCAATAAATAACTAGGTTACATCCATTCCATAATTAACATAAAAATAATAAAAACAGGCATACATTCATGTCTACATATCCCCCTCCCAACTTTTAACCTAGCTTCCATCCCCACCAGCAGTACCAACACTAGCTGCAGAGGTCCATTTTGTCCCACTCAATCTCTCTTATTCCCGGTTTATTCAGTAGCTTGATTGAATGAGGTATAAAGGATTTTTTGAAACGATTATATTTGCACCAAGGGAGTCTGAACCTCCTCCCAAAGTTCAGATAGATGTATTCCCCATTTAGTGCATGATCACCAGTGAGTGAGCATAGTAAAGGCACAGTATCGCTTACCATTTCAAGTACTGGAATGCACACCAGTCCATGTGACTATTTTTTCCTCCAGACCATCGCTGCATACCTCTTCAGTAACCTCTGCAAAAAAAGTTAAAAGAGCAACTGAAAATTAACATTCACTCACACACTTAACCTTAAATAGGCACAAGGATACCCACCAAGCTCATCACTTCTATATCATTGTCAGAATTGTGAGCTAAATCTGGGGGGGAGAGAAAGAGAGATGGGGACCAAGTTCATGTCGCGTCCAAGACAAACTAGAAGTTCGGTAGACTGGTGGAACTACAGCATTCTAGCTCGCAGTCGCAGAGCGTCGTAGTGGCACTCTGTGTCTCGTCCCGACAACAGGGAAGACAAGACATTGAAATCGTAGCAGCCAGCATCGTTAACAGTTGCACGTCTGTTCTTGGCACGAAGGCACTCTTTTATGAAGATGATGAAGCGAAGGAAGACTTAAACTCATGCATGTAACTGGCGAGAATGAATTCCGATGAACAAGAATGACTCGCGCATTCGTTTAAGAGTAAACATGAACACCAACATGCCTCAATGAATGCAATTGCTGTGAGCAAAGCAAACTCCGAACTATCACAGAGTAGCTGAAGACAACGACGTGTAGGCTACCGTTTTGAAATCCACCAATTTGACGACAAGGCTTCGTTAACCTCTAACAATAGCTCTACAAGAACGGGACAGTGCAGTTAGTTCGTGAGCAAGTTACTCAAAAAAACCTATTGATGTTACCACAATGGGAAAACCGAAGCAGCAACAGCTATGCTTTACCAAAAATAATGCAGGACATTGCCTCATTTTACTATACTGTAGTGCCCATTTTTTAAGCAAGTTAGCGATGTGCATTTAGATCTTGTCGCACTTCACTTCTGCTTTGATTCCCTTGCGTTAGCCGAGTAAGCTAGGCGGCTAATTAACTGAGGCCTGGCGTTCTAGGCTGACGTTGGGGCTCAGCAGTATTAGCCAGATAGATGTTGCTAACGTTCTCTGACAAGCCAAATAAAGTGGGCTCACCTGAAATTGACCACTACAACCATATAATATCGACCCAAGTATTACGTTTACGTTTTCAAGATGTGTAGAACTATACCTACTGTCAATGAGAACTACACACCATTTCGACAACGCAAATATCGCTAGTAGTACAACAGCTTGGTAGCGCGGGAAATTAAAAAAAAATAACGTATTTCTAGTCCTTGGGGGGAAAAATGAACAAACATCCAACTTCGATAACCACTTGGCTAAACTTTGCACATCAACCACTGTAGACGTTTCAGACTATATGCTTGTATATTTATGTTAACAAATTAACAAACTTCTCTTTATAACTTACCTTGAGGCGGCTGGTTGGTTTGTGTCACTGTGGTGGGGAGTCTGGCTGGCGACTGTGTGGAGCTACTACAATCCGGACCGCGCTCGAGCCGAGAAGGCTGTCTCGCCACTTTAGCTTCAGGTTGTGACGACGTGACGTAGGCGCGTCATACGTGATATGAGAGCTGAGATGATTCAATCAGAGACTCCTGTATATTGATCAATATATTATTATATATGGTCATATATGGTCCACCTAAAATGACTTCATAATGTCGAGTAAATGTCCAATGTCGTGCAAAATGTGCTTGCTGAACTAAAAACATCAAGAAATACACACAGAATAGTGGAATACAGTTTTGTTTTGCCAGCCATATATTTTAAAATATATGGATCAATATATAGTAATATGTTGTTCAATAATATATTGCTATATATTTTCAAATATATGAGCGTGTTTGTGATATATTGTGATATATTTTCTAATGTATTGCAGTATAAATTGTAGTATATTGCAGTATATTTTCCTTCCGTAAGGGGGTGTGTGTAGGACCCACATGGGTACCTAAAATCAAACGTCAAAATGGCAAAATGTGATTACATGGATGATTGGATTTGTATGCTTGTGTGTGTGCGTGTGTGTTTGTGTGTGTGTGTGTGTGCGCGCGCGCCTGCGTTTGTGGATTCCCCAGATGTAACATGTGTGTGTGTGTGTGTTACCTAGATGGGCACGGCCGGGGAGTGTTAGCCAGGGAGTGTTAGCACGTGTTTTGCGTTGCCAGCTCTCAGTAGTGTTTTAATGGCCTCTATATTTCAGCTTTCATACAAATTAGCCCCACCACGTCTTAACAAGCACACTGTGCCCCAAAAACACACCATGCGCTGGCTTTTCTTTTCATTCCCCCCCCATTTCTTGTCTTTTACAGTCTCGACTTTGGAACGAGGCATTAAATTGGCCGTCAGAGTCGCGCAGTGTGTTGTCTGCCCTGGGAGCACCAGGGTTGCCAGATGTGGCTGATTTCTACCCCCCCAAAAAATGCACAAAACATACATGGAAATAGTAATATTTCTGTATAATATATAAATAATATTTCTGTAGCTGTAGTTCTGCAGAAACAAAAAACACTGCATACCCCTTTTTTAACCAGTAGATCATCACCCTAAGCAGCCCAATCGGGTGCGAAGCTGCCCAGTCTGGCAACACTGCCCGTGAGCAGATTGGAGCCACCTGTTCTCGCCTATACGCTCAGGAATTTATCATTAAAATCATGCCAACATCACCAAAGCATGAACATCATGTGAACTGAACTGTGATGCCCGTACCCTACATGTCCAGGAATATATCATTAAAGAAAGCAAAGCAGCTTATTTTGGCAGTTGGGTCCATTCACTTTTTACTGAGACGACTCAGTTACACCATAGAAACATTGCTATGGCATTATAGAGAGCCTTCAGTATTAGATTACGTTTTAAACACTTAGGGTTTTCTTTTGCCTTAAGACATGTGAAAGTTTTTATCTTTTACCTGACATGCGTCGACGGTGTTACTTCCGTCTTCATCAGAGGGTCACGTCACTCATCAACATCCCAGTGACCCTCTGATGAAGACGGAAGTAACACCGTCGAAGCATGTCAGGTAAAAGATAAAAACGTTTACATGTCTTAAGGCAAAAGAAAACCCTAAGTGTTTAAGTTAAACAGTTAGACATAATGAACTTAATACATAGATTAAGATTTGTTCATTACAATTTGGTGACAATACGGTTATGACAGAGGCTCTGTGCAAACGGGCTAAAGAACGAACAGCATACGCACCAAACCAAACCAAACCACTATGCCTGTGTCAGGAATTTATCATTGAATAGCCAAAAGCACAAAGCATAGAATCAAAGAATGAACATAGGAACAGAACCACAGTAGCCATGCCCATAAGAAGCAATGCATGCCTGTGTGACCCGTCATTAACCCATTTAAGCCTGAAGCTGCGTATACCCTACATTGACATGAGCGTCTGGAAAAAATGAACAAAAAGGATGCATTCAGGCTCTTGAGATTTGAGTTTTTTTTTATTAAAATTGCGGGTACAGTATGTTAGAGCTGGACCATACTAGAAAATATTTGTTTATTCCTTAGTAAACTTTCATGTAAAGATCAAATTTGGCAATAGGCAGCCCAGTTTCAATGAGCAGCATAGTTGCAGTACCTTTTTTGACCATTTCCTGCACAGTGTACCTTTAAAGAATGGTACAATGAAAAAAACACCTCATTGTCGTTACATTTTTTTGTTAGCTGCGCTGAGCTTGCTGCAAAAAAAAGCCTCACCATGATTATTTGAACGCATTAAAGAACATGTCATGTGTGAACAAAACTCAGGAATTCATCACTTAAAGGGACACTGTGCAGGAAATGGTAAAAAAAAAAGGTACTGCAATTATGCTGCTCATTGAAACTGGGCTGCCTATTGCCAAATTTGATCTTTACATGGTCAAATGTAAAGTATGTTATATACAGTATGTTTACAGTACTGTACGTTACAGTACGTTACAGTAATGTAAACGTACTGTATATAAGCTCATAGGAAGCGGAGTCTTTTGCCCATAAGAACCACAATCTATTGCCAACAGGGTCCATAGCCCAGTCCACGTCGGGCTCATTATAGCAGGGCAGACTTAATAGTGGGCCAACTGTGGTCTATTACTTAGTAATAGACAGCTAGCGTGCTAGGGTGGATATACTGCCAAACTGGGCCAAAGTGTGTGTGTGTGTGTGTGTGTGTGTGTGTGTGTGTGTGTGTGTGTGTGTGTGTGTGTGTGTGTGTGTGTGTGTGTGTGTGTGTGTGTGTGTGTGTGTGCGCGCCTGCGTGCGTGTGTGTGTGTGTGTGTGCATACATTAGTGTGTGTTTTCCTTTTTTGTCTGGATTTTTTCTCAGTATAACGTGCAGCTGTGGGGGTCTTAATGTTGGCAGAGTTGGCATGCGTTATAGCGGAGCCAGCTGCTTTGGATATCACACACACACACACACGTATGCACACGCACACACACACACGCACGCACACACACACACACACACACACACACACACACACACACACACACACACACACACACACACACACACACACACACACACACACACACACACACACACACACACACACACACACACACACACGCCCATCCTTCACAGCTTCTCATGAACCTTACAGAGTCATACTCAGGCTCTGAACGAAAGCCCTTTTTGGATCGGAACAATCTCTTGATTGACATTGTTCTGCTTCTCATGATACAAGTGTGTTTGTGTGTGTGTGCGCGTGTGTGCCTGTGCGTGCGTGTGCGTTCGTGCGTACGTGCATGTGTGCGTGTCTGTGTGGGTTTTAGATTGATTTTGAGATGTCAGAGGCAAGATCATGTCTTTATGGCTTGAACTTACAATAGCACTCAATATACAGTGTATATAAACTGTATTTCTAAAAAAATCCCTCTCCCTTTCTCTCTCTCTCCTTTTCTTTACTTCACTCTCACTGCTCATATCTGTCCATTTCTCTGCTACCTATCCCATGTCCTCTCTCCACTGTGTCTGAACCATGTGCCTCGTGAACACTCATCCTCTCAGGCTCTCATAAAACCGTTCCAGGCCCCGAACCACAACTCAACCAAACCCGGTCTGTCTCCTTCCATGATTCCATGATGTTAGTCACACAACACGGTTATCCAATTCAGATCTGGTTCCCGTCATTTGGTCATTCGGTTCATTCCTGCATCGCATACACTGCAGTGGGCTGATGACTTCCAGTGAGTGAGACACTTACTCACTGGACGGACGGATGTGATGCATGAACGAATTCATCTTTATTGTCCACATCTGTGGAAACTTGTCCCACCCAGAGATGTATGAAGTAGAAGTAGAAGTCCTGTTGTGGACGTAATTTACAACACTAGTAGTATGATATTACTAGGATGCAACTTTGTAACATCGTACTACTAGTGTTGTAAATTAATTACATCTGTAAGGGTACTTCTAATTCTACTTTATATAACTCTGGGGTGGATTTCTCAAAACCAAAGTTGCTTACTACATTGGCCACTTCGTTGTTTTCAATGCATTTTCCCATTGGCAACTCCTGAAGTTGCTAACAGGCTAACAACTTCTCTTTTGAGAAATGCACCCCTGATCACACCAGGGAAGTCAACAGGGGTGGGGCAAATGGGTGAGTTGTCCCTGGCCCAAGGAGAGAGGGGCCCCAGAATTGGGTCCTCGACATGCGTTAGGTTTAGGTCCATTATAGATGACTTTGTCCCCGACCAGCAGCCCTGTAGTCTGCATATCCGAATCATGCATAGACTCATAGCTCATAGCTGGGTCATATTGTTAAAGACAATTTAAACTAGACCAGTGTTTCTCAAAGTGGGGTGTAAGCCCCTCTGGGGGGTGCGGAGGCATCGCAGGGGGGGCGTGTGACATCTGATTTTGGGTTTATTTCCTGTCTCTCCAATAACCTTCTGTCTCTCCAATAAGCAATACATTTTAAGCCCTCACCAACATCATATTATAAATTGTCATGACTTTGAATAGGAAATGAACACACGTCCCTCTTTGTTTTATTTCACCAGTCACCTTTCCTTTGATTTTGCCTTTCGGAAAAGCATCCAGACCCTCCGAAGGGGGGAATGATGGGAAAAGTTTGAGAACCACTGCATCATGAAGTATCCACAGCGTGCTTCTGGGATTCTTGAGTAAATGTAGACGTGAACTTTGTACTGGAAAACTACTATGACCTTTGCGTACCCTTCAGTGGTTTGATGTCTTCCAGTAAGGTTGGCTTCCTCACGGATGTGTGTGATGTATCCCACAAAAGCTGAATCACTCGTGGACTCATAACTTGTTTTTTTCTCTGTCTCAGCCGCATGATCGCTCTCTCTCTCTCTCTCTCTCTCTCTCTCTCTCATTTCATGTTTGCTGCTCTCTCTCTGTCTCTCTCTCTCTCTCTCTCTCTCTCTCTCTCTCCATCTCCCATGTTCCCGTCCACATAAACACACTAAAGCGCTCTGCTCACAGTCTGGCCGGTGTTCCGGAACCCTGGTAGCTTGGCAATTGGGGGGAGACATTTCTAGAGAAGAGCCCTGTACCAGAGATCCTTTAAGTATCTCTCTCTGCTCTCTCTGCCCTTAATGTAAGACAGCAGTTTGACCTCATCACCTGAAGCATCATTAATGATTCTGGGATTTTTGAGTAAATGTGAACTTTGTAGACCTGTTGGGAAGCTACAATGTCCATGCTCCATGGGACAAAAGTATATCCATTGCAAGCTGGCTGGGCAGATCAGACCGGACTTTACAGAATCATATGCTGTACATGTACTTTGCGCTGAACTGGTGTAGCTCAATGTAGAGTAGCCACCCATGCAATTATGGCTGCACAATTAATCGAAAATAATCGAAAATCCTGATAAATTAGTGACATCAAAGTCGAAATTTTAATCGTGATTTAATCATGGCAATAATGACTTTTGAGAGCGTCCTTGAAGCCAGAAATCTGTCCACCTAAGTTTTATACTATTGCCTTTACATAATTATTACAATTAATTTTATTTTGCTCATCCCGTATATAGTTCATTCTTGGTTATATTTCATCTTGTTATATATTTTTTTTTTTAAATCAGCAGAAAATCAATAATCGTGATTACGATTTTGACGAAAATCATTGTGATTATGATTTTTTCCATTATTGTGCAGCCCTACATGCAATACAAGTGCATGCTGAGATGCAGGATGGCAGGTCTGGAGATCTCCTTTAAAACTTTTGGCGGCAAATTGTTACACCAGGACCAGGGATCGATTGCAACTCGAGGTCATTTCCTGATCCTCCTCAGTCTCTCTCTCTCTCTCTTCCGAGTCCTGCTACCTTCCCGCCACCATCTTCACTGTCTCATGGCCGTAGCTAACATTGAGGACACAGAGGTCATGTGTAATGACCACCCCCATTTATCCTCAAGGCAGTGATTAATGAAAACCAACGGAAGAGTTTGACTAAAATGTACAGTATGCAGTAGGCTACAGCATGCCGTATTTGAAAATGTCTGGTTATGGCCCTGCTCTGGTCCTATCCAATAAGGCAGTGTTTCTGTCACGGTACAGACAGACGCGGACCACAAATGCGTCACGTTTTGGGGTGTTTATTAAAGTTCAGGGGAAAAGGGATTGGGAGAATGAGGTTTCCAGGGTTTGTAGAGTTTACCGGGATGGCAGAGGTTCCAGAGGTTCCTGTGTGTGTGTGCCCCCCCGTCGGCAGAAGTGGCTCCTATGGAGATGATGGAAGAAGACTCCGGATGGAAGAATCCTGGGGGGAACACACACACAACAGGGCAGAATGAATGGGGTGCAGGAGTACAGTTCAGGGCAATGCAGAAATCGAAGTCACTAGGAAGAAGGCAGGTCAGTTTTACCGGGGTTGAGAATAGTTGGAGATCCAGAGGGCAAAGGCAGGTCGAGGTTCAGGGCAGAAGAGTAGACAGAGTCGGGGACAAAAGGCAGGTCGGGTTTCCGGGTCAGGAGAGCAGAGCAGAGCACAGGCAGGTCCGGGTTCAGGAGTCAGGAGAAGAGCTTAGACAAGCAGGTAAACAGGTGCAGGCTTCGCAGATGTTCTGACAAAGGTAGACTGAAAAACAGGGCTTTAAATACTGTTGGTGATGAGCAGGAAATGCAGTGCAGCTGGTGGGTTAATGAGAACAGATCAGAGCAGAGCAGAGCAGACACAGGTGAAGCTAATTAGACAGAGCAGAGTGAGTAGTGAACAGAGAGGCAGATCATTGATCTCAATTAGAGAGAGTTACCAGGCCAGGTGAGAGAGCCCATGACAGTTTCTCAACCTTTTTTTAGGCGAGGCACCCTTTCAATTCATGAAAAATTTCAAGGCACCCCAAACCAACAAGCCATAACATGGCATCGCATCCGATACCACACAAGCTTAGAAAAGTAACACATTTGGAAGCGTCACACGACCTATGTTCGAAGTTGCAGCTAGCTGGGGTGACCTATATTAACTTTATTTTGCGTAAATGGCAGATGAAAGATTCCACTGACTAGCATTAACTTATCAGTTTAGACAAATATGTGTGATATTACACAATTTTATTTATCAGCCACGTTTCCGCCCCGGCACCCCTGTTGAGAAACACTGCAATAAGGGCATAAAAAGCACCGTGGAATAACAACAAAAAGATCAGTGCCACACAAATAAACAGCCTCATGCTGTCAGTCATATTAGATGACAAGGCGGGGCTGTGTGGGGAGTAGTAAGATCCTGCTCCTAGTCTGTCATCAGCAGTGTGGTTCTGTGTGTGTGTAGGTGTGTGCGTGCGTGCGTGCGTGCGTGTACAGCAAACCCAACGCAGTACAGCAAACCCAACGCAATTGCTGGTGCGGTTCTGTGTGTGTGTGTGTGTGTGTGTGTGTGTGTGTGTGTGTGTGTGTGTGTGTGTGTGTGTGTGTGTGTGTGTGTGTGTGTGTGCGTGCGTGCGTGTGTGTGCGTGTGTGTGTGTACAGCAAACCCAACGCAGTCATTGCTGGGGCGGTTCTGTGTGTGTGTGTGTGAGTGTGTGTGCGTGTGTGTGTGTACAGCAAACCCAACGCAGTCATTGCTGGTAGGGTTCAATGACAAGGCAGGGGACCTAGTAGGCGGTAGCGATGCCGGATACATCGGCTTACTGGGCGCTGGCTGCGGTAGCTGTCAGGGGATGGACTGGTTATCTGTCATACCAGGCCCAGGGGATGGACTGGTTATCTGGCATAGAGGGCCCAGGAGATGGACTGGTTATCTGGCATACAGGGCCCAGGGGATGGACTGGTTAACTGGCATAGAGGGCCCAGGGGATGGACTGGTTATCTGGCATAGAGGGCCCAGGGGATGGACTGGTTATCTGGCATACAGGGCCCAGGGGATGGACTGGTTATCTGGCATACAGGGCCCAGGGGATGGACTGGTTATCAGGCATACAGGGCCCAGGGGATGGACTGGTTATCAGGCATACAGGGCCCAGGGGATAGACTGGTTATCTGGCATAGAGGGCCCAGGGGATGTACTGGTTATCTGGCATACAGGGCCCAGGGGATGTACTGGTTATCTGGCATACAGGGCCCAGGGTCCTCAGGGGTGGGCCAATGCTTTTTGTAAAAAAAAAAAAAAGCAGCACCTGACGTCTGAAAAAACGTCTTCAAGTTCAAGTTCAAGTTCAAGTAATTTTATTTGTCACATACATGGTATTGTAGTGAAATGATGATGGGGTCATCAGCTCTGCATCTTAAGAATTAAAGAAGTAAAGTAAAAAAGGAAATAAGAGGTGAGAAATAAGTTAAAGAAAAACAAAGAAAATTATTATTTAAAAAAGTCTCTGTTCAGCAGTCTTTAACCCACATACAGGGGACTGAGACCATAATTATAGTAAAGCGGTGTGAGGGCTGGTCGATACCAAGAAAAAGAACATTTGACCCACGTTTTTGATTCTTTTGATCTCTGATTTGTATCACTTTTTAATGTATTTTGTCTTTTTCCTCTTTTTATTTTTAATTCTACAAGCGGATTCCAAAAAAGTTGGGACACTTGGTATTTTGTGAATAAAATCAAAATGCTGCATTTTCAACACATTCAATCCATGCATAAGATGTAGTCGGGGAGGAACGGTAGACTACCATGCACCCCCCCCACAACAAAATGCCATATGATTTTTTTTGATCGTCAAGATGTCCTGAATAAGAATTTGAGTGGTAACAGTAATATAACTCACTCCCACTATACTTTTTCACATCATATTGTATATGACCCCAGAATGCTCAATGCATTCTAGTAGTACACTGCCAAGTCCTCTAGAGCCATGATTCAGTTGGTTATCATAGCTTATGATATACCATATGAAAGCTTGGAGTCTGCAGTATACATATATTAAACTGTATTTGGTGTAGCTTTTTGCATAGCAACGGTTGCTAGGCAAAGCATCTTCCTTAGCAACCAACATCAGTGACACAGTTCCTCTGTGATTACATTGTGCTATGATGTCTGGATCTAGACCACTTTTCCAAGGTTCAACATGACTTGTTTGAACCTCCAAGATGTCCTTAATAAGAATTTGAGTGGTAACAGTAATATAACTCATTCCTACTATACTCTTGTACATCATATTGTATATGACCCCAGTACGCTCTATACGTTTTAGTTCTATGTAGCAGTAAACTGCCAAGGCCTCTACAGCCATTTTGCAGTTGGTTATCATAGTTTGTTATATACAATATGAAACATTGGAGTGTGTAGTTTATGAACATTGTCATATTTTTGGTGTACTTATCACATTTGGGAAAATATACTTGGTGTAGTGGTATGATGTCTGAGAGCTCTGTTTTTTTCCTTGATTCTTTAAATGACCAATTCTTACATATAAAGACCTTAAAAGGAAATATATTAACAATTTGGAAAAGTCCAAACCCTAATGTGATGTAAGGACTAACTACTTGAACTATTGACAATGTCGCAATCTGTACGGTCTGTGTCACTGTCACAGTCCATGCAAGTTGGTGCGCAAGACCACAAGACCCCAATAGAAGGAAACCAGTTGAATCATAAATAAAGTTTATTGAACATTTGGGGAAAGGTATAGTCCAAGGCGGAAAGTTCATTTACTGCTACTGTCAATGTCTGTGCTTGACCAATCACTTTCAATTTCACTCTCACTGCTACCACCACAGTGCACTTTACAGTGATACAGCTGGTGACAATGCTCTCAATGGTTCCTCTGTAGAAGGTGGTCATTATGGCTGGTGGGGCACTGGCATGTCTCAGTTTGCGCAGGAAGTAGAGGCGTTACTGGGCTTTCTTGGCCAGTGATGCAGTGTTGGTGGTTCAGGAGAGGTCCTCGCTGATGTGCACTTCAAGGAATTTTGTGCTGCTCACCCTCTCCATAGCAGCACCATCGATGGTCAGTGGCAGGAGTTGGTGGTGACCTTTCTGGAAGTTGACAACAATCTCCTTTGTCTTGCTGACATTCAGTAGGAGGTTGTTGTCACTGCACCACTTGGCTAGGTGGTCCACCTCTGTCCTGTAGTGTTTCTCATCAATGATGGTGATGAGACCCGTCAGGGTTGTGTCATCTGCAAACTTCACCTGGTTGGTGCTGTTATTTTGCAGTCGTGTGTGAGCAGGGTGAAGAGTAAAGGGCTTAGCACACACCCTAGTGGAGCTCCTGTGCTCAGCGTGATGGTGTCCGAAGTGTTGTTGCCAACATGCACTGCTTGTGGTCTCTGGCACAGGACGTTTAGCAGCCAGTTGCAGAGGGAGGTGCTGAGGCCCATATTGTCCAGTTCGCATATCAGCTGTTGGGGTATGATGGTATTGAATGCTGAGCTGAAGTCAATCGTTGAAGCAGGATGGAGATGACTTCTTTGGTACCCATATGATGGTGACGGCTTTGAAGCAGAAGGGGACAATGGCTTGTTGTAGTGAGGTGTTGAAGATGTCAGTGGAGACATGCTTTAAAGTTCCTCAGCACAGTCTTTCAGCATCCGTCCAGGAATGTTGTCTGGGGCTGTTGCTTTGTGTGGGTTGATCCTGAGAGCCCTCTTCATGCTATCAACAGGTAGACACAGGTATTCTGTGGGTGGGTCTTGTTTTGTTCCTCGAAGTGTGTGAAAAAACTGTTGAGGTCGTTCAGCAGGGATGTGTTGTTTTTGCACCTCCGAGGTGATGGCTTGTAGTCAGTGATAGCTTGGATGTCCTTCCATAGGCTCTGTGCATCTTTGCTTGTGTGTATTCTTGTTTTGCCTTTCTAATGCCTTGTGACAAGTTGGCCATAGCTGTTTTCAGACCCGCTTTATCCCCAGCTCTGAAGGCTATGTCTCTTGCCCTCAGCAGCCTGTGGACGTCCCCTGTCAGCCATGGCTTCTGGTTGGCTCGAGTGATTATTGTTTTTGTGTCTGTGACGTCGTCTATGCATTTGGTGATGTAGGATGTGACTGTATCTTTATACTCCTCGATGTCTATTTGGTTGTTGTTGGTGGCAACTTGTTTAAAAATATCACAGTCAGTTATTTCAAAGCAGTTTTGGAGGGCGGATAAATCCCATCCCTAATTATGATGCGCTAATTAATTCTCAAAACCCTTTAAATAATTAAAAAACTACAATATTCTAATATATCATAATTGGCTAACATTGTGGAAGGGAGTCATTTAAAGAATCGAAAAAAAGCAGAGCTCTCAGACATCATAGCATAAACCAAGTATATCTTCCCAAATGTCATAGATAGGCCTACACTATACATATGTAATACTCATAAACTACACACTCCAAGCTTTCATATGGTACATAACAAGCTATAATAACCAACTGCAAAATGGCTGTAGAGGCCTTGGCAGTTCACTACTACATAGAACTAAAACGTGTAGAGCGTACTGGAGTCATATACAATATGATGTAAAAGAGTATAGTAGGAATGAGTTATATTACTGTTACCACTCAAATTCTTATTAAGGACATCTTGGAGGTTTAAACAAGTCATGTTGAACCTTGGAAAAGTGGTCTAGATCCAGACATCATAGCGCAATGTAATCACAGAGGAACTGTGTCACTGATGCTGGTTGTTAAGGAAGATGCTTTGCCTAGCAACCGTTGCTATGCAAAAAGTTACACTAAATACAGTTTTATATATGTATACTGCAGACTCCAAGCTTTCATATGGTATATCATAAGCTATGATAACCAACTGAATCATGACTTTAGAGGACTTGGCAGTGTACTACTAGAATGCATTGAGCATTCTGGGGTCATATGCAATATGATGTGAAAAAGAATAGTGGGAGTGAGTTATATTACTGTTACCACTCAAATTCTTATTCAGGACATCTTGACGATCAAAAAAAATCATATGGCGTTTTGTTGTGGGGGGGGTGCATGGTAGGCTACCGTTCCTCCCCGTCTAATGCACAATGGCACAAGGTCAACACAGGAACAGTTCAAATGAGGCAAAAGCATTGTTTTGAGGGAAATATGTGGTCATTTAAAATTTGACCCATGCAACAAATCTCAAAAAAGTTGGGACAGGGCCAGAAAATGTTGTAATAGTTGGATAATTCTAAAAATAACACAAGGAGGAATATTTTGAAATGAACTATATTGACTGCCAACATGAATGCACAAATAAAATACCACCACAGAGAGGTTGTGGCACTCAGTAGAGAAGATTTTGAGGGACTAATTACTTATCTATTACACAGAAAGATTGAATTATCAAAATTGCAGGCATATAAGGCCTATTTCTGTAATGTAGAGTTCTGTAAAATCATTGCATGGGTTATGAGATCATGACATACCCATCGTCAATAAGCAAACTATGACACTCCAACAATGACAGCTGTTGAAAAAATGACCATAAACACAGCACTTGATTAAGGCACATGATGCAGACATTAAACAGTGTTGCAAGTGGCAAAGCTCATTCTAGATGGACATAGGAGACATGTGAAACTGTCCTCTGATTACAGAATGGAAAATATTTCATTCTTTTTTAAAATCATGGAGTCATGCACCCTCCAAGTTATGAAGAAAATGAATACTTCAGCTTGATTTAGTGGTCAGTCTGTAAGACAGCATATATGATGGTAAAGGGGTGCAGAGATGCCTTGGTTATGGTCTTCTTACTCATGTAGAGCATTAAAATGAGGGCTGAATGATATATTCAGACTTTAAACAGCATACATAGCTACCAAGGCATTATATTTTGGAGCACAGCCTTTAGATATTGCCCCACAATTATGGCAAATTTCAATCTCTACTATGTTCCAATAGTGTGGTTTCATCATAAGAATAAACAGGTGACAAAATTGTTTTCTTGCAGTCAGGATATGCCACATGTTAAGCATAACAAGAAGGTAAACAAGTCGAAGAACACACCTATCAGTTGAGCTGCTGAAATCATGTCTCGCATATCAAAATATCTATTTTTTTAATAAAATCATGCCATCAGTCAAAGTATTTAAATGTTAAGTCTCCTCCCTTGTGTTGTGTTTAGTCTTATTCAACATAAAAGGCATTTTATTGGCCCTGTCCCAACTTTTTTGGAATTTGTTGCAAGGGTGAAATTTTAAATGATCACATAATTACCCCAAAACAATCATTCTGCTTGGATTTAACAACTGATATGTTGTCTATACACAATGCTCTGCCTTATTGACATATTGAATGTTTTGAAAATGCCAGCATTTTGATTTCATTCACAAAATACCAAGTGTCCCAACTTTTTTGGAATACGCTTTGTATTTATTTATTGACTCATAGGGCCTGCACAAAGAGTTCCTATGTCCTTGAGCTACTAGTCTATGCACAAATGGCAAATAAAGAACTTTGAACTTTGAACTCTGAAATGCCTAGGCCGTTTTTTTGGTCCCAGTCATGCCCCGGTGGTTGCGAACAGGAACTGGGTACCAGGGCTTGACACTGGCACCTGCCAACCGGCCAAATGCTGGTAAAACTTGGCTATTTTCAGTGTCACTAGCCAATTTTGCTGGCAGCTTATTCCTTGGTATGACATACATATCATAGTAGCCTATATTCTGTTGCTTGCCCCTTGTGTATCAAGAAAAAGCTCAATAACTCAGTTTCTATTTGATTGACATGTAAAAAGCTATACACTTATCTTGCTTTAGCACCTCATCTTCCGAGGTTACATGTACACTATCATGATAAACAAAACAAAAAACAATATAAAATCTGTGGCTAGTGGAATACCTGAATGGCTAGTGACTCGGGAAAACCTCTAGCCACAGTGGCCGGTGGCTGAAAAAAGTTAATGTCAAGCCCTGCTGGGTACATGGTGGGGGATATGAGGAGAGGAGATGGAGGCTGGCTTCCTGAGTGGCTCTTGGTGGTTGTACTAGCTACTACGAGCTACTATGTGATGGGATGACCTCAACGTGGGTGGGGTTGTTTGTGAGCAAGCAGCATGTGAGCAGTAGGACACTGAGTCCCCGCAGTGTAATGAGTGTGTGTGTGTGTGTGTGTGTGTGTGTGTGTGTGTGTGTGTGTGTGTGTGTGTGTGTGTGTGTGTTTGTGTGCGCGTGTGAGTGTGTGTGTGTGTGTATGTGCGTGTATTTGTGTGTGCGTGCGTGCGTGCGTGTGCGCGCGCTTCGGTGCGTGTATTTGTGTATGTGTGTGTGTGCATGCGTACGTGTGTGCGTGTGTGTGTGTTGTAAGCATGGCCTATGTTTATAATAAGCACAGCAATGTGTCGGTGTAATCTCCGATCCCAGTTGTTCTGATCTGATGGATGGCCACATCCCACACTCTGACAGAAATAACACGGGAGGAGCAGGACGCCGGTCCCTCTCTGTCTTTTTATTTTCTTTATCTCTCTTTTATCGTTGCCCCACTTTTTTCCCACGTACTTATTTAAAACCCTTAACCATTAGGTTTCTTCTTTGCACGGCTTTTTGCAATTACTCATTCTGCAAATTTCTCTCTATCTCTCCATCTCTCTCTTTCTTTTTTTCTCTCTCTCTCTCTCTCTCTCTCTCTCTCTCTCTCTCTCTCTCTCCTTCTTTGGTAAGTTATGGTAACCCTCTGCTGCTTCCCCCCATTCCTTGGAACTCATCTGTCCATTCGTTCTTGCATGGGAATGCCTCATCCCAACTGAGAGCAAGTCTATCTATCTATCTATCTATCTATCTATCTATCTATCTATCTATCTATCTATCTATCTATCTATCTATCTATCTATCTATCTATCTATCTATCTATCTATCTATCTATCTGTCTGTCTGTCTGTCTGTCTGTCTGTCTGTCTGTCTGTCTGTCTGTCTGTCTGTCTGTCTGTCTATCTATCTATCTATCTATCTATCTATGATGATATCTATGATGTTTTCTTCTGCTCAACTTCCTAATTTGAATGAATGTGCTTTGTTTGTAGCTTAGTGTTTCTCAATAGCAACTCGTTTTTTCCCAGTCGTCCTTACAAATTAGCCGAAAACATTATTATTACTGTAAGTCGCACTCTCTGTGTATGCCTCAGTCACTTGCGGCATGGATTTTAGCTACCACACAGACGTTTGCGAAGACCAAGGTAGTCTGTGACAAAGCACGCGAATGACTACTCCGACTGACTACTTTTTTTTAGTCTTCGGTCGCTTCTTTTGGGCTTGTTTTCAGGACGCCAGTCGGTCGCTTCTATTGGGCTTGTTTTCAAGACGACAGTCGTTTATTTCTCGTAGAAAATCTGGCGACACTGGTCACAGGCAGCTGTTTGGTTGTGCCAACAGCCACCAGCTATCCTCTGTGTCCCTTCGAGAAGACATAGCATACACTGTGGACTGTGGGACTTGTTTACGTTGGCAGTTTGGTCTCTGCATGTCACACTGTCAATGCCTGTGGCGCCGCTGATTGTGAAGGAGATTGATGACATTATTTGCAAGGTCTAAAAACAAAAAAGGGGTTCTAAGATGGCTGTGCTTTAAAGCACTGGCTGCTTATTGTTGTTGACTTATGAAGCGAACTATGAAAGTGTCTTAACCAAGAGAAACCTTATGCTGTGAAAGCAGACTGGGTCAAATAGGGTGCAATCAGAAAAAAACAACACTTTACATTACGTTACATAATATTACTCAAAGTGCTTTACAACACACTATAGAATAACCTTTAAGTATGCATTGGGTGTGGGTTGAAGACAAAGATGCTTAAACACAAACAAACACACACACACACACACACACACACACACACACACACACACACACACACACACACACACACACACACACACACACACACACACACACAAACAACGGTTGACTTACGATCAAATTCCCCTAAACAGACACGAGCACGCTTACGTAAAATTGCACCTGGCCACTCAGCCAAACGGCTTCTAGGCGATGTTAGCATGTGCTCTGCTCTGGCCGTTTATAACAGTGTTTCTCAACCTCTTTTTAGGCGAGGCACCCTTTCAATTCATGAAAAATTTCAAGGCACCCCAAACCAACAAGCCGTATCAAGGCGTCGCATCAGATACCACACAAGCTTAGAAAAGTAACACATTCAGAGACGTCACACGACCTACGTTCGAAGTTGCAGCTGACTGGGGCGACCTATATTTACTTTATTGTGCGTAAATGGCAGATGAAAGGCATTAATATATCAATATAGACAAATATGTATTATATTACATAATTTATTTATCAGCCACGTTTCCGCCAGGGTTATACTTTACACCCCTGGGTACGTTAGCTAGCCCACCCGGCCCGCACACGCTCTGTAGACGACCACTGTGTGTTTAGAGCACTGTGAGCCTTCATCCATCTCTCATCGCGCTGCTAAGCGGCCGCGTGTCTGCTTAGTGTCCCACTCAGAGAGACACAAACACACACACACACACACAAGCACTCACACACACAAATGAACGCGCGCACACACACACACACACGCACAGGCGCGTGTGCAGACACACACACACACACACACACACACACACACACACACACACACACTAACACTGCCCCTCTCCTTTCCCTCCCCCGTGTGCCCCTGAGTTAGCCTGCGTTTAGCTGTGATTAGCTATGATTGATGGCTGCTGCGCTCCATAAGCGCTCGGGAAGACTGGCCAGCCGAGCAGCCAGCCAGCCAGCGTAGGCAGAGCAGAGTGCTTTAGTGTGTTTATGTGGACGGGAACATGGGAGATGGAGAGAGAGAGAGAGAGAGAGAGAGAGAGAGAGAGAGAGAGAGAGAGAGAGAGAGAGAGAGAGAGAGAGAGAGAGAGAGAGAGAGAGAGAGAGAGAGAGAGTCACTCTGGTCTTTGCTAGTCCCTCAATCAGGAGAGGGGAGAGAGGGGGGGCGTAAAGTCAGAGAGATAGAGAGATAGAGAGATAGAGAGATAGAGAGAGAGAGAGAGAGAGAGAGAGAGAGAGAGAGAGAGAGAGAGAGAGAGTCACTCTGGTCTTTGCTAGTCCCTCAATCAGCCCACGCTCCCTCCTCCCCCCACCCCCCCACCCCCCACACTCCTGTAAACCACCCAGCCATGTTAGTATATACTATAGCAATCCTGCACGTGTGTGTGTGTGTGTGTGTGTGTGTGTGCGTGCGTGCGTGCGTGCGTGCGTGCGTGCGTGCGTGCGTGCGTGCGTGCGTGCGTGCGTGCGTGCGTGCGTGCGTGCGTGCGCGTGCGTGAGTGTAAGAGTGTAACTATACTAAATAGTGTATATATATATATACAGCTCCAGGCCTTTTTATTAGAATACCATGAAAAAGTTGATTTATTTCCATAATTCCATCAATAATGTTAAACTGTCATGGATTGTAGATTCATGGCCCAGTTTTTTAACTATTCCAATCATTATTTTTTTTCTTTTTATATACGTTGGCCTTCCAGCTCAAAAAACCCATGAATTGGGGAATTCGCATTATTAGAATATTGTTATAAAATCACATTTTTCTTCATCAAAATTCGGGTCACATTAAATCAGTTGAAATTTGGTACTTTCTACATAACATGCAATGGTCAATACTTGGTTAGGACATTCTCTGTCTTCATAATGGCCATGATGCGTTTAACATTGAAGTCAATGGCAAAAACAGTGCATGGGAGTTATGGAAGCCCAGATATCCTTGATGCTTTGCTGTCAGCTGTTCTTGTTTGTTGACCTGGTACCCCACACTTCACTCTTCAATATACCCTGTAGATTTCCATGCCACGTTTTGGCGCTAACTCACCAGTTTAATTCTAAATAACCAGAAATGAAACCCCATTGAAAATGAATGGGGTTTAATTTCTGTTGAGTTAGAATTAAACTGGTGAGTTAACACCAAAACGTGGCATGGAAATCTTCGGGTATATTGAAGAGGGAAG
>NC_085874.1:42746790-42754290 GCF_034702125.1 Engraulis encrasicolus | reverse complement strand
TTATGAATTTACTGTAGCTGATCTGATCCCACTCATCCCTCCCAGGCTACTGGCACGGACGCTTGAATGGAGTGTACTGTTTTCCCCATTTTCTCTGAGTTGGTCTCTCTGTGTTGTGTTGCAGGGGTAAAGCCCACGTTTGGCAAAGGCCTCCGTACTGTTTGTATGTGTGTGTGTGTGTTAAGTGTGCTGCACATGTGTTACACGTGTGTTAGTATGCGTTAGCGTGCTGTGTGTGTGTGTGTGTGTGTGTGTGTGTGTGTGTGTGTGTGTGTGTGTGTGTGTGTGTGTGTGTGTGTGTGTGTGTGTGTGTGTGTGTGTATGTGTGTGTGTGTGTGTGTGTGTGTGTGTGTGCTGTGTCTGGGTGGTAGGCATGGTACGGTTTGCGTCGCAAACCGAAACCGTACGGTTTGCATGTCACGGAACGGGGTAGTGCGCAACCGCACGGTGCCCACGGTTTCCAAAAAAAAAAAAGAGTGACCACCGGCGGACGACGCAGTTAAAATCCTACTACTTTTGCAAGCATAAAACACAAAGACTATATTGTGTGTGGAAAGACTGATTTCTATCAGCCAACTGAAAGGCATAATGTAACAGCATGCACCAGCTGATTAGGCTACAGCAAGCTCATGTCGGTCAGCTGCGTCTCCCTCTTCCCCCCCCTCTCTCCACGTTAGCGCAAGTGACTGCCCCCAGCCTTTATTCTGACCAATTTAAATTAAATGAACATGAATTTACAAAAAATGACAGATTAGCAGAGCAAAGTAGACTTACGTTACAGTAGCCTAGTGTAGGTTATATCCACGTGACATTGGATGGGGATTCCGGACGGCATAATGTGAGATATGAACATATCCATCAGATTCACTGCACTGTCCTTAACTGCAATCAGCTGTAGGCCTAATTACATGTAGCCAGTTAAACACTGTGGAATGAGGGGGGCTTTGTAATGTTGCCTAGTTAACATGATGTTTAACACTATAACCAAAATAAAATGACTGTTTTAACAGGCTCAGATTCACAGAGTTTTGTGAAACATTCTTGTGAATACACTTCTAAAAAACGATCTTTTAAAATTATTTGTTACCTTAACTTTCACATTTTAACATAACTTAACCCTATCACTTGTTCACTTGAAATTGAATTTGACTTCTGATTTTACTTCTATGCTTCTCACGGCCGGCAGTTTCATGATAGGAAGCTAAGCGCAAAACTCGCAGAAAGTGGTATCAAAATAAAAGTCCAATTCGTTCTCAGTGTGTCATTAACCAAAATAGTCATACTGCACTGACCTAATGGTCCCATTGCCTACAGGAGTGTAGCTGTTTTATTTTTACACGTCAAATGTGTTATAATATGTAATATTTGAATATTTGTCAACTTAAAAGTTAGGACTTAGTTCTCCCTTTTTGTGAAATAAATGGAAGCATGTTAAAATCATTGATATCTTTCCTCTTTCAGTAACTTCACCTTGTTAGGTTAAATGAAGTCAAATTCAACATACCCATGATAAGCTTACATTTTCATTCTAATTTTAATTTATACATTTCCAGTGCATAATACATTTTATTAAAAAAATTATAATTAAAAAAATAAAAAAAAGAACCGTACAAAACCGAAAACCGTGACCTTGAAACCGTGATATGGACCGAATTGTGACTTTTGTGAACCGTACCACCCCTAGTGTGTGTGTGTGTGTTGCATATGTCTGTTAGTATGCGTTAGTGAGATGCCTGTGTGTGTGTGCGTGCACTAGTGTGTTGCATATGTGAGTGTGTATTAGTGTGTTAGTGGTGCTCCAAGGGAGCAGTGCGGTGGGACAGTACCATACTCAGGGTACCTCAGTCATGGAGGAAGGTGCGGAAGAGCACTGGTTAACCCATTGAGGCTGGATGTTGCGTTGCGCATCATTGGCCCTGGCGCCTGGAGCTGCATGACGTAACATTCAGGGTCATGAGCTTGGAGACAACTCTATTAAAAATCTTTGATTGAGATGAATGAACACATTACAATGAAAGACGAGGGTCTTAGCATTTGAATGCAACTTATTGCATGTTTTTATGTGCTTCAGAGGCTGAGATATTTAGGTTTTTATAGGATGAGGGCAGCTTTTATTAAAAAGGGCTCAGGCACTCAGCACCCTTTTTTGCAGGTACCTTAGGCGTCAATGGGTTAATTACTCCCACCAACTTGGCGGGTCGGGAGTCGAACCGGTAACCTTTGGGCTACAAGTCTGACACCCTAACCACTTACCAATGGTAAGAGAGAGAAACGTACTTGTATGACCTGAGTGTATGAAGAAACTGACAATAGAAGCTGACTTGACTTGACAAATGTATATAATGTTGTGTCTCAAAGGGTTAAACTGGAAAGCGCCTCTTTAAATCTCACTCAGGCCCCAGCACTCTCAAGTCATCCACAGGCGCAAATTTTAAAGGAGCCTCGTAAAAGACAACGAATCTGTTAAACTCACAGGCCTGAAGTAATCTGTGTGTGTGTGTGTGTGTGTGTGTGTGTGTGTGTGTGTGTGTGTGTGTGTGTGTGTGTGCGTGTGCGTGTGCGTGTGCGTGTGCGTGTGCGTGTCTGTGTCTGTGTCTGTGTCTCTGTGTCTCTGTGTCTCTGTGTCTCTGTGTGTGTGTGCGCGCGCGTGCGTGTGTGTCTGTGTGTTTGTGCGTGCGCGTGTCTGTGTGTGTGCGTTTGTCTTTGCGCGTGTGTGTGCATGTGTGTGTGTGCGTGTGGCTGCATGTCTCTGTATTGTGTGTGTGTGTGCGTGTGTGTGTGTGTGTGTGTGTGTGTGTGAGAGAGAGAGAGAGAGAGAGAGAGAGAGAGAGAGAGAGAGAGAGACAGAGAGAGAGAGAGAGAGACCGAGAGAGAGCGAGAGAGAGAGAGAGAGAGAGAGAGAGAGAGAGAGAGAGAGAGTGTGTCTATGTGTGTCTATGTGTGCGTGTGTGGTTGTGTGTGTGTGTGTGCGCGCGTGTGTGTGCGTGCATGCATGCGTGCCTGTGTTTTCCACCTCCTAGGTCTGTGATAATTGAGTTGTCTCTGCTCTTTAAATAATGCCCTTTGTTGCTTTTAAGTATTTTATGGTGATGGACTGGGTTCACTCTGTTGTCTTTTTGTCTTTGTGTCATTCGGCTGTCTTTGTGTGGTGTTGTTATTGGAAAGTAACGACTGTATTGAAGAGTCGTCACTATGGCTATAGTTGTGCTTTGACTGCCTTTTCAATGAGCTAGGCTCTTTGGCGTTGCGATCAGAGGGCGGGTGTGTATTTGGTACCCTGTGATCCATGGTTTACAACCTGTCGAACTGTGGAAACTGTGGAAACCCGGTACTGGCAAAAATAAGTTTAGTAGGCCTATTTCATTAATCTCAAAGTCCCCTCTCGCTGCGATGAATTTACTCTCACATCCATACTTCGCATACCATGGACAAAAACTATCTCATGTACTCTGTACATACTTTAGTATATGCATACATACTGTAAAAATACTGTATATCTATAACAGTTTTTTCAGTTTGCTAAAGCTCATTTTTGTAATTTTGGCAGTTTTTTGCAGAACTCTTCACACAGATTCACAAACCTATCACTACATTAGGCAAACTGATTGCACAAAACTGCTCTGCACTCAGTTTGTAATTTTATAGCAGACATTTTGCAAAATGTACCAAAACAATCCATTTGTACAATACTCATTCTGCATAACTGTGAACACAACTCACTGCTTTACATACAATTTCCCAATGGTACCACATTCCTAGACTCATAACCTCCCCAAATGGCATACTTTGTGTATAAAGAAACCAATTGTGTTTTTCATTTTGACTATCTGTATCCAGTTGCTGCAGTATGTTCTAGTAATGTGATGTACCGTGTTAACTATTAAACATTTCTTTTTACAACTGTATGTAGAGCTGGGCAAAGCATGTTGGGTTTCGCAATGTATCTATACAGTTTTTATTCTGACTTGGTGTGATGTTGTGTTCGTGGAGTTCTGCATAAAAGTTACAAAAAATGGGCTCTAGCTATCAGAAAAAAATCTGTAAATCACAACCCGTTATCCAGTACCACACAGTGAGAAGGGGAGATATTTGATTCCCTGGCTAAACTCGGATTTAGCCATGGGCCCCTGCTCTGAGTGCAGGGCCGGATTAAGATAGCCTGGGGCCCCTAGGCTACAGGTTGCTGTAAGGGCCCCACGGATGATGGCAAATTCTGTGAGAACATTGCATAGCAGAATTCAGACAGCATCATTATTCTGAGCCATGAGTGAGGGAAAACATGTCTGCCAACTGGGCAGAGGAGTATTGGCATTTTCAACTTTTTCAAGACAGCCCATCGAGGCCAATTTGGGGACCCCTGGCTAGTGGGGGCCCTTAGCCTGCAGCCATATCTAGCCTGTGCATTAATCCGGCCCTGTCTGAATGCGTTCTCTCTCTCTCTCCCTCGCTCTCTCTTTGTTTCTCTTACTCTCTCTTTCACTCTGTCTTGCCTTCATGATTAGAAACAGCTGTCGTTTGGACAGAGTTTAGAGACTGGGAAAATGAGAGAAAGAGAGAGAGAGAGGGAGAGAGAAAGAGAGAAGGGAGAAAAAGACGAAAAGAGGCGAAGAAAACATAACGGAGGGGACGTCTATTTTGGGCTCGGACTCCAAGAATAGTCTGCAGAGTTCCTGTTGAGATCCTGTTGGTCTCCTCTGTTAGTATCCCCTGTAAAGTGTGTGTGTGTGTGTGTGTGTGTGTGTGTGTGTGTGCGTGCGTACGTGCGTGTGTGTGTGTGTGTGTGTGTGTGTGTGTGTGTGTGTGTGTGTGTGTGTGTGTGTGTGTGTGTGTGTGTGTGTGTGTGTGTGTGTGTGTGTGTGTGTGTGTGTGTGTGTGTGTGTATCTTCAGTTATTATCCTCTGTATTCAGACTGGATAGGCAGGAAGACCCTGCAGGGGCGGTCCTAAGGACGGGCCAACCGGGCAATTCTCCAGAGTGGCACCCGAGAGGTGGGCGGCATCACCACGAACCCCCTAACCCCTAACCCAGGGGTGGGGAACCTTTTTCATTCGAGGGGCCACTTCAAATTACTCCGACGGCCGTAAAAGTCCTCCGAGGGGCCGTACTATGAACTCAAACCAGGATTTCACCCTTCACTTTAGGCCTATATTGAAGGCAGCCATATTTAAAACTGACCCCACCTTCTCTAGGTCCCCTGAATATAACTTAATTGTATTGCAAATGTAATTTCTAAAATTCCTTTACAAAATATGTCATATTTCATGTGAAGCTGCATAACATTAAAATTGTCTCGGGGGCCGGATAAAACAGCCTCAGTTCCCCACCCCTGCCTTAACCTAACATTTTCGATACCATTGTGTTTAACACATGTTGAATTTAGCTGTGCGAGAATTATGAAGGCATTTTCGACACTTTCAGTGTTTGCATACTTCAGGAACAGCACTTTGCCTTTGTCACAGCCGTCTTACACCATCACATTCACACATCGTCAAGGGTAATGGTGTTCAGATACCAAGCCTGATTTCAGTCATAACAGCGTCAGCCAATGGAATGTTTACATTTTTCTGAACACGTGCTTCGGTTGGTCGCTCTTCCTGATCGAACGCTTCAGGTTGAATCGTTTGACGCGTTCAACGCCCCCTGACCTGTGCTTTTCAGGCGGGAGTCAGCAGCTCTTTCAACGCTGGCTGTGTGTCTGCACAATTACAATTGCACATTCACACATCACTAAGTGTAATGGTGTTCAGACACCAAGCCTGATTTCATTCTTAACAGTACTAATCTACAGGGAAAGTCAAATATAGCAGCATTTCATTTAACAAGGATTTTATGTTGATGCTGTGAAGTTGAAACAGTGTTGGAAAAGAAAAAAATCAGCTTTGGAATTTGGTTTGTGCTTTTGTGCCATGAGCCCAGCGCTGCCTTGTGTGAGCAGCTGTCTGTTCCCCATATAGACAACAGAGGATGCTCAGCCCCTTTCTTTCCATTGACATCAAAATCCTCAATTGGACCGTCAGTTCAGTTCAGTCGAGTGTGTACTGTAGACTGTCTGTGTGTATATATTTGTCTGGCGGCGGGTGTTGATATGAAAGGTCTGAGAGGCAGGGCCGGATTAAGATGGCCTGGGGCCCCTAGGCTACAAGTTGATGTGGGGCCCCTCGGAAAGCAGATTTTGTGACAAATTTACATGGACAGTGTCATAATTACATGTTAGGAATTAGGGACAACACGTCTACCAACTGTACTCAACATGACAGATGAATATTTCAATATTGTATCTTGTTACAATTCTGCAGTTTCTCACTTTTGACCAATCGGGGGCCCCATGGCAGGTGGGGGCCCCTAGGCTGCAGCCATATCTAGCCTGTGCATTCATCCGGCCCTACTGAGAGGAGATGAATGCTGAGGGTTGTATTGTTTGAGGACTGTTTGCTTTTGGGTTGACGCAGTGCTAACAGACGTTGACGTGTCTCCCTGAGATTAGCCAAGGCTGGAGACTCTCTCGTGCTGACGTTCGCGAGTGAGCCAATTCTTTTGAACGGCTCCCAGAAGTGAACGATGGGAACCGGATCACAGCTGGGGGAACCACTCGACCGCTTTTTCGCTCAATTTTTCATTAACTTTATGCACGTGACCTTGACGCGAGTACTTTAATAAGGGGGGGGGGACACAATAGTCTGCCTTAGAGAGTGACAGAAACGGTCTTTAGCAGCAGGAGGATAATCAGTTACTGTTTGGGAAAAATGACCTAGAGGTGGAGGCAAAATATTACATTCTAAACACTGAATATATAATTTAAAAAAGAGCCAAAAGAGCGAGCTAGCTTTTTGAACGGCTCTTTGAAAGGAACGAGCCACTATGATCCGGATACAGTCAAAGAGCCATAAATCCCATCTCTACTCGAGAGTTCTCGTGCTGACGTGTTGTAGCCTGTCCTGTCCTCACGGGCTGTCTAGACGTCGAGGCAGCTCTCTGGGGAGGCAGGTAGTGTCTGATCTTAATCAATCATACCTGAGGAGACAATAGGAGTTGCCATGGTGTGTGTGTGTGTCTGTGTTTGTGTGTGTGTGTGTGTGTGTGTGTGTGTGTGTGTGTGTGTGTGTGTGTGTGTGTGTGTGGGTGTGTGTGTGTGTGTGTGTGTGTGTGTGGGTGGGTGAATGTGTGTGTGTGAGTGTTAGTGTGTCTGTGCGTGTCTGAGCACCTGCGGGCGAGTGTGTGTGTGTGTGTGTGTGTGTGTGTGTGTGTGTGTGTGTGTGTGTGTGTGTGTGTGTGTGTGTGTGTGTGTGTGTGTGTGTGTGTGTGTGTGTGTGTGTGTGTGTGTGTGTGCATGGGCGGGGTGGACAGACTTTTCCCACCGGGAGAATTTTCCCCTTAGCGGCCCTTTTATCCCCCCCCCAACCACCACCAAAAAAAAAAAACGTGAACAACATGGTTCCCTAACCAAAAAGACAAAAACCACGTAGGCCTACTACATGTGGACATTACTGTTGTCAAAATATC
>NC_085874.1:42671790-42734290 GCF_034702125.1 Engraulis encrasicolus | reverse complement strand
ATTTGCTTAACCCAAATGAAGCAAGAATACGTGTTTGGTGGGACAGAACAAATATGAGACATGAAGGCAGACAAGACATCCCATCACATGAACCACAGGTAAACAAGCAGCTTTTTTTTGCTAAGGTGACAAGTCGCTAACAAATTTTGGTATGAGCCAACATGATCACTATTCATAATCGTGCAATGTTGCAGTTCCCTACCTTCATCTTCCGATGATTTCGCCAACATTTTCCAAGCACCTGAATTAGGCTACTTTGACATCTCCGTGCCCTTATCGGTGTTATCCAGTCAACAATAATCCAAGGCAACAACGCTATTCCAGCCAGTTTGAGGATGCATCCGCGACTTCAATAACATAATAGTTTACTACAATAGATGCAGCTACTTTAAGCATGCCATAACTTAATGTAGGCCATGATAGTTTAACGTGTCATTTCCCGTGGCATCAACTTCAAACCCCCAAAGCTCCTCCGAGAGCGAGACGAGAGAGGGGATGGGATAGCCACACACACAGGCTGCGTCCCTTCCCTTCACAAAGCTTTCCAAACTTCCGCCAATTTTGCAAGTTATTTTCTATTACTGAATTGAACCACATAGCCAACTTAAAGACATGGGCTTTCAGATTAGCGTCCAACAATGCAGGAAAAAGACGTTATTGGTGACGGTCTGTCACTACAAACCTATGAGATCGAGCAGCCCCATACCAGTCCTGACTCCTGTCCTATGGTGGATGCAATGGGTGGATGGCTGCAGCTATCCCACCATGCTCGTAGCAAAGGCTTTTTGACACAAAGTGATAATGACACTTGGCATTTCTCTTTCATCTGATAGTAGGTATATAACATAGAAAACCCAGGGACAATGTAAAATGAACCCCTTGTCCTTCTTCAATTTTACTGCCACGATTAGAGTCAGTTAGCGCTGTAGTTAGCACACGCTAACGTTAAGTGAATGGAAGGCTACATTAGCCACCAAGTTCTACCATTCGCGTTACGTAGGCGGCGAACATGGCTGCGCCCTTGTGGCGAAACTCGGTAATAACATGTCATTTTTCAGCAAAACTACTTAAAAGTGCAGTTCAACGAACATCCATTCGCTTATGAAAATAAATAAGCCGCCAAAAAATGATAATAGTTGTCAGTGCTTCATTTCCACTTTAAGGTATTGGTAAATGTTTTAAGCAAGATTCATTGTAATTATTCACTTAAATCATTTTTTTGTGCGTATACGCGTGTAGAAGTTTGGGTTCGGGGTGCGCGGCTTGTCTTGGACAGAGGAGAGGGGGTGCTTTAAGAAAAAAGGTTAAGAACCACTGCTCTAAATGTTGAATGAACACTGCAATATTTCCTGTATACGCCGTGCATTATGGGGCTACAAGGGACCCCTTTATCCCCCCTGCCACAGAGGAAGTGAGGTCATGAGGATTGTGGGTTGGGGTGAGGGGGCTGTTGGGAAATGGAGTACTACACATAACTTACGGGAAACCCGATTTATCACTACATCAGTACGCATTTGTGATTCATCAAGACGGTGAATCATGAACATCTTTCATTCATTTTCATTGGACTGTTTTTGTGTGGTTAGACTCCTCTCTGAATGTCTTTTTTCCGTTTTTGTTCCTTTAGACGGTTTTCTCTTTTTTTCTTTCTTTCTTTCTAGCTTCACTTACTTTCTTCAGGTATCATTTACTCTCATGCTTTTTTTTTAGACATTTTTGCAAACATCTGTATCTGTTGATCAACTCAAGTAGTTCACATTTTCATGTTATGGTTTTTGGTATTGGTTTGGTTTTAACGTTTATTTTCATTCTTTACTTCTTTTAGGGGCTTCTATGCCCTTATTTAGACAGGACAATAGGAGAGAGTGACAAGAGACGAGTGGGCGAGAGATGGGGGAACGATTATAAAATTATAGGCCTATATAAACATTATTACAGGCTGGAGGCAAATCAATGTAACAAACAATACAACACACATTCATATACACACATTTTATATTGAGAAACAAAAATTACTAGGAGCCAGGCTCGAAACCTGGTCCCTATGTGTACGGTACAGCTCCCTTGCCAGCTGTGCCACGGCGCCCCCTGGTTGCCATCTCTGATGGGTTTCCCGTTTGGGTTGCCATCTCTGATGGGTTGGGTTGCCATCTCTGATGGGTTTCTGATGGGTTTCCCGTTTGGGTTGCCATCTCTGATGGGTTTCTGATGGGTTTCCCGTTTGGGTTGCCATCTCTGATGGGTTTCCCGTTCTCGTGTAGCCATGCCGCGCTCTCCAAGTGACGCAATACCATCAGCGTTGCAACTAGTCAGGGCAGGAGCAATTCAAGTACTTTCTGAGTTCGCAAAAATACGGGAACTCCTTTCACTTTGTCGGGAAGCAAACAACCATAAGCAAACTATGCTGTTTGGGAAATGTTTAAGTTATGCTCTTGGTCAGGCAAGTCTCGAAGAGATTTGAGTGTCGATGATAATCAGGCTAGTTCCCATGTGCTCTTATTTATGTACTGTGTTTCTTTCTTTCTGTCCTCCTTCTGCCTTCAGTCCACATAGCATGCAAAAAATGCAGAGTCATTTTGAAATGACTTCAAAGCCATTTGAATTACTTTTGCATTTTATTATTTTATTATCGGAAATGATTCCTATTGGCTCTTATTTATGTACTGTGTTTTGTTTTTTTCTTTTCTGTCCTCCTTCTGCCTTCAGTCCCAAAGAAGCTGCTGCAGGAGTCGGAGCCGAGTCACCCCGCACCCCAGCCGCCCCCCCAGCCCCCCCTGCTGCCCCCCCGGCCGGCCCATGACCCCAACCTGGTGGTGCAAGACAGCGCCCCCCCAGATGGAACCACGCCTGTGACCACTGAGGCCCCTCCAGGTGAGATGAGATGCCAAACGTGACACAATGACACACACACGCATGCATACACACGCAGGCACGCATGCACGCATGCACACACACACACACACACACGCACACAAATACAATGCATACACGCACACACACACTCACAAACACAATGAATACACACACACACACGTGTCTATGTAGGGCAGTTTGCCATAGAGAGTTCACATCCCTGCTGAGTCTAAATAGCCCAATTAAAGGGTTAACACACTGACCTCAGGCGCTCGAAATGGCCCTGCACAGTCACAGCACGCACACACACACACACACACACACACACACACACACACACACACACACACACACACACACACACACACACACACACACACACACACACACACACACACACACACACACACACTTACACACACACTTACACACACACACACTTACACACACACACTTACACATGCACGCACGCACACACACACACTTACACATGCACTCACGCACACACACACACACACACACATTTCTACCTCACCTCACCGCATCAGTGACAGCTGACGGGCCCTGGTCAGCCACGTCTGGCTAATGCCCCCCCCCTTGTTTGTTGACCCCGGCCCCCAGCATTTATGGCCGACCATGATCGATGATGTCTGAGGATCGGGTTGCGGAGTTTGACGTTTAGCCTACTTACACACCAACACCATGTTCTTAAAGAGGTGGACGGATGGTCAGAAATTCACACACTGCTCAACCTTGTGGACAGCCTTCCTACAAGAGTTTAAAGGAACGGTCCACCCTTTTTTGATTTTCACATATATGCAGTATTTCCAATCATTATTCAAAAATGTGCATATCATTTTCTTCTCAGTTTAGATTTATTGGATCAGAATTATTAGCATAGATTAGCATAATCACTGGAAGTGAATGGGGGCATTAGCATCAAGCCACAAATGATCACAGGTCAGGATTAAATAGCTGTGTTGCACTCTGGTGAATTTTACATCAATTTTAAAGTGCTTTACATAGTACATTTGATGATGTTTTGTTTGCCCCCACAGACTTGCATTGCTACGCTTAATTTGGCTATACTGTTAAACTAGGCAATGGAAACACATAGACAAAAATTATATGCACATTCATGAATAACGCTGGGAAATACTGCAAATATGTGAAAAACTAGGGTGGACTGTTCCTTTAAGTGCAAAGGTGGACCGACATCATATTGAACACTATGGGTTAGGAATGGGATAGCTCTTCAGTTCATATGTGAGTCTAGGCATGCAAGCAAATGCTTTTGGTAATAAAGTGTATATGGTATGGTACGGGTCAGATGTTTTGAGTACGGGTCCTTTATTTGGAGGTCAGAACTCCATCATCCCATATGAAAATGCCTATGAGTCTGTTCTCACTGTAAGCCTGGACGCAGTTCTCCATATGATACAACTTGAATCTTAAAGGTGCACTGTTAGTTTATTGACATAATCCATGCTGCCCATCACAAATATGACCTTTTTCATGAATAGGCCTACTTACCACCAACTTTAGATTCTACACCAGGGATCCCCAAACTAAGGCCCGGGGGCCGGATGCGGCCCGCCAGGCCCCTTTGACCGGCCCTCCACGTCTCTGCATATCACCATTTGAACTGGCCCAAAGAAGCAATCCTCACAGAAAAAAAGCTAAAATATATATTTTTTAATATTTTATTTTGTTTATCAACAGGCCTTCCTACAGTTTAATTTTCACTAACTTATTGTGAATCACCAGAAGTCTCTTGTCTTGATAGTTTCTCAGCTCACTGTAATATAAACAGGCCTACCATTTCTATTGTATGTTCTATTGAAAAACATGTGAAGTACTCACTCACTTCTTTTGCAAATCACTTGTAATGATGAACTATTCTGTGCTAGAAATTATGAATGAAGGAAGCGAAGGACAGCACTCTTCAGATTTTTCTCTATTTATTCGCCTACGAACGTTTTGGGCAGAGCCCTTCTTCAGCGTGTAATGGCAATTGCCGTGCTAGAAAGTATGGCTATAACAGGCAGTGGCCTAGTATACAGCCCACATGATTGATCCCGGCCCCTGATCACAGTCAGGAATGATAATGTGGCCCCCAGAGAAAAAAGTTTGGGGACCCCTGTTCTACACTATGTATTCATTATGACAGGGAAAATGAATTCATACATGAAAAGGGGATCTTCGACATTGTTGATCATAGTAGTAAATGGTGGTTCATTATTCAGTAAATATTCACGAAAAGATCACATTTGGCAGTAGACGGCACAGTTTCAATGAGAACCATAGCTGCAATACCTACTCTGGCCACCATCCTACTCAGTGCACCTTTCAGAGAAACATATGGAAGGGGATAAGAGTAGTATCGTCCCAGCATTGCTCTCTCCAGATGTCACATTGCTGCACATGAGAGCACATAGCCAGGGCCGCTGACAGCTTTGGCCGGGCCCAGGACAAAGACATCTGAAAGTGCCCCCCAGTCCAATAGATACAATGGAATGAGGACCCAATATTGGGCCCCCTCTCTCCGTGGGCCCGGGGCAACTGTCCACTTTGTCCCCCTCTGTCTGCACCCCTGCACATAGCCACAGAGCCAAAAAGGTTCCCTATCATCATCACAGACCCCAAAGTACTACTACGAAGGACAAGCCAGCCGCAGGGACGGAGCCGTGAACAGCCAGCACCCGCTCAGTTTCCACCCCGCACCCTGTCATTGGAATGGAGCTCAAAGCCACTGCCAAGCACGCCAGGGACCCCACGCCTCACACGCACACACACACACACGCACGCACGCACGCACACACACGCACGCAAGCACGCCAGGGACCCCACGCCTCACCCATACACACACACACGCACGCACGCACGCACACACCCACAGCACGCCAGGGACCCCACGCCTCACACGCACACACACACACACATACACACACACGCACGCACACACACGCACGCACACACACGCACACACGCAAGCACGCCAGGGACCCCACGCCTCACCCACACACACACACACACACACACACACACACACACACAGCACGTCAGGGACCCCACGCCTCACACACACGCACGCACGCACACGCACACACACACACACACACAGCACGCCAGCGACCCCATGCCTCACACACACACACGCACGCACGCACGTACGCATGCACACACACACACACACACACACACAGCACGCCAGGGACCCCACGCCTCCCTCTGTGTGAAGTATAAACTTGGCCTCTACCTTCACTTCGGAGGAGTGTGAGGGGGGGCAGACTGTACGCGCACGCACGGGCGCACACACACACACACACACACACACACACACACACACACACACACACACACACACACACATATGCCTGGTGTCTGCTCGCTGAGCTCTATTGTAAATGCACGCACACGCACGCACGCACACACACGCACGCACGCACGCACGCACGCACATACACGCACACACACACACACACACACACACACACACACACACACACACACACACACACACACACACACACACACACACACACACACACACACACACACACACACACACACACACAAGTTCATGTTTATACACTCGTAGAGATGCAAAGACAGCCGCTATCGCAAACAAGACTGCTGTACAAAAATTCATACTGCGTGCATTGCACCAGGCTTGTACGAAATTCCGAATGGAAAGAATTTGAATTCAAAATAATGCCATAATACGAACACTAGGTGGTGCCATTACCTTGAATGTCTTTGAATTTAATCTACACCACCCATTGAAAGTACATAGAACACCACCACCTAGTGTTCGTATTATGGCATTACTTTGAATTGAAATTCTTTCCATTCGGAATTTCGTACAAGCCTGGCGTGCATGGCGTGTGTTGTTGTGTTGTGTTGACGCCGCTGTTGGAGGAGAAGACTGCTGTGTGAGACATGTGTTGTTCTGTACAATGATGCAGGTGTGAGAGGTGTGTTGCCAGGTAAGAAAGGAAAGATCAACTGGGAAAGTCCAACTCCCATTGTCATTGTCACACAGCACTCCACAGCACACAAGTACACACTGTACACAACAAAGTTGCATTTATGCGTCACCCGTGCAAGGGGGGCAGCTCCAATGGTGCCCAAAAGGGATTAGTGCGGCAGGACCTCAGTCATGTGAGGCGGATGGGGGAGAGCAATGGTTAATTACTCCCCCCACCAACCTACAGTAGCAAGAGTCGAGAGTCGAACTGGCAACCTTTGGCTACAAGTCTGACGCCCTACCCGCTTACCCATGACAATGGCGCTGTAATAAGACAAGACTGCTGTATAATTAATATACTGTATTGCCTCTTTTCCACTGCAGGTTTTCTGGTAGGCCTACAGCTCGACACATCGTGACTCGGCCGCCACTTTTTGCTTTACGATTGAGCTGTGTCGTGCCTATTTGAAAAGCAAAAAGTGGCGGCCGAGTCTCACTGTGTGGAGTTGTAGGCCTGCCCGAAAAGCGGCAGTGGAAAAGAGGCATATGTGTAATGTCTGTATGTGTGGTGTATGTGTTGCCAGGTAAGAAAGAGACGGTGCCAGTGTCTGTGATAACACAAGACTGCTGTATAAGTAATGATACATACTGTATGTGTGGTTTGTGTGTTGCCAGGTAAGAAAGAGACGGTGCCGCTGTCGGAAGACAAGAGCTCTCGGCCCTCAGGGGCTCCTGGAGTCAACATCACAGCCCTCAGCTCTGACATGGCACTGATCAGCAGCGCCCTGGCAACGTACACCTACGTAGCAGGTAAATACACACACGCGTGTGCACACACTGACACAAACTTTAATGCAATCAGCTTACAGAAAGGTGTCCTACTTAATCAGTTGTTAATTGTGATTCCTAACCAGGGGTCCGTTTCTCCATTCTTGTCGTTGCTAACCTTCTTAAGACCGTCTTAAGACCGTCTTACCATTACCTTGGATTTAGTGGTGAGCGTCGTTGTCGAGAGAGAGTTAAGTCGCTCTTACGAAGGACGTTGCTACCGTCGTTAGCAAAGACCCTTTCGAGATACGGACCCCAGCACTGAATGTTTGTACACATGAACGTACATACACACACAGACACACACACACACACACAGACACACGCGCACACACACACACACACATGCTGTGAGAGAGAGAGAGAGAGAGAGAGAGAGAGAGAGAGAGAGAGAGAGAGAGAGAGAGAGAGAGAGAGCGAGAGAGAGGGGGGAGGGAGGTAGTGCATGCAGAGCCATGTGAAATGAGGCCCTCGGGACTGAGAGGAAACAGCGTTTCTCCAAAGCCAACCATGCGTTCAATCCCAAACCCTCATAAAACGCAGAGGCACAGACCGCTATGGCCATCCCCCCCACGCACAGACCCCAATGCCCCCCCCCTACATACAGACCTCTATGCCCCCCCCCCCCCCTACACACAGACCGCTATGGCCATCCCCCCACACACAGACCCCTGTGCCCCCCCCTACACACAGACTCCTATGCCCCCCCCCTACACACAGACCCCTATGCCCCCCCCCCCTACACACAGACCCCTATTGCCATCCCCCCACACACAGACCTCTATGCCCCCCCCCCTACACACAGACCTCTATGGCCATCCCCTACACACAGACCTCTATGGCCTCCCAGCCCCCCCCCAGCCCCCTGACAGTTTTTAAAGGAAGGTTTTTCGATTTTCACATATTTGCAGTATTTCCAAGCATTATTCATGAATGTGCATATTATTGTTGTCTATGTGTTTGCATAGCCTTAATCGGTATAGCCAAATTAAGTGTAGCACTGCAAGTCTATGGAGGCAAACAAAACATCCTCAAATGTACTTATACACTACTTTAAAATGAATTTAAAATTCACCAGAGTGCAAAACAGCTATTTAACTCCATCCACTTCCAGTGATTATGCTAAGCTATGCTAATAATTCTGATGCAATAAATTGAAGTGCAGAAAACACTGAGAAGAAAATGATATGCACGTTCATGAATAATGCTTGGAAATACTGCAAATATGTGAAAATCAAAAATGGGTGGACTTGCTTTATAAATAATATTTACTTACTTACTTACTTACTTACTTACTTACTTACTTATCTACTCTCCACAGAGCATACGGAGCGTGCGGCGCTGTACTTCGTGTGTGGCGTGTGCGCGGGCCTGTTCCTGACGCTCTTCGCGCTGGTGGTGCAGATCTCCTGCCGCACCGACTGCCCCCGCAGGCCACGCCCCTCCTGCGCCGGAGGCTCCTCCTCTTCCTCGGCCAACCGCGCCTCCGGACGCCGACGCCACTCCGGCCGCAATGGCCGGCGTTCCAACAACCACCACCACCCGCACCACCCCCACCACCCGCACGGCTACTCGGACAGCGAGAGCTCCGACTCGGACGACTCGGACTGGGACACGTGCTCCGACCTGTCGGCCCGCCGCCACCGGCGCTTCGAGCGCACGCTCAACACCAACGTGTTCACGTCGGCCGAGGAGCTGGAGCGGGCGCAGAGGCTGGAGGAGCGCGAGAGGATCATCCGGGAGATCTGGATGAACGGGCAGCCCGACGTGCCGGGCACGCGCAGCCTCAACCGATACTACTGAGGCTGCTACTACCGGCCAGCTGCTCAAGGCCCCCAAGCCTCCTCCGTTAGCTTTGAGAGCTAGTAATAAGGCTGCTTGGCTCCTCTAGGCCCCAAGCCTCCTTTGTTAGCTTTGAGCGCTAGTACTGACTGAGCCCCTCTCCAACCCTCCTCCCCTAGCCTCTACATTTACCATTACTACTATTTGTGGGGCTTCCTCCAATCCTACTTTACCATTGAGTGTGAGGTTAACTGTCTCCAGCAACACTCCTCGTTTAGCTATTAGCTTTAGCTTCTTAGTGCTACTACTGAGGCCTCCAACCTTCCTCCCTTAGGCTGAAATGCTATTAGGCCTCAAACCCTCCTTTAACCTTAAGTACTATTAGTGAGGCCTCCCTCCAAACACCCTTTAGCGTTGACAGCTATTATATCAGACGGACCCACCTCGGGTAACCCTCCTCCCTTAGACTTGAGTACTATTACTCAAGGGGAGAACCCTCCTTTAGCTTCAAGTGCTATTACTGACAACACATGCCTTCAACCTTCCTCCCTTAGCCTCGAGTGCTATTTCTGAGGCTCCTCGAACCCTCCCTTAGTCTTCAGTACTATTCGAGAGGCTAACTCTCTTTTACCGTCCTCCAATCCTCTTCCCTTATCCTCGAGTATGATTAGTGAGGCCTACTCCAACCCCCCAGTAGCACTGACAGCTAATACAGTACATTGAGGCTACCAGACTCCAACCTCCCTTAGCCTCGCATACTATTACTTAGGCTCCTCCAACCCTCTTCCCTTAGCCTAGAGTGTTATTACTGAGGTGTCCTTGAACTCTTTTTTTAGGGAGGAGTGTTTTTTGCTGAGACTACCGGCCTCCAAGCCCTCGACTTGGGTTCGGGTGCTATCACACTAAGGCCTTCTCCAACCCTCCTGCCTTAGGTAGTAGTCTCGAGTGCTGTTAGTATGGCAGCTTGAGCCTCGGACTCCACAGTCGCCTGAGCCTATGGCTATGTCTCAAATGGCGCACTTTTGTCAGTGCACTGACAGTCAGTGCATAGTGCACACAGTGCACTGAGGTCTTTAGTGCATAGTGTCGAGGAAAAATGTGAGCACTATGCACTGTGCCCTCGCTGGAAGTGACGGCTGAGCATGCCATTAGCTTGCCAAAATATGAGTTGGCTACCGTTTACAATGCACAGCGTCTGGTGCTTGTATTTCCATGTCCTTCACCCCAAAGGACAACAATCACACATACAATACTTGGTTTGCATGAAAAGGTTGGTGTCCCATCAACATTACTTCCAGAATTAGGAGACTGTTGACCAAACTCTTCTACTGAACTGAATGCCACATTTCCTCCTTGTCATAGTCAACGTGGCCGCCGTTTAGTGCGTGCAGTGTCCATCATTCAAGCACTGCATTTTTCCGCCATTGTTAGGGGATCATCCTGGCACTTTCAGTGCACTGGCTCAACTGAAATTTTCACCATGAGCGCCCTAGGCTCTGAAAAACAGTGCCCGAAGTGCACAAGTGCGGCATTTGAGACACAGCCTATGACTCTGACTTCAGCAGCAGCTATTACTCAGGCCAATTGGCCTCGCACTCTGACCAGGGCAACGGCCTCAACAGTTACGATGGCTCTGCCTCAACGGCTACGACTGAGGCTTGATCTGGCCTTGGATTTGGTCTCAGACTCAACTCAATGGCTACTACTACAGCCAAGGATGCACCTCCCTCCTCTCCTCTCTTCTCATCTCATCTCTCTCCCCCTCCAGCCTAAGAGATGGAGACGGAGGTGAGAATGACCAAACCTGAGCTGACCACGGAGGTCGAGCCAGGACTGGATTTCTGGGTGGATTTCGAGGTGGACGAGCTAGTTAAGATCCAGGCGCAGGCTTTCCACTTTGATTGTTTATTGAACTTCGAGTCTGGATTTGTTGTCGTTGGACTTTGACGGATTGCAAGGGCTGAACCTGGTCTGGTCCTTCTGGCTCTCCCTCCCCCCATTCCCCCACAGTCACAATAAGCTGCCCCTTAGGTCAGGTCACTCGCAAACAAACAAACGCACACACATATGCACACGGACACGGACACGCGCATGTGCACGCGCACACACACACACACACACACACACACACACACACACACACACACACACACACACACACACACACACACACACAAGCACACACAAGCACACACACACACACACACACACACACACACACACACACACACACACACACACACACACACACACACACACACACACACACACACACACACACACAAGCACACACAAGCACACACACAGACATCTGCACTCGCCTTCCTGCCTAAGTCCCTTTTCCCATTGATAGAGGGATGGCAGGTGATTGACTCGAGCTTGGCGTTTTCTTACAACCCTACTTCTCTTCCTGAACGTGGAGTGGAGTGCAGGGTGGATGACTGATGGTGGATGATGGTGGAGTTTCATTTTATTTTATAACCTAAGAAGCTTACAGGACTCAAAAGGGTGTGAGCGGTAATGGACTCTATCGTATGTTTCTGATCGTGGCAGCTCTCTCTCTCTCTATATATATAGGTATATATAAATGAGGACATAAGGACATGACCTCTGCTTTCTCTTCTGCTCTTTTTTTGGTCCTTATTTTTGATCCAGTAACTGGCATGCACTGGGAGTTGATGCTTTCAGTAGCACCCACAGGCTGACAGGAAGAACAATACAAGGACAGTAGTGCCTACAGCAGGACTTGAGGTCTCTTGAAGGACAATAAATGAATAGAAATAAATATATTTGACTTCACTGCTAACCACACTGCCAACTGTTTTTTAAAATGGTTTTTGCTGGGTTTTTTTTCTTTTCTTCCCAAAACCCAAAAAGAGATTAAGAGATAAATGTTTTGGTATTCATCTCAACCCTTATGAAATCTATTTTTAATATTTAATAGTTTTTATTGTTTGACGTTGTTGTTGTTTTTTTTGTATCTAAATGGTAATGAAATATTTTTATACAGCGGCAAAGCTTTGGCCTGGCACCTCAGGGATACAATCAAAGGTTGCAAACCATTCCAGTCCCTTCTATCCTTTCCTATGTCCTTGTGACATCCTTGAGGCACGGCATCACCATTCCTCAAAAACATCATTCCATATAGTTATTCTCTCTCATTGGCAAGTAGAATATTGAATGGGACAAAAGTATTCTAAAAAGCCACTCTGCGCTTGCCTGGCCGTACCATTCCCTTGCACTAACTTCATTTGTACAGACTGAAGGGCAGTACACACACGTCGCTACTAGTTACTCGCTCAGCAAATTAACTCAATAGAATGTCAATGTGTTCCAGCGAGACTAGCAGGCGTGTAAGCGAGTACTGTACAAGTGATGCGATGTGGGCGGATCCCGAGTTGAAAATATTTTCTCTTCGAGCGAGGCGAGTAAGCGAGTAACCAATTGGAATGCAGAGTTCGGTACTTCTCGCCTGTTCATTGGCAGTTAAAGCCGCGGGAACTTTCAGCGAACGTTCCATGAACGAGTGGCAAGTAGGCGAGCAAGTGAAAAGCTAGCTTTGTGTGTGTACGCCGCTTGAGGGTCTGTAACTGGAGTCCTGAGAGCGGTTAACAGGGCGAACACACCAGCGGCGACAAGATGAAGCGATAAAGAATCATTGACTGTGCAGCAAGAGTGATACGAGCGATAGAAGCGACAGAGTACACAGTAAATGTTGTGGTGTTAATTCAACACTTGCAGAGTTAATTCAAGTCCAAATGGACTCAAATTAACTCTCTAAGTGTTAAATGAGCACTGCAGAATTTACTGTGTATGTCCGTTACAAGCAGAATGTAAGCATTCCGATATTCCCATTGGCTGTGGCAGCTGTCGCTGATCTGCATCATAGCTCATTAGCATAATACTCGCTCAAGTCCAACTATAAACTGTTGCTCAAGTTGTTAAAATCGCTTCTGGTCGCCCAAATCACTTTGATCTCTTCTGTCGTCAGCCACTCAATACTAAGTCAGCAAATACTTCCGTCGCTGGAATCGCTCAAGTCGCATTTGGTGTGTTTGTGCTGTTAGTCTTGTTACCAGACATCTAGCTAATCTAGCCTGATTATCATTGATTTTCAAATCTCTGTTTGAGACTCGGTCTGACCCTGTGTATTGCCCCTGGCCTGACTAGAAGCAATGTCAAAGGCTAGAGACAGGATGTTTCTGTTGTGCTTGGCAGCAGGGAAACCCTTACCATTTTTCTCCCAGAGCGGAGGTGAAACACTGAGGAATGAGGTCAGATGCTAAAGGGAAGGACAGAAGGAACTAGAATGACTGGCATCTTTAGTGTTACTGCAGACGATTGTTGATATTTTCTTCCTAAGAAGGGGATACGTACATTGCTTGAGTTGTGTCAGCTAAAAACACCTTTTGAAAACCTCAAAGAGGTTGAATACTTAAACTTGTTTTTTTTTCTATATAAAATATATATTGATTTGTTATATGCACAGTGGAGTGCCTTATCCTGCTTGTGGGACTTCTTTGCTTTGTATGGCCCATTCAAGATGTAAGTTATTGATCATTTTACTGATCATGCTATTTTCAAAAACAAAAAATGCTAGTTTTCTACAAGCCTTGTACAATTTGTTTTTCTGACTTTGGTAAAAAAAAAAAAAAAAATGTTTGCCAAATACTATACCCATGTAACAATCAAACTCATGTAAAAATCAATCTCCAAAGGCTGGCAGAGTAAATGTTAATGCTAAGCTTTGCATGGGATCAAACCCTTCATCCAATGGAAATTCAAAAAGCACAAGCAATCACAGGTCACGTATGCCTCTTTTCCACTACCGGTTTTCTGGAAGGCCTACAGCTCGACAAAGCGCAACTCGGCCGCCACTTTTTGCTTTTCGAATAGGCACGACACAGCTCAATCGTAAAGCAAAAAGTGGCAGCCGAGTCGCGCTGTGTCGAGCTGTAGGCCTACCAGAAAACCAGCAGTGGAAAAGAGGCATTACTGTATTTCCCATTGCATATGTTCTAGGCCAGTGGTTCTTAACCTGGGGTGCGGGCACCCCCTGGGGGTGCGCCAGAGATTTTAGGGGGTGCGCGAAATTTTGTTTGTGTTGAGGTTGTGACCAAAATTCTGCTTCCAAACATTATAATTAGGCCAAATCAAGACCAAATTAAAACGTCTTTTGGTCCCCATATAAAGTCATTAAAGTATTGATTAATGTCTAAAGCTAGAATTATTGCAATTAATCACTCAAATCATTTTTTTAGTGCGTATACACGCGTAGACGCTTAGGTTGGGGGTGCGCGGCTTGTCTTGGGCACAGGTTAGGGGGAGCTTCAAGAAAAAAAGGTTAAGAACCACTGTTCTAGGCCAATACAGACACACCAGACTTATGACCGCCTGTATGGACATTGTAGTGATAAGCTCAGAGATGCACCCAGTGCGAAGGCCAAATACGAGCTAACACACCTGTCACACCATATGCTACCTTTAACAGGGCTTCGTAAAGCTGCAGCGCACTAAAGCTAATGGTTAAAAGTCACCATAATAAAATGTTCACTTACTCACTCTTCATAGATAGACACAAAACATGTCACAAGTCCCATTAACACGATTGGCAAATAGCTGGATGAGAATAACGCTTGCACTGTGAATGAGTGAGAGAGTGAACATTTTTGGTTTGACCCTGGTGATAGGAGGCCTTGGTCTTGTTCTCGATATAGGTACATGTTATCATGCTTAAATACACTCACCTGTGCACAACAGAAACTGTAGTGTGATTCAGGAGAATCCCGCCTGAATAGAGATTATTTAGCAAACTGTTCATGTGAGATGGCCACTACATGCCTAGAAAGGACTCTCCACACAAGTTCTGGACAGACTGAGAAGACTATTTGTGCAACAGGGAATGTTTGGTGTTTGAAGTACAATGCTCTCTCTCTCTTGTTCTGGATTCTCTATGTTCATGTATTCTATCTGCAAAATAAGCTAGTGTCCCTGGTCTTTGGTATTTTGCCACTTAAAAATGAAATGATGTAATGTAGTACAATTTGCTGTTTTATTTTTAAGAGAGTAAATGCTGATGTGTTTCCATAGAAACAAATAAATCCATATTGCATCTAAGAAGACTAATGGAGAATTGGAATTTAGAAGGAGAATGGAACTTCGTGAATGGCTGGAAGCTGTGTGTGAGACGAGTGCTCAAGAGCTTTGAATAAACTGCTTATGGGGACTTGATTTGCCTTTGAGGTGCCATTTGTTGTACTGCGCTGCCATCTGGTGTTGATGAACAACTTACACACACATTCACACAATGTAGCCTACAGTAGTAGGCCTATGTTAGCCTTATTGATAACACTTTACTTGACACCGGTGTCATAAGCATGTCATTACAGTGTCATAATAGTGTCATGACACAGATAGATAAGTCATAAGTCACACTCATAGATAAGTCATACACATTATGTTCATGTCATAAACATTTTAGACATTTTAGACAACTTTGCCATAACCGAATGTCACTTAGGGCCAACAGTCATAAAATGTTTATGACATGGACATAATGTTTATGACACGTGCATAACACTACTATGACACTATTATGACACTGTAATAACCCTACATCCATTTTATTTCAAATCCATGTAATCTGTTCAAATCAAACATTCTGAGGTCCAATGTCATAAAATAAAAATGAGAATGAACTGCCAAAAATTACTACATTTGCATTTGCATCAACAATTGTATTTGTATTCTTCTATCTATCTGTGACAGAGCTACTTGGTAGCCTGCCGCTATAGGGCCTAGTGCAGGGGTGGACAATTATTTTGGCCCATGGGCCGCATTGGGTTTAGAAAGTTGAGCACAGGGCCGGATGTCGTAAGCAAGTTGTCCGTGCCAATAATAAGAAATGGTGTACGCCAACTACATTACACCATTGTCAGTTATGCCATTCCTATTAATTGTATCTCGATGTAGACTAGACCAGTGTTTCTCAACAGGGGTGCCGGGGCACCCTGGGGTGCCGCAGGTCACCCTCAGGGGTGCCGCGGAAACGTGGCTGATAAATAAATTATGTAATATAATACATATTTGTCCAAATTGATAAGGTAATGTAAGTAAATAAATATAGGTCGCCCCAGTCAGCTGCAACTTCGAACGTAGGTTGTGTGACGTCTCCAAATGCGTTACTTTTCTAAGCTTTTGTGGTATCGGATGCGATGCCATTTTACGGCTTGTTGGTTTGGGGTGCCTTGAAATTTTTCATGAATTGAAAGGGTGCCTCGCCTAAAAAAAGGTTGAGAAACACTGGACTAGACCACTAGACCAAGACCCTTGTTCTAGGTAGCCAATTTGAATGAGTGACCATATGAATCTGCATTTTTTTTCCATAGAAAGGCTCTGAGGGACGCATGAAATGGCTGAGCGAGCCGCATGTGGCCCCTGGGCCTGAGTTTGCCCACGTCTGGCCTAGAGACATTGAAAACCAATTCATCTAGGCCCATCTACTCTAGGCTACTGAAAGTGAAAGTGAAATGCCAACTGGGAAACTCCAACTCCCATTGTCATTGTGACACGTACACTGCACACAACGAATGCTTCACCCGTGCAAGGGGGCAGCCTCCAAGGGAGCAGTGCAGCGGGACGGTAGGCCTACCATGCTCAGGGTACCTCAGTCAGAGAGAGAGAGAGAGGGAGGTGATTTTATCTCTAATGCTTTTTTTAATCCGCTCATGCTTAAACATAGGCTTAGGCGGAGAAGTGTAGGCATGAGATGCCGCAACAGTTACTGATTATTGGCATAAAACTGTACATAAAGAGGGAATAACTATCTATGTGGAATAGGAGTATGAATGAGGTTAGGGTTTCTGGGAAGCATGCCTTTAGCCTAGGCTACTGTGCTGTTTGGCGGCATCTAGTGGTAGGCCAACGGTAGGCTACTTCCAGTCGGATGCCATCCCAAAGACATTTATGATCAGTTTAAACCATGAAACAATGAACTTTCAGAACTCATGGGAATCTCGTTGGCTATCATTTTAAATAGCCTAAAGATTATTAGGCCTCTCCATCATTCCTTCTTATCCGACATGCACCTGTTTATGTTCTCCATGGAAACCGTTACGGTTTCCTTGGATACACAAGTGTGTACATGGAGCTCAGCTGGGTCCGATCAAACGCGAGGTGAAAACAGCTGATCCTGGCGATAATTTGCCTATTAGCCTACTGTTACACAATTATCTTGCTTGATAACAGTTGGAAGGCGCACAATGTCTTACGACTCAAGTCATGGATTTTGCTTCCTGCCAGGATACACAAGTCGGGACGTAACGGTAAAGAGAAACTTTGTTTATGTTTTATTTCTTTGTATCATAGGCCTATAGCATGCAATAAACCCCATGAAATGCACGTGTGGTTATTTATTTTTTCTTTTTTAAATTATTGCGATACAGAAGGCTGCTTTCCATAAACCTCAAACGTTGGGGTTCAAGAACGGCTACGGAGTACCTCAGCGTCCAAAGGTTGGCATCGGACAAGAAACATTGCTATCAAATCAGCTGAGTTTGAACGAGTCAAAGCAGATCCCCAATGAAGATCCCATATTGTACTACGGCAGCTCAGCCAAGAATCGCCCACTGGACTTCGTTCCTGCACGTGTCATATATGACAAAAAGGTATGACTAGGCCTACCACTACTAGGCTACATCACACCACTGTCTTGGAATTGATTATTTTCTTTTGAAGGTTAGCTTACACATGCGACCGCATCAGTTTTTGTTGGTAGCACAGTTCTCTGCACTAGTCTCTTGTATACTAAATTAATGATTGATGAGAAGTAGATAGTTTTCAAGGAGTTGGTGGTGAACAAGTGTTGAGAAAGAGTTAACATATACAAAATAAATGTTTTAATTTGGCTTGCCAGGCTGCCTTTCCTATAGGCTACAGTGAGACAAAAGAGGGCCAATCCCATTTGTATTTTTCTACTGTAGGCCTATCTATTATTATGATAGTATATTTTATATATTACATTATATTAGGCCTAGGCTATATTATATTATATTTTCTTCTGTTCCATTCTATTCTATTCTATTCTACTCTATTCTTTTCTATTCTATTCTATTCTACGCTACTCTATTCTATGCTATTCTACTCTACTATACTCTATTCTACTCTACTATACTCTATTCTATTCTACTGTACTCTATTCTTCTCTACTTTACTCTATTATATTCTATTCCATTAGGTGCTGCGCTTCTTCGGCTACTTCCAGCAGACGGTGCTGTTCTCCCCCGAGGAGGAGTACCGTGTGCGGCCCGTGGTGCTCTACTACTACCTGGAGGACGACAGCATCGGCCTGTTCGAGCCGCCCGTGGAGAACTCGGGCATGCCGCAGGGCAAGCTCATCAAGCGCCAGCGCCTGCCCAAGAACGACCGCGGCGAGCACTACCACTGGAAGGACCTGAACGTGGCCATGGACCTGTGCGTGTACGGCGTCAAGTACCGCGTCACGCACTGCGACCGCTACACACAGGTGAGGACACGCACTGCGACCGCTACACACAGGTGAGGACACGCACTGCGACCGCTACACACAGGTGAGGACACGCACTGCGACCGCTACACACAGGTGAGGCCATACTGCATCACGCACTGCGACCGCTACACACAGGCGAGGCCAGGCACTGCGACCGCTACACACAGGTGAGGCCAGGCACTGTTATGTGACAGGCTACACACAGCTGATTATCATCAATGTTCAAATCTCTTCGAGACTTGGTCTGACCAAGAGCATAACAATGAACATTTCCCAAACGGCATGGTTTGCATATGGTTGTTTGCATACCGACAAAGTGGGAGGAGTTCCTGTATTTTCGGGAACTCAGAAAGTACTTGCATTGCTCTTGACCTGACTAGTTGCAACGCTGAAAGCAGCACAGCCTGGCTGCACTTGGGCATCAATGGCCGCTTCACCGGAGTTGCATTAAGTGGAAGTTTAAGTACTCTTGAAACCATGTTATAGAATAGAATAGAAATAGAATAGAAAGCCTACAAGGTGCACAGTCCTTTATAAATGAACATTGTCCAGTAAGTGTGAGTTCATTGTTGTAACAGCTTTGGGGAAGAAGCTGTTCTTCATCCTATTGGTTCTGGCTGGTAATGCCTTATAGTGCCTGCCAGAGGGCAACAGTGTGAAGAGATGGAAGCCAGGATGTGTGGGATCTTTAATGATACTCCTGGCTCTACTTACGCAGCGGGAGTTATAGATGGTGGGTATGGGAGGCAGGGGGCAGCCTATGATTTTTTGTGCTGTTTTGGTCACCCTCTGCAGTCTCTTCCTGTCAGCCTCAGTGCAGCTTGAGTGCCACACTGACACTGCATAGGTCAGCAGGCTCTCTATGGTGGAACGGTAAAAGGTCACCAGCAAGCTTGAGTCTAACTGTTCTTTCTTTAGTACTCTCAGGAAGTGCAATGTTGGGTTATATAAAACCACTAGTGTAGTATTTACACTGTTCTTTCTTTAGTACTCTCAGGAAGTGCAATGTTGGGTTATATAAAACAACTAGTGTAGTATTTACATTTGTAAGAGTGTCTCTACTTCTACTTTATACAACTCTGCACCTCACGCACTGCGGGGCGCGACACACAAGTGAGACCCAATGATACAGTATAATACTCTTATGCTGCATAGCGCTGTATGGTGAATATAGTCTGCAGGGCATACACACCTACAAACTACCCGCTCTTTTTTTGTCTCTGTGCTTCTTTGTGTGTTTGTGTGTGTGTGTGTGTGTGTGTGTGTGTGTGTGTTTGTGTGTGTGTGTGTGTGTGTGTGTGTGTGTGTGTGTGTGTGTGTGTGTGTGTGTGTGTGTGTGTATTAGGAGTTCATGGAAAGCCAAGGAGTGGTTCTGAATGAGCCGGAGCAGATCCCGGCGGACCCCTATGCCCAACACCGCAACAAGTTGGAGCCCCAGATCGCCTACACCACGCCCTCAGAGTTCGACCGCCTCAAGCAGTTCATCACCATGGACCGCAAGGTGACCACTCAATCAGCCCGTTTACATCAAAGAATTTAGACTGGATAAGAACTAACACTAGATGGAAAATGCATTGGCCACAGTGTGGTACGGGGGTGTGGCCTGAGGACACGAGCGAATGGAAAAGTAATGGCTTGTGTACATCAGGCGCGCTACCTACGCGACCCAGGTAGCTGGGGTGGTTGAAGAAGTTTCGCCATGAATTCGTTTTATTCGCTCTGGACACTGCACTGACATGTTTGATTCAGCTAATCACATAACGGCTCTGTCTTGACAGCCTGGGACATTCCTTGATATGACTGTTCCAATTGGTTTTCGCCGAACCACGTCATAGCGAATTCGCTTAAGATTAGCTTGAGTTTAATCGTCAAAATTCGCCCTGGTCGCTCAAGAAGCTTCGCTCCTGGCGAATTCGCTCTGGTAGCTTTATTCACCTTCCCTCCATAGAGAAACAATGACTTCCGCATTAACTCTGGTGCGCATAGTCAGTGGGTGTGACGCCATGATGGATAAAAATTGTGACTTTGCAAAATCCGCAAAATTGGTCGAAAGAGGATACCCGGTTGTCAGTGTTCAGTTTGTGGCCAAATTAACTGCAGCTGTCAGTCAGCATTAATTGCAGGGGATAATTAGGCAAACATTCACGGTGTCCTATGACTGTTCCACACCCCAACCCTGGCGGTAGTGGCATTGCATTTTACTTTGATGCCTCCAGTACTGACCGTAGAAGAAATGTGTCTCCCCTTGCAGCAAACTCGTACTACGCTGTTATGACATCAGTATGCCCTCCTATCTTAACTGTCCTTGGTTTACATTATCACGATTAATCAGGGTATTGGAATAAAGTTATTGGAGTGAATTGTTTATTGTCATTTACATGCAGTTTGTCAGTTGCGTTTGTTCCACTCAAGTGTGTGACACTAACCAAGAGTTCAAAGCTTGTGATTGGCTGCTTACTATTCTAGAATGTTAGGCACCTAACATCGGCACCTGTTCTAGAACATATTTCTCATAAACCGATTACAGAAATAATCCACTTACTATAAACTATTTATTCCGTTTATATGAGCACTTGAATAAACCGGTTACTCCAAAAACTTGGCTTTAAACTGTTAATTGATGTGCATATAAACATCACACACACTCCGGCATTCAGAGAGTACTCGATAAAGGTAGAGGTGTCAAAAATCTTGTTCAGAATAAACTGTAACCAATACTCTAAATCTAAATCTGTGTCTAAATAACTGTAAGTCGCTTTGGATAAAAAGCGCCAGCTAAGTATAATGTAATGTAATTTAACATAAAGTTGCATACACACTGCAAGCGCAGACGTCCACTGAACGTGTCCAGTATCAGTCCAAAACGGTTAGAATACATGAAAAAAGATCATGCCTTGCACACAGGAGCCGCGCATGTCCGGCGATGCGAGCGGCAGACCAGACATGTCTGCGATGCTCCTTGAAAATAGAACTCGAGTCTATTTTCCTGCGCGGACGTCCGCGTTAAATGTGCGGCTTCTATTGAAAATGAATGGCTGCTGCCCGCGGATAGAACGTGGACGCTGACTGGGCAGCCCGCGAACCTCTCAGACTCGCAATGCTGCCGGACACATTAAAGGGACAGTGTGCAGGATGTGGTCAAAAAAGGTACTGCAACTATGCTGCTCATTGAAACTGGGCTGTCTATTGCCAAATTTGATCTTAATATGAACGTTTACTAAGTAATAAACAAATATTTTCTAGTATGGTACAAGTAGAGTCATTTTTGCAGCTGAAAATGGCTATTTTTGGAAATTCAAAATGGCGGACCATGGAGAAGATCCCCCTTTTCATGTATGAAAAGTGCAATTTTTCCAGTCATAATGAATACTTAGAATTTGATGCTGGTGGTAAGTATTCATGAAAAAGGTAACATTAGTGAATGGGCAGCATGATTTCTGGAAATAAACAACTAAAAATCTCACACAGCGTCACATTAAGCGAACGCAAATATCTTGGGTGTGTATGTACCGTTTCCCCCGGCGCCCCTGGTGGCTTTCCCCAGGTGCTGCGCTTCTTTGGGCTGTGGGACAGCTCGGACCGGCTGTACGGGGACACGCTGCGTAATGTAATGTAATGTAACCTCTGGTTCCCTCTGGTGGCTTTCCCTAGGTGCTGCGCTTCTTTGGGCTTTGGGACAGCTCGGACCGGCTGTACGGGGACACGCTGCCGGTGATCATCCAGTACTACCTGGTGGACGACTCGGTGGAGATACGAGAGGTGCACGAGGCCAACAGTGGCCGCGACCCATTCCCCGTGCTGATGAGGAGGCAGAGAGTCCACAAGACCATCAAGCCTGGCTGCGGTAAGAGTCTGTGTGTGTGTGTGTGTGTGTGTGTGTGTGTGTGTGTGTGTGTGTGTGTGTGTGTGTGTGTGTGTGTGTGTGTGTGTGTGTGTGTGTGTACAAGACAGAGGCCGCCAAGACCATCAAGCCTGGCTCCTCTAGACGGACGTTTCGTTTCATCCTCTCCTCTCCTCTCCTCTCCTCTCCTCTCCTCTCCTTTCCTCTCCTCTCCTCTCCTCTCCTCTCCTCTCCTCTCCTCTCCTGTATGCTCCTCTCCTGTCATCCTCTCCCCCCTCTCCTCCTCTTCTCTCCTCTCCTCTCTCCTCTCCTCTCCTCTCCTTCTCCTCTCATCTCCTCCCCTTCGCCCCTCTTCTCTCCTCTCCTCCCCTCCCCTCCTCCCCTCCCCTCTCCTCTTCTCACCACATCTCCTCTCCTCTCCTTTAGTCTCCTCCCATGTTCTCTCCTCTCCTCCCATCTCCTCTCCTCTCCTCTCTCCTCTCCCCATCTCTCCTCCTCTCCTCTCCTCCCCTCTCCTCTCCTCCCCTCTCCTCTCCTCTCCTCTCCTCTCCTCTCCTCCCCTCTCCTCCCCTCTCCTCTCCACCTCTCCTCTCCTCCTCTGCTCACCTCTCATCTCCTCTCCTCTCCCGCTCCGCTCCTCTTCTCTCCTCCCCTCTCCTCTCCTCCCCTCCCCCCTCTCTCCTCCTCTCCTGCTCTCCTCTCCTCTCCTCCCCTCTCCTCTCCTCTCCTCTCCTCTCCTCCTCTCCTCTTCTGTATGCTCCTCTCCTCTCCTCTCCACTCCTCCTCTCCTATCCTCCTCTATCTCCTCCTCTCCTCTCCCCTCTCCTCTCCTCCTCTCCTCTCCTCTCCTCCCCCTCCTTTCCTCTCCTCTCCTCTCCTATCCTATCCTCTCCTCTCTTCTGCTCTTCTCTCCTCTCCTCCTCTATCCTCCTCTCCTCTCCTTTCTCCTCCTCTCCTCTCCTCTCCTCTCTTCTCTCCTCTCCTCCTCTATCCTCCTCTCCTCTCCTCTCCACACTCCTCTCTCCTCCTCTCCTCCTCTCTCCTATCCCCCTCTCCTCTTCCCCTCTCCTCTCCTCTTCTCTCCTCCTCCCCTCTCCTCTCCTCTCCTCTCCTCCTCTCCTCTCCTCCTCTATCTCCTCCTCTCCTCCTCCTCCTCTCCTCTCCTCCTCTCCTCTTCTCTCCTCTCCTCTCCTCTCCTCTCCTCTCCTCTCCCCTCTTCTCCTCTCTTCTCCTCTCCTCTCCTCCTCTCCTCTCCTCCTCTCCAGAGCCCTTCCCCAGCTGTGTGCTGGAGGTGTCTCCGCAGGAGGTGCATGAGTTCTACATGCCGCGGGACTTTGTGGTCGGAGAGACGCTGACGCTCATGGGCAGGAACTTCCTGCTGTACAACTGCGACGACTTCACCCGCGAGTACTACCAGCAGAACCACCCAGACGTGCCATTCAAAACCGCCCAGGCGGACAGGAAACTACCCACCCAGACCCAGAGGGAGACCCAGAAGGTGGGTACAGGGCCGGCGTCTGGGTTGCTGCTGCAGAGGTGTCAAAAGTAAAAGTAAAAAAGTATAAGTAAATTCATGATGTACACAGAGGCAGCCGTTTGGGGTCCCCAAGCCTAGATGGTGAATAATAATTAAGATTTTAAACTACAGTAGTGGCAATTTGTTGCGAATGTTAATGCTTTTCGCTTGGGGCCCCAACTTACCCTAGACTCGCCTCTGGGTGCAAGTACAACACTAGTAGCACATTATATTACACAGCTGTTACACCATTTACTCCATTGTTCCTAATAAGATAGATACTGTGTAGTAGACTGTGTTGTTACTGAAAAACACTTGAAAACTAACAAGAAACCGCCACAAACTTAATGCAACCAGCGCAGAGATAAGTACACAGGCCTACTTTTTACTCAGATAAGTTACCTGTGTTGGAAGGGAACTGTGTTTCTTTTTTTTTTGTTTTACTTTTGATATCTCTGCTGAGTTGGGGAGTTGGTGGGTTGGGGGATGAATGGGAACTAAAATGAAAAGGATGTGACACACATAATAGCGTTAAGGTGTGTCTGTATTTTGTTTCTATTAATATTTCTTGGTTTTGACACACACGCTAGCCTGGGCCTTCCCCTCACTAACTGTGATGTCGCACAAAGTTTCACTTCTCTTTTAGTCTGTTCAGGCATACTGTCTACAGTAGAGCATTCTAGTGGAACATTCTAGAACTTTCTAGAGCAAATTCTAACAAGGTAGGGGAACAGTTGACTTTGACCATTTCCAATGTCTCCATGGGGGCGCGTTGCTAGCTATACACTCGCCTCCAAAAGAGTTGTCGCCTACCCATCTGTTTGGAATAACAGCTAATAACCTGACTTTCAATTAATCACTTGGCTTCAGAAGTCACTCATATGAAAGCTACAACCCTCTCGAATGAAAATGTATTTACAAAAATAAATTTCATGCACCAAAGAAAGATTGACCCTTTAATGAACACAGACAAGAAAAGTTTTGTCGCCTATCGAACATAATGTGAAAATGAGCAGATAAGTCACTTCAAAACACTTAAAATACGTAGATTGGGTGTCATACTTAATCTCTGATTCACTCACACCTATGCTGCATAGACCCAGGAGACACCTGGAGCGACATAAACGCTGCATTCAGGTTCTTCAGATTTTAGGAGGTTTTTTAAATTAAATTATGTTAGAGCTGACTGAACAAATTGTAATGCAAGACGAGGGTCCTAGCTTTTACTGTAAATGCAACGTATGTCATGTTTTTATAATATTTAGGTTTTTATAGGCTTTTATAGGCACCTTAGGCATTCAGCAGGCGTTTTTTGCAGGTGCCTTAGGCTTAACTGGGTTAAGGCAAAGGCGCAGCAATTCCTTGTCTGCTTGGATCTCGCCTGCCATATCTGGTGTGATATATGCCTCTCATGGTGTGATTGTCTTCTGCCTCACACACACACACACACACACACACACACACACACACACACACACACACACACACACACACACACACACACACACACACACACACACACACACACACACACACCTGCAGGTGGTTCCGCCCTACAATGGCTGGGGTACTCTGGAGGATTCTCTGCAGAACTGCCTGCATCTGATCCCCGGGCCGCCCAAGAAAGACCTGATGAAGCTGCTGGAGAACGAGAACAAGGTGCTGCGCTACTCAGTCCGACTGGTGAGTTACTCTCACACACACACACACACACACACACACACACACACACACACACACACACACACACTATCCACCATGCAAGCTACCAATCACACACACTATCAAGCACACAAACTGTCAATCACACACAGTGTCAACCATGCAAGCTACCAAGCACACACACTATCAAGCACACACACACACTATCAAATACACACACTATCATGCAGACACACTATCAAGCACATGCATAGTATCAAGCACACACACAGTATCAAGCACACACACTATCGCACACACACACACACACACACAGTATCAAGCACACAAACTACCAAGCACACGGTCTCTATAATGAATGACTGCAGGTTGCTGCGCTACTTGGTCATACGGCATCTGGGAGGCACTGTGGCCAGAGACAGTTTAGATTGAGACGGGACATATGGCGGCCATCTTGGTGACGCCTTCGGAGTGCTATTTCGCGATTAAGTAGACCAGATCTGAGAGTCAATGGGAAAAATGAATGGGGAAACTGAGTATAGGCTGGGGAAGAACCCAGCGGTTGTGAAAACCATATGGTTGAAACCACCGTGAAAAACTGATCAATCTAGACTGCTTGGTTGTGGTATACGAGTCAAAACAAAGCTTTTTAAGCCACTTTTCTCACCGTTTTTTTGACAGAGCGCAGGCGCAGTAGTTCAGTAACGGCACGAGAGCAACGGCTTTTCACAACTGAGCATGCGCATCATTTCGCGTGCGCCGATGCAGCCAGATGATTGGATCACTGGCACCGCAGCTCAGCAGGCACATTGGCTCTTGTTACCAGAAAGGCGGGAGATGTGCGACGCCATGTTTGCGTTACGAATCTTCACCGTTAATTTCTATGTACGATTACATGGCTCCCCCATCTCACCTTCCTATCAAAATCTCTTCTGTGGCGCAGCGCTCGAAGCCCCCCACATTTGGGCTTGCATGCCCATGCGGACCCCGTTCGAGTCCGGCCGGGGTCATTTCCCAGCCCTACCCCATGTCTCTCTCCTGCTCATTTCCTGTGTCTCCTCTCACACTGTCCTGTCATACAATAGCCTACACTGACCATAGAGTGAAATGAACACTGTCTTTGAGTGGGACCAAATGTTATTTGAAACGGAGTGCATTTCAACTCAACTTTAAGAGTTAGTATATTAACACTGGCACTTTTGCTGTGCACATACATAGATACACACACACACACACACACACACACACATAAACGCACACACACGCACCGCATGCACGCGTACGCACACACACCACATCACTTTCAGAAAATGTAGAGATGTCTGTACCTTCAATGTACTTCAGTGCACGCCTTAACAGTGATATAAACACTGATATGTGATATATAAACCAAATGAACTACCAGCAAAGATACCAGTGTGCGGTGATTTATCCTTCATTTACTTGGATTACTCTCACTGCACATCACCAGCACCTGGACAGTGGTTGTGCACAGGGATGTTACTTAGAGTGATATATAAGCCATTTTGTTCCCTGGTGGCAGGACTCCCAGAACCCTCAGGATGCGGGCCGGCGCTTCGTGATGGCGTACTACCTGTGCAACGACATGGTGAGCATCTGGGAGATCCCTACGCGCAACTCGGGCATCATTGGCGGCAAGTTCCTGAAGGGGACCCGCATCCCCAAGCCGGCCAGCAGCGTCGAGCAGCCCCAGTACTACGCGCCCGCAGACTTCGCCATTGGCTCCACCGTGGATGGTATGTGATGTACTGTCAGGGAAGCCGTCAGGGGGAGACAAAGGGGACAGTTGTACCGGGCCGGCCCAGGGACAAAGGGGGACCCAAAATTGCCATCGCAAAAATTAAGAATTGGCACTATTATTAAAATGAAGCCAATTGGAGCCAATTTGGATTGGAGTCAATTTTGGACCCCTAGGGGAAATTCTTTCTCTGCACTTTATCCCATTTGGACTAGTGAATCACATTGAAGTACACACACTAGTCCGTAGCAGTGGGCTGCCTGCTGAGCGGCGCCCGGGGAGCAGTGTGGGGGTTAAGTGCCTTGCTCAAGGGCACTTCAGCCGTGGTCCGGTCGGGCCTTGAACCGGGAACCCTTGGGTTGCCAACCCCGTGCTCTAACCACTGAGCCACGACTGCCCTATATTAACATATAGTTTCCACACAATTGTAACAATAACATGGTAATAGCAGTCAGTGTGTTCTTAGCGGGTTTCTTCGTCGGCTCTGGCATTTATCGCGGGCACCACTTCTTCCCGTTACCTGTATGCCTGTTGAAGATCCGGGGTGATCAAAGCGTTGCAAGATTGATATGATAAGTAGAGTTTGTTTGTGAAAATTGCAGCATGCAGACCTACCTATTTTCATTGTTTGAGACTACTGTCTAACACCTTCACCTATATGGTCCATTTCATTCACAGTAGCAGATGCTTCATCCAAAGCCCTAGTTGTTATTCAGGTGTAGAGTACTGGTTACACTCCCTGGAGCAGCATGAGGCTTGATTGAGGCTTGCCCTAGGGCTGTGGTACCTCTAAGGTGGTCTCAGAGGTATTGCAGGAGGGTCGTGGTCAGAAGGGACTGTTTGCATAAAATCCTGAATATACTATGCTTTTATAACCTTTCCATACAATGCTAGTGAAAATATTCACTTCAGTTGGTGTATTTACCTTTCCTTTACAGGATATTTAAGTGTAGCAGAAATGTTTTTCCATTTGGAAAACGGGAGGTTGGGGGTTGCATAAACTAGAGCTGCACCGAAATGACAATATGTGGCCGAAACCGAAACCGAAAAATAATGAATCACTGGCCGAATACCGAAACAGAAACCGAATATTCCAATTCTGTTAAAAGTCATCAAAAGTTAGATTTTTCACTATTTTAAATATTGCTTAAATCTACGGCTTACAATAAATGTTTAGACATGTTTTTGAAAGAACATTTTTCATTTTCATTTTCTATTCGGCCTCCGATTCGGCCATTCAGTTAGCTTCCAGCCGAAAACCGAAAGTGTCTTTCTTTGTGTTTTCGGCCGAATATTTTCTGCGGCCGAATTTTCGGTGCACCTCTAGCATAAACATTCTTAGGTCCAAAACGTGGTCCCAACAGGGCTGCCCTAGGGCTTCCCCTTCTCCTCTCCTACTGTGTGTTTTAAGATTGAAAACGCTACTACTGTACGTGTTGCTCTCAAACTCCCTCTCCCCACCAGTTTTCTTTTACCATATGTGTCTTTTTCTTTTACCATATATGTTTTATCTTAATGTTTTACATTATTTTACTTTAATTTCTTTCTTTCTTTCTTGTTTTTCCTTTCTTTTTTTTTTTGTGAAGCACATTGAATTGCACCTGTGTATGAAATGCGCTATACAAATAACCTTGCCTTGCCTTGCAGTGTTCAAGCACCGCTTCGTGATAACGGACGCGGATCACTACGTGCTGAAGTACCTGGAGTCCCAGTCGGAGAATATCCCCACGCACACCCTGAGCTCCGTACGCCAGAGGCTGCTGGGGGAGGGGGCGGCCGGGGGCCCCCCTGGCACCCAGGACCAGCTGTTGGCACTGCCACCAGGTAAACAGAACAGACCATATACATGCTTTTAGATATGTTGAGAACACAGTAGATCTTTTGGAGGGGGTTTTACACCCTGAGCTCCGTACGCCAGAGGCTGCTGGGGGAGGGGGCGGCCGGGGGCGGCCGGGGCCAGCAGAGGCGGCGGCGCCCCTGGCACCCAGGACCAGCTGTTGGCACTGGCAACAGGTAGACAGAACACACCATACAGCGGTGTTTCCCAACCAGGGGTACGTGTACCACTAGGGGTACGCAAGCAAACCTCAGGGGGTACGCGGAAAAATATAATTATAACAAATATATTGAGTGTAGTCACATTGGGAAAGAGGAGCAGAGCATGAATGAGGGCGAGGGGCTGGCACGGCGTTATGGGTGGGCCAGGGTGGACCTGGGCCCACCCATTTTGGTCCTGGGTCCGCCCATTTTTTTTCAGAACCTAAAATCTTTCACTGAGGGAAAACAATATATTCAAAATGTGTTATATATTCTACTAGTGTACGAAAAAACTGGGAAACTGAAGAGGAAATAATCTTTTTTTGTGCTTTTGATGCTCCTGACATGAACCATCAATCCGTCCCTGCAGCCTATGGCTATGTTGGCTACTTTCTGCTGCTACGCGGCGCGCTCACCCCGAAACAATTGATACAATGTCATGTCAGAATGCTAGAGAGCCAGACATGCACTCGAACATGCCAGTCGAGTTGCCCCACGTAGGCTACATACAATAGGCCTGGCGTCACTGATGACAGAAAATAAAATCACTGAAGTCAATGTCTTTAAAAGCAGTTGTAAACTTCAAACATAAAGGAGTCCGCGCATCTGGACTAACGAGAAATCATGGAATGGATAGCTGTCGAGACTGGTAGGAAACGGCAACTTGTTGTGAAGGAACAATTTACTTTGATTACAAACTAGGACTAGCCTATATAGGCTATTATGAGTTTCTACTGGCTTTATATTCATAGCATGGGACGGCTGTCCTCGTCTGTCGGTAATACGTTTAACCCTCGTCATGATCACATAAGGTGCACGTTTGACATGCTGTTGATCTGACTGTGGTTAGCTTTAAACAGCATCTTAACTAGCCTATGTTATTGCCGTTGTGAAGCTGATATTTTAATATTGTCTTCATGGGTTGCATTTTACTCTGACCATGGATAGGCTATCCCACCACACAAATAGGGTTTCTTTCTTCTCTAGAGGACTAAAAAACCAACAGCATATGTCCATGGCTTAACTGTCGAAACAGAGTTCAGATTTTCCAAGGTTCGCTTGGTAGCAGCCTTCATGGACTGTGGCTAAACTGTGTCTGGTTATGGAATATAACTAATGTGCTGCAACAGTTGTGTGCGTGCATAGGCTATGTGTTTGAGTGGTTCCGTGTGTGATTGTGTGCTCTGATCGTCGCATTGTTGCGATTGAAATGACATCCTCTTGCATGCATAGCCTACATAAGCCGGGTGCTTGGGATATCACAGGCAGCCCCTGACCCATCATAGCCCTGTTCGCAACATGCGCCCCGCCCGCCTCTCTTCTGTCTTCGCACGGGAGCCACTCCGCGCTCCGAGACCTCCCTCTTCTCAAAGCACCGCTCCAAACTTTCTCCTGACCTCTCTTCTCTTAGCAGACGTGGGCTTTACTCCCCATGCATAATTTTGTATTTGTGATATCATTCAATTTATCTTAAGTTTCTTCCGCGTTGTTTTTGGAAGTGTCAAGCGGTAATGCGAATTTTAATAATATGGCGCAAGCACTGGAGAAGTGCCGTGTGTCTCACCCGCATTTTCGAGCCCCTAAAGAAACTCCAGTGGCATATGCCTAATTAACACGGCGTGGATCATTAATCATTGTCATCTTCATATATGCATGTTTGCAAAATAAATGTTGGGGTTTGGGGGCGATAAAAACATTTGGTGATGGGGCAATGCGACGAGACTGTGAGGGAGGAAATTAATGAATGGGCTACCTACCCCCGCGGCCGTAACTTCATCCGAGAATCTTCACAATGAGGAAACACTGAATATACGCACATATAGCCTAATATTCGAGTAAAAATCTGACGTTTTGTTATGAGCACGTGATGTTATAGGCCTAATGAAGTGCCACCCAAAAATGTTCTGGCCCACCCAAAGCTGATTTTCTGGCGCCGTGCCTGGCGAGGGGGTACTCATCGTATGAAAAAATTGCATAGGGGGTACGCAGGACAAAAAAGGTTGGGAAAAACTGCCATACAGTACATTCACAGGTGTGCACAGATAGACACCAGCTGTTGGCACTGCCACCAGGTAAACACACCATACAGCACATGCACAGCAGGCTTGTACGAAATTCCGAATGGAAAGAATTTCCATTCAAAATAATGCCATAATACGAACACTAGGTGGTGCCATTACCTTGAATTTCTTTTAATTTAATCTACACCCCCCCCCCATTGAAAGTACATAGAACACCACCACCTAGTGTTCGTATTATGGCATTACTTTGAATTGAAATTCTTTCCATTCGGAATTTCGTACAAGCCTGATGCACAGGTGTGCACAAATAGGCACCAGCTAGGGATGCAAATTATCGATTAATTCATTAATCATTAGTTGATAGCCATATCGATGGACTTACGATTAATTGATAAGCTGCGTTTTCTCCCCGAAATCTCAATGTTTCTCGAAAACTACTAAATCTAAAAAATAATTCTATTTCAATTCTTTAATCCAAAGATGATTTAAATATTCCCACTATTTACACCCCTCTTCACACATACTCTTCACATGCCCATTTGTCAATTGTCGATTAATTGCGATAAATGTTTTTTAATCGATTAACGCATTGATCGATTAAAGTCGATTAATTGATTAATCGTTTGCATCCCTACACCATACAGTACATGCATAGGCATGCACAGATAGGGACGGGGTGGTGATAAAGCACCTGCCCCTTTGCCCTGCCGGACAAAAAAAAAAAAGCCCTTTCATAAGTAAAGAGTATGAACAAAGTCATAGCCTGTCTGCAGTACAACATTGCAGTAAAAGTTAAGTACAGTGATAATAATAATACATTTCCGAAGAGAAACTCTCTCACAGATACACTAAAACTGTTGGGGAACAATTATAGTATGCTTTCCTTTGGCCGGCAGAGGCCTTAGGCCCTCACACATACTGAGTGCATTCCAATATGTGACCTTGCGTCCTCCACTTGTGCTTGTGGCCTCGTACCAGGAAATAATATGTCCTGATGACATCACTGACAACAGCATTATATTTCAATATCTCGCAAAAGCTCAATTGTAAAGTCATTTTCTCTTTTCGAAACTGGATTGGCAATGAAGATTAGTCCCCCAAAAATTGTTTTGGCAAGGCTGACAGCGGGGAAACTTATTTGTTTTCTCCACGGAGGAGGGGCCGGGTAGCGGGGCGAGGCCACAAGCACAAGTGGAGGACGCAAGGTCGCATATTGGAATGCACACACTAAATGCAAAAATTTCAATCCATTTCTCTTCTCTGCAGTTTCAGCGGCTGGGGCTGAGATCCTAGGAGTGCAGGAGTAATGATGGACGTCCCCTCATCTCATCTCACCTCATCTCTACCTCCACCTTCACCTGACCCCATCACTATCCTTTACCCCTCACCCTCCTGGAGCAGTATTTCCATACAGATACAGATGACTAGCTTTACACCCACTGAATAAATTTCATTGTCCAGCACGCTGTGGCATGTTACGGTTATTTCTTCTCATCGACTCAAACTAAGAGGATAACTGAATGGAAGTGATCACAGATTTTCCCAAAGTGACTGCTGTAACAATATGTTGCTGTAACAATGTGTAAACTCAAGATGTGCTTGTTCCCCCGTCTTTCTTTATATTATGATAATTGTTGTGGTGATGGGTCGCCTCTGATCTCTTTAGAAGGTGCAGGATACAGTTTAAGTTTTGGAAACACTTTAGAATAACTACCTATTCACAGCTTTATAAACACTTTATTAACATTTACTGCGACTGCGCTGTGTCTGCTGTTGTTAACATAGTATTTCTTGCCCATTTATAAACATTTGTAAACATTTTTGTTGATAATTAGTTCATTATTTATAAAGTGTTTATAAAGCTGTGAATAGGTGGTAGTTATTCTCAAGTGTTACCAAAGTTTTGTACAAAAAGGAGACATCCTCACACTTCAGGTCTTTTTTGTGCAAAGCTTTACTTGACTTGCGAGCTTTGGTCCTACACCTTCATCAGGCCTGAAGTGTGCCGCTGTCTCCATTCTGTGCAGATTATGATTATTGCTGTAATTTTTTACACTGCCGTGGTTAGCAGAACCCTTTGCTTTTGATGCTGTTGTTCCCCTGATCTGTGTGTTACTAGGTCACAGCTTTTTTTTGGACTGAAACTGAAATAAATGAAAGCATTTCAGCTGAGCCGATGAGCCATTTTCCCATAATTAAATCATGTTTCATAATATAAATGTACAATATGATCAAATACTGGTAACTACATACAGTACACAAGGTCAAAATACAAACAAACAAACACCTGTCACATACTCCCTAAACATAAAAAAATAAAGAACGGCGCTTTCTGCAAACATTGAAGGTGATGATGAAGATGATTGCGATTGCAGTTTTCTAGGTAACATTACATTACAAGAAGCTGGCTGGGAGGTGGGGTGGTCAAAAAACATTAGAGCACACAGTCGTCCTCTAAGAACGGGGGTGGAGCACTGAATGTCCTTCAAGGGCCACTGTAGCTACTGCTTACAGTGGTCCAATAGCACCTGTCGTCCCCCGTGATTGGTCAATTCCACGTCCTCACCTCACGCACAAGATATGTAGTATAAAAGGATGGCAGGAGCCACACTGAAATGAAACACTTACATATGTGTAGTAGACACTCGCCTGGTTCTCACCCGAGGGTGTGTGTGTGTGTGTAGCTTCGGCGCCCCCTGGTGGAGCAGAAGCTACACACACACACACACCGTGAGAACCAGGCTAAGTAGACACTAGGCTGATACGCAATAAGAGAAAATGTGATCATTGGAAATATAGTCCAGCAGTGTGGAATGGCAGGCAGGTAGTGAACATGGAAAGTTGTTAACAAAACAAATTAAAAAAATATATAAAAATGCTGATACAAAAAATAATAAAACAAACAAACAAACAAAAAAACACCAACAAAAAAAGGCAAGACTGATTGTCGTGAATCTCTGTGTGTGTAACAAACAGGGGTCATCTTTTCTTACTGCATGTCTCCCCTCAAAAATCATACGATGGACCCCTCCTTTTCTTTCCTGTCTCTGCGTGACCCAACCTCAACCCCCCCGGGGGGGCGAGGGGTTGCAGTCAGCTTACTGTAGAGTGAGTCCTCCTCTTAGGGAAAGGGGGGGTTGACATCCAGGTGGTGGGTGGGCTGGGGAACGAGGGGCTGTTCCCAAACAAATACTTGAGCCGGGCTGATGAGAGAGACGAGAGGAGGGGTGTTGGGGGTACGTAGTGATCTGAGATGGGGTACGGTCGGGGTAGTTGGGTGGCGATGGGGTACGTTCGGGGTAGTTAGATGGAGCTGGGGTACAGTCGGGGTAGTTAGGTGGCCTTGACCTTCTTCAGCCGGGGGGAGGTGCCATTCTCTGCCTTGACCAATCCGTTCTCATGGTGACCAACTACAAAGCAGAACAAAGAAGAAGAACATACTTAGAAGCGAAGGACAGTCGTTAACGGTACACTGTGCAGGAAATGGTCAAAAAAGGTACTGCAACTATGCTGCTCATTGAAATTGGACTGCCTATGGCCAAATTTGATCTTTACATGAAAGTTTACAAAATAATAAACAAATATTTTCTTGTATGGTCCAAGTAGAGTCATTTTTGCAGCTAAAAATGGCGTTTTTTGGAAATTCAAAATGGCGGACCATGGAGAAGATCCCCTTTTCATGTATGAAAAATGTATTTTTTTTCCAGTCATAATGAATACTTAAAATTTGATGGTGGTGGTAAGTATTCATGAAAAAGGTAACATTAGTGAATGGGCAGCATGAATTCTGGAAATAAACAACTAAAAATCTCACACAGTGTCCCTTTAAATAAAAACTATGATAAACATGAGGCTTATTACATTAACATTACTGACATAAAAAAATATATATGACAATAGCTATTTTCTTAGCTAAATAAGATGCGCTGGAGGGTTCTGCTTGTGTATGAATGTGTGCGTGAATTTGTGTTTGTGTGTGTGCCAACCTGTCTCTCTTGAGCGAGCAAGAGGGTTTGTGAGGGTTTGTGTGTGTGTGTGTGTGTGTGTGTGTGTGTGTGTGTGTGTGTGTGTGTGTGTGTGTGTGCCCGAGTCTCTCTTCAGCAAGCGTGACGGTATGTCGGTATGTGTGCGTCAACCTGGGGCTGGATCTCAAATGGCGCACTTGTGCACTTCGTGCACTATGTTTCAGTGCGTAACTAATACGGCATGCGCACTGAAACATGAACACTAAAGTGCACAAGTGCGCCATTTGAGATTCAGCCTGAGTCTCTCGAGTGACCGTGTGTGTGTGTCTGTGTGTGTGTTTGTGTGTGTGTGTGTGTGTGTGTGTGGACCTGAGTCTCTCGAGTGACTGTGTGTGTGTGTGTGTGTGTGTGTGTGTGTGTGTGTGTGTGTGTGTGTGTGTGTGTGTGTGTGTGTGTGTGTGTGTGTGTGTGTGTGTGTGTGTGCGTGCGTGTGTGTGGACCTGAGTCTCTCGAGTGACTGTGTGTGTGTGTGTGTGTGCGTGTGCGTGTGCGTGTGCGTGTGTGTGTGCCGACCTGAGTCTCTCTTGAGCGAGCGCGAGGGGTTCTGTTTGGCCGCGGCCCGCTTGCGCGCCGCCTGCTCCAGCCTGAACTCCCTCCAGCGGCGCAGCTGGAAGCGAATGAACCGCCACAGCAGCCAAGACTGGGTGAAGCAAACCAGGAACAGGGCAGTCATCCTAAAGGAAGGAAGAGGCGAGAGAGAGAGAGAGAGTGTGAGAGAGAGAGAGAGAGAAAGAGAGAGAGAGAGAGAGAAGGAGGAGAGAGAGAAAGAAGAGAGAGAGAGAGAGTGTGAGAGAGAGAGAGAGAGAGAGAGAGAGAGAGTGAGAGTGAGAGAAGGAGGAGAGAGAGAGAGAGAGTATGTGAGTGAATGAGCGAGAGAAGGAGGAGAGAGAGAGAGAGAGAGAGAGAGAGAGAGAGAGAGAGATTTCAAATATGTAATACATCATATCCCTCGTGTTGTAATTACATCTGTAAGAGTACTTCTACCTCTACTTTATACAAATCTGGGGTTCATTTTTCGAAACCATAGTTGCTCACTACGTTAGCTACTTTTGTTGGTTGCAATGGAATCTCCCATTGACAACTACCCAAGTTGCTAACTGGCTAACAACTAAGCTTTCGAAAAATGCACCTCCGGCCAGAACCGGGAGAAGTACACAAGGAAGAGGACAGCCATCATGGTGGAGGGAAGGAGAAATTTGTGTGCGTGTGTGAGTGTGTGTGTGTACAACTAACAGTTGTACAAGGTGATTGTTCATCGCTGTCCTTTTATTTCTATGCTCACTCAGTAAGGAAAGACTTGTTGAAGAAAGAAAATAAGTGTTTGTGTATGTGTGCGTAAGAGAGAAAATGATGAGAAAGGGAATGGGATGAGAATGATTGAGGGAGAGTGAGTTAGGAAAAAACAGCAACCAACGCTATTACACAACACCAACAGGGCTGGACTGGGGAGAAGTAGGGCCCGGGCACTTTTGAGTTGAAGGGGCCTCTCATAATTAAAAAAAAAACATTTCTGAAAAAAGGGGCCCACCAGGGTGCAACGGGAAATGCCCGATATGCCAGATGGCCAGTCCAGCCCTGCACACCAGCTGCAGGAGACAGTGCCAGTGTGTGTGTGTGTGTGTGTGTGTGTGTGGTACAAGAGGGAGATTTAGGAAGCCGTAAAAAAAAAAACAAGAACATAAATAAAAATGAAAAGGCGGTTTGGTTTGTGCTGTCTAAGACAATACAACTGTGCCAGAGAGAGAGAGAGAGAGAGAGAGAGAGAGAGAGAGAGAGAGAAAGAGAGAAAGAGAGAAAGAGAGAGAGAGAGAGAGAGAGAGAGAGAGAGAGAGAGAGAGAGAGAGAGAGAGAGAGAGAGAGCGCGATTGAGGGGGGGGAGGGGGGGGGGGAATCCGTCTAATATCCTAACTCCCGTCCTCCCTTGCTCCCTCGCCTGCTTGGGGCCATGTGATGACGTCACTGATGACAGAAGTGCATTTCAATATCTGGCAAAAGCGTAATGTCATTTTTTTTCTCATTTGCAATCCGGATGGTGAATGAAGAATGGTCCCCCTCAAGTTGTTATGGCTAGGCTGACAGCGGGGAAATTATCGTTGTCTCCACGGAGGAGGGGCTTATTATGGAAAAAATCATTATCACGATTATTTTGGTCAAAATCGTAATCACGATTATTGATTTTTTGTAAATTATAACAAGATGAAATATAACCAAGAATGAATTATATATGGGATGCGCAAAATAAAATGATTTGTAATAATTATGTAAAGGCAATAGCATGAAACTTAGGTGGGCAGATTTCTGGCCAGAAACACCAGCCTGTCAGTATGTTCTGGCTTCAAGGACGCTCTCAAAAGGTAGGTCCCTATTGCCACGGTTAAATCACGATTGAAATCACGACTTGGATTTCACAATTTTATCACGATTTTCGATTATTTTCGATTAATTGTGCAGCCCTAGCATCAGTGACACGCGAGGCCACAAACACAGGCCGAGTACGGGAGCATGCATGTTGGAATGCACCCTAGAAACGGAGAGAAGGAGACATTGAGTTCGTTACAATATGCAACCTTGCCTCCTCCACTTGTGCTTGTCTCCTCGCCCCACCTCCTGGCCCCTCCTTTGTGGAGAAAGCGATAAAGTTTCCCAGCTGTCAACTTTTGAGGGACTGTTTTTCATTCACCATCCCAATTGCAAATGAGAAGAAGGTTTTACAATTGAGCTTTTGCAAGATATTAAAATATAACGCTGCGGTCAGTGATGTCATCATGACACATTACTTCCTGGTACGAGGAGACAAGCACAAGTGGAGGAGGCAAGGTCGCATATTGTAACACACTCATTGAAGAGTGTGAGGAACACTCACACGTCAGAGATAGAGAAAGAGAGAGAGGGAAACAGACAAAAGGCGAAGAAAGACAGACAGAGAGACACACCACAAAGACAGAGGGAGAAGCAGAAAGAGATAGAGAGGCGCATGTTTTTTTGGTATTGTTCCAAAGAGAGGCGCCTGTTTTTTTTGGCATTGTTGTACAGACAGGCACGTGGTGTTTTGGGTAGTGTTCTACAGAGGCGCGCACAGTGTTTTGGGTATCGTTCTGGCTAGGGATGCAAATGATTAATTGATTAATCGACTTTAATCGATCAATGTGTTAATCGATTAAAAAACATTAGTCGCAATTAATCGACAATTCAACCTACAGGAGACCCAGGTGAAATGGGCATGTGAAGAGTGTGTGAAGAGAGGTGTGAAGTGGGAATATTTAAAACACCTTTGGATTAAATGCGGTATTTTATCTCAATTTTTAATTAGAATTTTTTGATCTAGTAGTTTTTTTTCGAGAAATATTGAGATTTCGGCGGAAAAAACGCCACTTATCAATTAATCGTAAGGCGATCGATAAGGCTATCAACTAATGATTAATGAATTAATCAATAATTTGCATCCCTAGTTCTGGCCAGTTGGCCCAGCAGTGGACCCGTTCGGACCTGATGAAGACGGTGTTGAAGTTGCCGGCGTCCCAGTCCAAGTTCTGGTCCTCGGCGCGGGACAGCCCAAAACCCACGGCCAAGAACATCAGAGTCAGGGTCACCATCCGCGTACACACAAACCCCACCGCCCACAGATCGAACCTACACACACACACACGCACACACACAGAAATCCAAACTTAAATGCATTAACTACAAAATGTTTATTTGTGAAATCGCATGAATCAAGTGCATGCCGTTGAATGTTGTTACATGCAAGGAAAATAAGTTCTCTTCATTTCAACAATGTAATAACCTGCCAGCAACGTAATAATTTGAGCCCATTTGAAACGTAATGAAGCCAATAATGTAATAAGTTGCCAATAATGTAATAATAAACAATGAACCAACCCAGCCAGACTGGGCATAAGAGAGGCAGAAGAGGACAGCTGAAGAAGTCCAAAGCTTCTTTTCTTCCAGTTTTTATAGAATGGTAGCAAGGCAAATACTTTTCAGCAATTAGTAACAATGGTAATTGTGTTTACAAAATTATAACATTAAGTAGTCTCATACATAGTTAACTAAGTAAAACTTAATTCAGTTTTAATAAGGCCAATACCTTATTACATTATTGGCAGAATGTTATTACGTTATGGGTAAGGAAGTGTTACTACGTTATTTGCAAGTTATTACGTTATTGGCTTTATTACATTTTAAATAGGCCCAAATTATTACGTTATTGGCAGTTATTACATTTTGGGTTGTAACAGATATGTTAAGAGGAGGTACTGCATGCCCTTACATCTTGTGGTGGTTTTCATCCGTGAAATAGAAGAGTCTAGAGATGTGGAAGCCCAGCTCAGATATGTACTGCAGAAACAATAGCACCAGCCCCACACGAGTCAAACTGCAGAAAAAAAGAAAAGAAAGAAAGAAAGAAAGAAAGAAAGAAAGATATCAGTTGACTGAAACTGATGGTACCCAGGGCAACTTTTTTAAGCAATGTCCCTGGGCAACAATAAGATGTTCTAGACTGTCAGTTATAAAGAGAGATCGGATCAGCAGTGAACAACTAATCTTTCCATTAGGTTGCTGGAGTCCGCACACTTGAAATCCTTTTTTCTTTTATATGTTCCTTTATCCCATGGCAGGATAGGATGAGGTTTCAACTCAGAGAATCTGATGAAGACAACAGTCAAAACGTCTTCCTATGCCGCCATGGAACACAGAAACAAAGGGGGGGGAGTGTTATTTTTAAGTGTGCGGACACCTCACTCTAAAAAATTACTGTCAGCCTTTGTCCTACACCTTTTCCTGGGATATGCTCAATCTTCACCTTCAACATCACCAGGAGCCAGTCATGTTGTTAACTGGCAACTTTTCTCAGCAAGTTAACTAGTTCACCAGTATTACTGATGAGCCAGGTTCTTGGAATATCCCCCAAGCGCTGGGCCAATACTCACTTGAGTAGATACGCTGTCATGATGTGCAACAGGTAGAGAGAGAGATGTAGTATAAGCCTATACTGTAAATGGATTTTGAATGTTTCTCAACACGGTGTTATGAGGAGGGGCAAGACACTGGCAGCCAACCACGTGAGCTAATTTTTTGACCGACAGCGGTTTCCAACAATAAGAGGTTGAGTTGTGCGCAGTTAGTTTCGCGCAGTCAAGTTATAAAACATTTTTAGAACCAATGCAGGGCTCCAACTTAACTTTTTCCATCACTAGCCAAAATTAGCCTGGGCGAATAGCCGACTGTTGACTCATTTAAATTAATTGAAGTTCCAAACTCATATCAAAACCCATATTGTGCTTTATTAGCATGCCCGTTATAGCGTCGCAAAAGCATACAAATAACAAAGCGAAAGTGTGAATATAGTTACCTTAACCAATCAGCAACGCGGGTGAGTTCTACGTCACCACTCTCAACTGTTTGCTGATTGGCGAAACACTGAGAGAACCGAGCTCGAGGCTTTTGCCAGACGATGTGCGGAGCCAAAATCTTTGGGTGGAGTACAGAGGATGGCGTCGCCAGGCTAAGCCAAAATGGCAAGTAGATGTAAATCTTACTAGCCAAACACACACACTCACTAATGGGTCAAAGTGGCTAGTAAGTTGGTATTTTCTACCAGCTAAACTGACATTTCACCAGCATTTGGCCGGTTGGCTGGTGTTAATTTAGAGCCCTGAACCCATGTATACTCACTTGAGTAGATACGCTGCCATGATGTGCAACAGGTAGAGAGAGATGTACTGCAGTTGTCGAGGGATCTCCTCCTGAACACACAGTCAAAAATGGGGTGTCACTCATTTGCCACGTTTACATGGGACATTCAATAAAACTGAATTCCGCTTTGAAAACGTCATGTAGTAAACACTTCCGGAAGCAGAAGGACCAAATGTTACCAGGGTATACTGTACTTCATTTAAAATCTTGACCTGAAACTGGTATCATTTAAAGGGACACTGTGCAGGAAATGGTCAAAAAAGGTACTGCAACTATGCTGCTCATTGAAACTGTGTTGCCAATTGCCAAACTTGATCTTTTCATGAAAGTTTACTAAGTAATAAATAAATATTTTCTAGTATGGCCCAAGTACAGTCAGTTTTACAGTTTTTCATGTATGAAAAGTGCAATTTTTCCAGTCATAATGAACACTTTGAATTTGATTGTGGTGGTAAATATTCATGAAAAAGGTAACATTAGTGAATGGGTAGCATGGATTCTGGAAATAATCAACAAAAAATCCTGCACAGTGTCCCTTTAAGTGTGCACAGACACAGAAACACACATAGCACGCACGCACGCCTTTTCAAACTTTCATTTCTCTGTACTTTTAATACTCAAGATCTGATCTGATCTTTTTGTCCGTAACGTCTGATTCTGAGCACATGCATGCACTACACTTGCACACACCATTGGAGAATTCTTTCCCTCATACTGATTATTTGTAGCGTGTGTGTGTGCGTGTGTGTGTGTGTGTGTGTGTGTGTGTGTTACAATGTGCCTGCTGTGGTTTTGGCCGTAGCCTACCTTGCGGACTTTCTGAAAGTAGAGTTCTGGGATGGCGTGTAGCCAGTAAGCCAACTGGGTGAGGTAGAAGAATTTCACCTGAAACCTGCTCAACACAAGAGGAGAGTTTGGAGAAGTGTTCTCAACACCACAACACTGCTTAAAATAAAAACAGTCTCTGGGTGCAAGCAATTACTACGATTTGGGAGAGGGAGAGACAGAAACAGAGACAGAGACAATGTGATAGTATGACAGACAGGCTTTGGCCAAGACATCTGACTGTTGGTCATGTGACTGCATTAAAGCAATTGCAATATAAAAGGCATGTCGGGTCAAAGAGCAAACTTCCACATGTCTTCAGCAAAAGACAACTAGTGAGTTTGATTAAGACAGTAGGTACTAGAGAGGGGATTTACCTTAGATGCACATGTGGATAGTTCTCCCATAGGCTGCTGGGGTGACGTATGTAACCCTCCTGTTGACAAGGGAGAGAGTCAAGTCAAGTCAAGTCAGCTTTTATTGTCAGTTTCTTCATATGCACAGGTCATACAAGGAAATTGAAATTACGTTTTCTCTCTATACTATGAAAGGACATGGACGTACACAGGACTGACATTTACAGACTGATATCAAAGTGCAAGATAGGACAAGTAACAGTGATGGTCCAATACCAGTAAAGTGATGAAGTAATAAATAATACCAATCATTTAACACTGGTGAGTGACAGTGATGGACCAGTGATAACCAGTAACAATAAATGATAGAGTAATAAATAACAATTTAACCTTTAGGGAGAGAGAGGACAGCAGGTTCAGCCTGGTCTTACCGTAGCCTCCTACTACCGTAGCCTCCAGGCTTGTACGAAATTCTGAATGGAAAGAATTTCAATTCAAAGTAATGCCATAATACGAACACTAGGTGGAGGTGTTCTATGTACTTTCAATGGGGGGTGTAGATTAAATTCAATGAAATTCAAGGTAATGGCACCACCTAGTGTTGGTATTATGGCATTATTTTGAATTGAAATTCTTTCTATTCGGAATTTCGTACAAGCCTGGTAGCCTCATACTAATTACATTCGTACATTCAGAGTAGGGGGTTTTCGACTGGCTCTGGCCCAAAGGTCCGCAAAAGAAGGAAAAATCTGCACACTGTTGCTGCTCACATTCACACCTGACGAAGACCGCCTGAGGTCGAAACGTTGTGTTGAATAAATGGGTGAGCAGCGTTTTTCCTCCTTCTTTTACGCGTCTTTGTTTGATCCAGCACCTGTTTCACTGGATGTGCGCGCATCCCTCATACTAGATTGAGCAGTAGTTCACAGCCCACTACGTTTGTGCATGTGTAGGTGGTGTAATTTTTGTACTGTAGTAGTTAAACTGGAGAGCATTTCTCAACAGCGTCGTTGCTTACTTTAAAGCCAGGCTTACACTGTGCGACTTTTAGCCCTATTTTGCTCGCGCTTGTCACTCGCACAACTTTTTGGGAGAAGGGACGATTTCTTGCTCAATCGAAGGTCAATCATGAGTCTCGCATCGTGTAGTCAGTGTATATGGGGTAACGACAAGTGATTTCACCTCACGATCGCACAATCATAGGGTCGCAATAAAATCAAAACTGTTTGAAATCCTGGTCGTCCCTCGTGAGTAAATCTCATAGTTAAAGCAGTGCTACGACGTGATTTGACACTACACATACACAAATTGATAGGGCAGCGCGATTCGCTTTTGAGCGAGTCCTCATCTCCATTTCAGGTGCACATGTTCCCTCCTTTGTAGACCCAGGAAACATGCCTGTCGTGACGCACAGTGGGAGCATTCTGCTCGCATCCGACTGTCGGCTCGTATAGTGTGATGTGATGTGAGCCATGAGATGTTAACTTTTAAAATAGTTAAATTCCCTCGTGCAGTGTGAGAAGGAGCTTAATGCCCACGATTGAAAATATTGCACAGTGTATGCCATTGCCCACCTTTAGTTAGCAACTTACTTGGTTGCAATGCAATTTCCCATTGGCAACCTACTAAGCTGCTAACTGGTTAACGACGACGCCAGAGATTCTTTAAGTATAGAGATATGCCAACATAATAGGTTTCTATGGGCACCTAACGCGACCAGGTTCCGGTCTGCCTAAAGGGGCGTGTCATAATGCTCCTACAATGAATAGAACAGTCCTTAGGTCTGCCTAAGGGGGGGGCATAATAGAACCAGGAAACAATGGGCCAATGGAACCTCTCTCTCTCTACTCTCTCTGACGACGCTTTCCACTGGTTGGAAACCATACAGAGGGTCTGGAGGGAACGGCCACATTGAGAAACACACAATCAGTTGAACACAGAAGAAAAGTGTTTTTGGTCAGGCCAGGCTATTCCAACTGCAAATAGACAGAAAGCATGTGCAGTTGCCAAGAAAAGCACGCCCAGCGAGGAGGACAAATAACAGCAGGTAGACTTTTTTTTAAATCAGAGTGAAACCGATCTGTCTAATCTGTAACAGATGATCTGATACAGAACTTCTTATGGGTGCAGAGAAGCACAGGCCAAAGCACGAGACAGGGTTCAATGGCAGTGTATGATTGCGGCCTTGTGTCCCAGCCTGGACAAAGAGGCTGAGTAAGTAAAGTAAGTATGGGTGTAGACTGGGAGGTGGTGTGTGTTTATTGGTGGTGTGCATTGGCACAGCCCTTACGATTCAATTTGATTACATTTTCGAATCGATTCAGTCCGATTCTATGATGCATTGTAATGCATAACAGGTCTACTGAAAGCAAGGCAAATTGAGGGAATGCTAGCAGTTAGATACTGAACAACATTTTATTGGCGGTTGAGTGTATTAGTCTTCCAGTCTTCAATATTTTTAAGTGATTTAATTTAAAAGTTCATTTGCTCCGGAAATGCTCACGGAAGTAATTGAAACTTGAAAAAAATATGCTGCATCGTTTATGGCATCTGCCGAATCGATTATTGAATTGTCCTGTCCTGCAATGCAATGCATTGCCGAATCGATTATTGGTGACACAACTAGTGTTTATGCAGTTATAGTCAGAAGAGGGAAGCATGCGAGAAATGCGTACCGTGAACACAACATAAAGACTCCAGATACTGGAGACTAGGTAAAACACACAAAGCTGCCCCGACTCATTGAATTTTGTATTCTTGCTCTTTGAGAGATGGAGACGCCTGTTGACTTTCTGTGGAAAAGACAAAAAAACACAACATTCAGACGGGACATTCTTCTCAGACTGACAAATACAGTGCTTAATTAAATGGGTTGCGTCAATGCTTGTGGAAATGTGCACGGTGCCAATTGTACTTCAAAAAATAAACTTTCATCTAATTACAACATGAAATCTTTCGTTCACCCTTGGTCCTCTGTTTTTCTCAGTAGTAATAGCATAATGCCATTTTACAGATAGCAAAACTAGCCTGATCCCATAGAATTCCACGAAATGAACACTTGGGACACAAAATCTGTGGCAGTGTCATGGATTTTGCCAGAATTCTGTGTTGGGTTACAAAAGTGTTTTCTGTGATGGACTCAGACGTGTTTTCCATACACTGTATGTTCCCATTGCACTATGTTAAGTCTAACATTGCATCCTAAACAGGATATTTTTTAAAAAGTTTCTAAAACTTTGTTAACGTGTAAACGAGAGCCCAAAACTGGGATTTCAAATGTCCTATACTACGTGTACACAGAGAGAAAAAATAAGCTGCCATTGACCTGCCAACACAGTCATGGTCCCTCTGCATACTCATATGACAAAGTCTTAATGTAGTTCCTGCTTAGCTTAGCGCTATTGCAGCAATCACAATGACTTTAACCGGAAAACTGCAACTGCAACTGCTACTGCTTCTTCTTTCTGGGGTGTATTCCTAGAACATGATAGTGATAAACCTGGCTAAGTTGGCCGTCGAGAAGTGACAAACCTGCTGATAGATTACCCACGGGTGTCACTTAGTTAAGAAAATGAGGACTCCAGGCCCTTCTATTAGATGATTTACCACCATCTCAAAGTTAAATTAACCTGGTTTACATTTAGCCAGGTTCTTGGAATACCATCCTGGTGTCAAAACTTTAAGTGCACATGTTGGGATCGCAAAGGTATCAATTTAAGGTTCGGAGAGTAAACACCCTGCCACAAATTAGATCCAAGCAGTTCAGATTGATTGATTGTTTACATTTATTGCCATTTCAGCAGCTATGGCTATATCATGGCCAATCCAGATAGATAAAAATATCCTATCACATTTACAAAACTAACAAGCATATAAATAAAGAGATTAAATACGTTATTTTTTTAACGTCAATACATTCTACAAATTTGAAAACCTTTAAAATGTGGGACCATTTAAAGTACTCCTGCACCACCACATGGAGGGTGATGGCCACACACACACACACACACACACACACACACACACACACACACACACACACACACACACACACACACACACACACACACACACACACACACACACACACACACACACACACACACACACACACACACGACTGCTATACTCACGTCCAGCACGTACTCCTGCACCACGGCGTGGAGGATGATGGTGATGAAGAGGTAGAAGAGGAGGGTGGCCCAGTCTCGCCAGCCGTAGTGGTACAGCGTCACCTCCCCCTCTGCACACACACACACAGAGGTCACACACACAAACAATGAAATGATTGCTGTAAACTCTAACATAATTTGAAAATGAACTACATTTCACTTTACAATGACTTGAAGTGTTAACACGTTTTTTTGTTGTTGTTTTTTTTTTTTGTTTTTTTTTGGGGGGGGGGGGTAAACAAAATAGGAACACAAACTAAGAGGCACTGAACTCTGCAAGTTTTATGCACGCACTCAAAACAAACAGACACACGCACACACTGTGAAGAGTCCTGACACTCATCAGGGTCAGAGGATGGAGACACACACACACACACACACACACACACACACACACACACACACACACACACACACACACACACACACACACACACACACACACACACACACACACACACACACACACACACACACACATTCGTCAGAGAATCAATGGTAAACCCTCTGCAAACACACTGCATTTGACCTGTAAAACAGACACAAGATGTTGTGCAATACATACAGCACAATAACTTGGAGTGTGAGTGAGTGAGTGAGTGAGTGAGTGAGTGAGTGAGTGAGTGAGTGAGTGAGTGAGTGAGTGAGAGAGTTATTGTTGCTAGTCAAAGTAAGAGTTCTCGCCACCACTGCCTGCTTTGGCATTGTTGTTAGATTTGGCCCAGTTGGATGTGAAATCAAAACGCTGCCCAAGACTCAAATCTATTACATCTTGGCTTGCATCTCGCTGACAGGGTGAAACGAGGGGAATGAACACTGGAGTAGGATTATCACAATACCTGCTGTAAAATATGTTGGCTAAGTGATTAGCTTAGGAATGCTTCCAAGAAATAAGAAATGAGGCGATAAAAAATGGGGTAGGACTACTCAGCCTGAAACTACTGGGAAATCCTGAAATGACAATATCACATAATACAAAATATTGCAGAATGACTGAGAGAGAGAGAGAGAGAGAGAGAGAGAGAGAGAGAGAGAGAGAGAGAGAGAGAGAGAGAGAGAGAGAGAGAGAGAGAGAGAGAGAGAGAGAGAGAGAGAGAGAGAGAGAGACAGAGACAGAGACAGACAGGGATATGGAGACAGACAGACAGACACGGATACGGAGACAGTCAGACAGACAGACAGACAGACAGACAGACAGACAGACGCAGAGGGACAGAGCTGTTAACCCATTTTAGTCTGATGCTGCATATATGTTGTTTGACCTTTGGTGTCTCGAGCAACATCTACGCTGCATTCAGGCTCTTGAGATTTGGATATTGTTTGAACACATTCCAATGCAAAATCAGTATCCTAGCTTTTAAATGCAACTTATTGCTTCGGAGGCTGAGATGTTTAGGTTTTAATAGGCAGAGGGCACCTTTTCCCAAAAAGGGCTTAGGCAGTCAGCAGGCTCTTTTTGCAGGTGCCTTAGGCTAAAACGGGTTAAGTGAAAGAGAGAAACACAGATAACGTGCTGAAAGTGAGAAACAGATGTGCAAAAAGGGCCTCTCAAGGGATAAGCCTTGGGTGTCAAACTCATTTCGGTGCAGGGGCCACATACAGCCAGTTTGATGCAAAGCGGGCCAAACCAGCAACCAGCAACTGCAGTACTGAAGTACTGAAATCTCATACAACTGCTGAGCTAAAGGACCAGTCCGTTTTGCACAGCGTTACCGATACTGTATGAGACTTCAGGAGGGAGGTTTACTAACGTTCCACGCCACACTCTGCTAGTTGGCCTCCGTTACACAGGCAGTGGGTACATTTCAAACTAGCACCTCCCGTCCTCTTCTTTTGTTTGTGGCCTTGTGCTTCGCTGACGCTCTGAGTGCGTTCCAATATGCCACCTTACGTCCTCCACTTGTGCTTGTGGCCTCGTACCAGGAAGTAATACGTCGTGATGACATCACTGACATCGGCATTATATTTCAATATCTTGCAAAAGCTCAATTGTAATGTCATTTTCTCATTCGCAAACTGGATGGTGAATGAAGAATAGTCCCCCCAAAATTGTTGTAGCTAGGCTGACAACTGGGAAACTTTATTGTTTTCTCCACTGAGGAGGGGCCAGGAGGTGGGGTGAGGCTACAAGCACAAGTGGAGGACGCAAGGTGGCATATTGGAAAGTTTCCTTACTGTTAGACAGGGCGGACATTTGTGGGGGGACATTTTCCTATTCAATACCCCCAGCGCAAATGACCTTTAAATCATGCTTTTGTGAGATATTGTTGAATAAAGTTCCTGCCGTCAATGACGTCTTGCCTCTTGTCGCAAAGTCACAAGCAAAAGGAGAGGATGACAGGTGCTCAATTGAAGTGAACCCAGTACAGTGTGCATGCAGGGAAATGGCCTTGTGCAAACACACTCTCTCCGCATGTCCTAGATGGGGAAGTGGCTCTTTTCTACTCCTACAGTACACGCCACACAGCCAACCACTGCAGAGCAACCAACCAACCGACCGACCTTGTGAAAATACCAACGACTAGTGGTGTCAACAATAATCGATTCGGAGATGCAATGCAATGTGGGGCATGGGCGATCCGATTCAATGCATCAAGTTCCAGAATCGATGCGTCAATTTTTCAATTACTTCCGTGGATATTTCGGGAGCAAATGAATGTTAATTTAAATAAAAACACTTCAAAGCATTGAAAACTGCAAGATGATACAGATAACAGCCAATAAATTGTTGCTCAGTATCTGACTACTTGTATTGCCTCATCATGACTGATGAAATATTTGCTTTGCTTTCACTAGAAATGTAATGCATTGCAATGCATTGTAGAATTGAATCAGATAGAATTGAATCGAAACCTCCCGAATCGTAATCGAATCGTGAGGGCAGTGCCAATGCACACCACTATCAACAACCATCATCTAAACTATTACGGAATTACATGAACCATTAAGAAATGTTAACTGTGGCTGAGGCATGTTCATATACACACAAGCGGGTTTGGATCAGCATTAAGACACTCAAAACAAAATGAATGTTCAGTTTAAATTTCTTTGCAAGAGAAAGCACATGAATATACCCACCTGTTGTTAACATGCTGATGTTATACTGGGGCTCGATGAATATTATAGCTGTTTTTGCCGTCGCCTGAGAGAAAGACAAGCAGATTGAACAAATTAAGATGTCATCTTTATATGCACTTGCGTTCCCCACAGCACCAGTGCGCTTAATCACTCATTTTCACCTCATAGACCTACAGCAATGCTGGGAAGCCAATACCATGCCTTAATTAGGTAGCTCATGGTCTTACATCATACAACTGAAATCAGCATCATGAATATTCAGACACAGGTCACTGGCCTCTCTAAAACTATTATCTTCTTTTCTTCTCAGGTGGTGAGACTACCCAGACAGCAAATTGGGTCTGGCCCAGATCCGGGCCGGATGTTGACCAGCATTTGGGCCAGATCCGCAATCCGGTTTATTTAGAGTAGGCTAGGCCACATGGTTTGTAGGCCACTGAGTTTGGCCCGCACACATCCTCCACCACTTGCAGAGTAGTCTACCATTTCCCCAAAGATAGCAATTTCATCACCCGCTGGATGGAAACAAAACTACCAAGCAGCGCCACGGCATCTGTCAGGCGTTTTGCCACTGACAGAATGGGCGGTGGGAATTTCCCCGTGGCGCACTGTGCAGAAACTACTGACAGAAGCGCTATAGTTATCTGGAAAAGTTGCAGCCAAGACCGCTTGGTGCGCCGGCGACGTCTACTTCTGTGCTGTGCTGTCTAAATAGAGGAGCCATTGGCCAGTTCGCTCAATGACGACACTTCTCACCTTATCCCGGGGAAAGGAAAAAACAGAAGCCCCAAATTCCTGCTGTACAAACTTGAACTCCCCTTGGATAAACACGCTTGTTGTTTGCTTTAGTCAACACACACAATCGATTCATTCTTGCATTCCAGAAAAGGAATACCGTTGTGAGAGTTGATGCAGCAACCAAAAAAGAAAGGGAGAAAATGAGGACGCTTTTCTGACGGAGATGCCGTCCTGGCTGTTCGCTCATTGAGACGTGGCAGTTAGTTGCGGATGAAATCCATTCCGAGTTCAGCCGAATAGCAGGAGGTTAGAGAGGGACCTACCGGATGGCATTCTAGTCTGGGAACCGTGCAATGCCATGACTATTGCAAGGGAAGATGAGTGAAATTAAATTCAGCGCGATAAGTTAAATAAACTTGCTAGAGTTGGTCCTTACAAAGGTTGTCAATTCCCATCATTGGATTATGCAACCAATGCAATCAAAAGGGCCTAACTTTACGATGAATATCTGGAAACAATGTTTCTTCACAGACACGAAGAATACAAAGTGTGACGTCTGCATGCAACAATGAAACATCTCCCCGTAGGTTAATGTCCAACTCCGCATAAGCTACACCAACATTTTCTTAACGGCGCTTTATGTCACAAAGAAACGCAGGGATGATAGCAAAAGTATGTCTGGCTACATTTGCCCACTTATTCTGTCAACCCGCGAAGACACAGATGCTTCACTTATGAGGTTTCCAGCCGACAAAATCGGCCTGAAAAACCCACACAAAGTTCTTCCGACTACGTGTCTTTAGACAACTGGAATAGTGTAGCCTAGTGTGCACCCTCAATCTAACTCAACCCCGCTACAGCTGTATTGGGGAAAGAAAAAAGTAGGGTAAGACCCAAGTCCACATCTCACCTCAAACATCAGTCCGATCAGAATGAAAATGACCAGACTGAATACAATGTCAGCATGATTTTGAATGAGAAATTCTTGACTGAAGAAAGCATAACTCTTGTTCCTTCTTCGAAAAGCCATTTCGAGGACGCCTCGATTTCTGACTTTTTCCTTAATGCACAAATTCTCCGACTAAAGAAGTCCGGAGTTAACTTTTTCGCAAGACTGCGCATGTGCAATGCCTTAAAGGGAGCGTCTCCACATTCTTCATTAAAGGTAAGGAAAGAGCTATTTTCTTTTGCCAACAACCCCATGGCTTTCTTGCTTGGACTCACGTTCAAATTAAGTAGCTCTAGGCCAGGGGTGGGGGACCTCTTTCATTCAAGGGGGCATTTGAAATTTGATTAAGTCCTCCAAGGGCCATAGCCTTGAACACAAACAAGGATTTCCCTTAGGCCTATTGAAGGCGGCCACCTTTACAACAGACCCCACCTTCTAAAGGTCCCCTAAAATTATGACTTAATAGTATTGCAAATGTAAATTTTGAGATTTCTTTCTTTCTTTCCAAAACATGTCATATTTCATGTGAAACTGTATAACATTAAAATCATGTCGGGGGCCGGACCCCACCCCTGCTCTAGGCCTACACATATGTTGAGTTAACATAAGCAACTTGCATTGCAGGGAACAATAATAGGCCTATACTGATTAGGCTAATTGTAGAACTGTCTTGACTATCCAACTAGATGCAGTTGACTCGTTTTCATTTAATTGAAGAATTTGATAACAACCTTTCAAGACCAACTCACCAATGTGTGTTTTTCAATGTGAGATGGATGGTCACTATAACACTATCACTAACATGTTGTGTCCAAATACCTTCAACAGTTTAAAAATGTTGAGCCAGATGTTTGAAACAATAAGCACACATGCATTTAGTACACACATGTAATTTATTCAAAAATCTGTACATAACAAAACAGACACTGCCACCCCCCCCCCCCACACACACACACACACTGTGTGTATGTGTGTGCGTGTGTGTGTGTGTGTGTGTGTGTGTGTGTGTGTGTGTGTGTGTGTGTGTGTGTGTGTGTGTGTGTGCGCGTGCACGCGCGTGTGAGAGTGTGTGTGTTAAATGCTTATTGCTTTAAGGCCACTGATTATTTCTAGCAGTGGACAGCAGTGGGAAGACTTGAAATGGATAATCTAAGGAAGAGTAGGTAAGGATTGCAGACACACACACACACACACACACACACACACACACACACACACACACACACACACACACACACACACACACACACACACACACACACACACACACACACACACAATGTCATATTGACAGACATGGGAACCAAACATCAGAAGACTTGTTTTTATAAAAAAAAAAAAAACTGAACAAAACTATTTTTTTGTTATTCCTTCAATGTTTTCATTTTTGTCCAAGTAAAAAAGGTGTCCCCTCACAGCGTCCAACACAGAATGTCGGTGGAGATAGATCATTTTGATGTAAAGCATTGAGTTCAAGCCAGGCTTAAGCTTGAGAGTTTCCCAGTGACACAGAAAGTGCTGAAGTAGATGGCTGAGATCCTTTACCTTTTCACAAGTAGACGTTAGTTTTTACAAGTCCTGACGTTTATGTAGGCTAAAGCCGATAAAAAAAAAAAAAAACAAGAACAAAAAATAAGCTCTTCTTTTAGCGTTTACGCATACAGTCTTTCAGAATCCCCTTTCTCTTCAGGTAATAAATATATGTACAAAATATACTTCAAAACCTGTCTGAGTATGTAGAGAGTATGTAGGGAGAAGACCAATGAGAGCCTGCCTGAGCGAACCGAGGACAGTCCTGTGAAACTCTTTGCAACACTTTTGAATAGCTGTCCCTTAATAAGCTTTATAAACAATGTGTAAAGCAGGGGTGAGGCTCCTTTTTCATTTGAGGGGACACTTACTTTTTTATTAAGTCCTCCAAGGACCATACCATGAACACAATTGCCAATGCCAATATTGATGGCAGCCACCTTTACAACAGACCCCACCTCCACTAGTCCCCCTGAAAATACAACTTAATTGTAGGGCCTATTTCAGATGTAATTTCTAAGATTTCTTTACAAAACATTATTACATTACATTACATTACATTACATTACATTGCATTTCATGTAAAACTGCATAACATGAAAATTATATCAGGAGCCGAATGAAACGGCCTCAAGGGCCGTAAACAGCCCTCGAGACAATAGGTTCCACACCCCTGTTGCCACAAAAGAACTTAATTATCAACAAAACATTTACAAGTGTTTGTAAATGAGTAAGAGATACTATGTTAACACAGCAGACACAGCTGCAGCAGTCCTAGAAGATTGTTCTCCATGGAACAAAAGAGATTAAACCACTGGATATAAAAGGACTTCGACAGGCAAACACACTCATCACAGTGGAAGCTGATTCCCACGCCGCGTAAATGTTTTGTTTATAATTAGTTCATTAGTAAATGTTAATGAAACGCTAATAAAACTTTTTAAGGGACCATTATATTATTACAATGTACTCTAGAATTAGGATCCCAGCTTTAATTTCAATGGTTTCAGGGAGGTAGAGTACACACACCCTGATCACGATAAACACCCCATGAAGAGGAACAGCAGGTTTGGGGCTTACGTAAAGGCCCAGTCATACCCTGCATGTGATGCAAAATGTGTGTACAGAAATGTGTGGAGTGTTACTCAGGTCCAAACCATTGATTTTGCATGTATCTTAACACAGGACTAAGGACCTTAACATTTTGGATGAAATGGATGACACATTTATACTTGAATGAGAGAAAGATCAGCAACTCTCAAAGACAAACAGAGGAGCAAAAGTATTGACGTTAGAATGTTCGCACAGAATTACACATAATTGACCAAATGAAGGGTATGAATGGGCCTTTAGGTGCAAATGAAAGTATTATTGTACTCCCTGTGAATTGTAATAATCCCCATATTATGCAGCGATAAATAGGTTTAGCAATTAGGCATGTACAGAGTAAGTACACCATATTAAATGTCACAATTATGTAGATTGAAAAACAGGTTAGTGAAATATGATCTGACGTTACCAATATCTGATATGATCACGTCCATATTCAAATGGGGAGGTCTTGCTTTCAGAGGAATAAAAAAAGTTGTTAAACATTACAATTTACAATTACAATAAAATTACCCATAAAACAAAGTACAACGACACTTTTTTTGCAACAAATGGACTCAGAGAGAAGAGAACAGATAGGCCAGAGATAGGCGAGGTGACAGCAGTCAGAAAGAGTCCAGAGACCAATAGTCTCAATGGGAATCATGATTCGGCCATCTTTGGCCACAATGAGCAACATCATCACTATAGAAGAAAACGCCAGATAAACAGAAAACCATCAGATGGAAAATCAATAAAACAAACAAACAGGCACACAAACAATCCAGCACATAAATAAATAAATATTTTGAGATAAATAAAGGAAAAAAACAATTTTGTCTTTTTTGAGAGAGAGAGAGAGAGAGAGAGAGAGAGAGAGCGAGAGAGAGAAATAAGAGAGAAAAAAAACAACATAACCATCAAAACCTGAAACAATTAAACAAATCCCAATAAAATAAAATGAAATGCAGTTCCACTCCTCCAGCAGTGGAGCTGTCAGTGGCTCGTCACCCAGTCCCAACAGGAAACACGTGTCATCCACAGGGAGTCTGAACTATCCAGCCTTCAAGGTACTATTACAGTAGCCTCGCGCACCATCCTACGTACTTCCGCCAAGACACTTGGCTCCGCACTACGTCTGGTACCTGTCTTCTGTGGAGCGATGTTGACCGGTAGGATTTTCGCCGGTGTTCTGACAAACGGTCCTACATTGGAATTTTATCCTACGGTAGGATGTTCTGTCAGACATGTCTGTTAAACGGTCCTACATCGCCATAGATAGACGTCAGACATGTTTGTTCAACAACTTTATAAGTTAAATCCTGATTTTTCCGAAAATGCCCTTCCTGCTTCCTGCAATCGCGTCAGATCAAACAAAGTCCAGACCATATATACGAAATGGAAATGGTAGTATTATGGGATGGTCAGGACCAGGCTACTGTTACAGTAGCCTGATTACCATGTCCTGATTACCACTTTCAAATCTCTTCGAGACTTGGTCTGACCAAGAGCGTAACAACTAACATTCTCAAACGGCATGGTTGACCCACCTCCCTTGGTTTGCTGCTGGTCGAGGGCAGAATAGGCTGAGCCAAAGTTTAAACCAAACGTTTTCTTAGTCCCAATAGGAACGTCTCTGCTTAAACCATGTCACTGCCTGAAACACGCTTCTACCCAGGGCCGTTGGAGATGCTCAAAGTTGATTGGTTCCCGACAAAGTGGGTGGAGTTCCCCAGTCTGGCGGAGCTTAGAATGTACCTGAACAAGCTCTTTGCCTGAGTAGTGTAGCAGAGTCCAAGGTGTTGTGTCATTACGAGGGCGGAGCCAGAGTACTGTTACAGTACACCAGGGATGTCAAACAAGCTAGTGTCATGATGACCAGAGTCATTTTATTTGGCCCGCGAGGTCATTCTAAATGTGTATTATACTTTGTAGTTGGCCAACATAGGGGTATGCCACTATTTTGGGACTTAATGCAGTTAAAATCGTTGGCCTGGGTTTATAAAGGTGATACAAGCTAAGCTAAGCTAGTGAAAGTCAATGCATCCATGTAGCATGCTACATGCTATAGTGATCCATTGCCTTTCACTAGCTTAGCTACATACTCCCTCTTTTAACTTGTCTTAAAGCTAGACAACATTTAACATGAAAAATAAGACACTTTACCACCTTTATAAACCCTGGCCAACGATTTTAACTGTATTAAGCCCCAAAATAGTGGCATACCCCTTTAATACAAGTGAGCCCTGACTAATAACATCTCACACTCACATACCACAGAATATGTGCAGCGCAGGCACTTTTGATCTACCATATACAGGGTTTGGGCAAAATAATGGAAACACCTGTCATTTAAGAGTGGAAAGTTTCATGGCTCAAGTGGACCAGCCTGTTGACCAATCTTCATTAATTGCACATTGCACCAGTGTGAAGATTCAATTAGCAAGGTAAGAGTACAGTTTTGCTCATTTTTTTGCAATGCACACAACACTATGGGTTACATATCAGAGTTCAAAAAGGAGAAATTCTTGGTGCGCATGTAACTATTGCATCTTTGACCGTGACAGCAAGTCTTTTGTGATGTATCAAGAGCCACGGTAATGTCTGCATTCCACCAAGAAGGATGAACCACATCCAACAGGATTAACTGTGGACGCAAGAGGAAGTTTCCCACTCTAAAATGACCGGTGTTTCCATTATTTTGTCTAACCCCTGTACAGTGTAATAGGAGTGAGAGTTTGTGAAATTTGCTTTTGAGTATGTGCACGCATACACAATTTAGGCCCATTTTTCTTTGAAATTGAGTTTCATTTGATTCATTTGATCAATTGAGTTGATCCAGATTTTGATTTTGGCCATCAGTCAGTTTGAGTTTGACACCCCCTGCAGGACACTTCTGGGTAGTGGCCTGACCTGGCATTCACACAGGCACAGACCGTCAACTGATCCCATTGACTTGCATGGGCGGACGCAAAATGGCTCCATTGCCTCCGACAAAAGTTCTGAATTTTCAACTTGACGGTTGGGGTATATCCATAGACATCATATAGCATATCTATATGATGTCTATGGGTATATTCATCAGCTAACTAGACCATGTGTATGAATGACACACAAGAGAAGACCACCCCCAGGGGGCGCTGTGGCGCAGCGGCGCAGTATGCTAAGCCCCCCACATTTGGGCTTGCATGCCCATGGGGACCCCGGTTCAAGTCCAGTCAGGGTCATTTCCCAGCCCTACCCCAAATCTCTCTCCAGCTCATTTCCTGTGTCCTCTCTCACTGTCCTATCATAATAAAGGCCCCAAAAGCCCCCAAAACACATATATATAAAAAAAGACCACCCCCATTTTGCCAAACACGACCACCGTCAACGGAGGGTGCCAGTGTGAATGAGGCTTGTGAGCAGACCCCGTAGTAGTGAACTCACAGTTACACTTTACTTGGCGCCGGCGTCATCCGCCTGACATAACAGTGCCATAACAGTGTCATAATAGTGTCATGAACAAGTCATAAACAATGCCAATGGCATAATCGTTGACATTGTTAGGCCTGTCTTTGTCATACCTGAATTTCTGTTTAAAGACAAAGTCATACAATGTTTATGACATTGACATAATGTTTATGACACATTCATGACTGTATTATGACAATGTTATGACACTGTTATCTCATACGTATGACGCCGGCGTCAAATAAAGTGTACCGAACTCACTGACCCCCCTGGAGCTATACATACAGGGTTTGGACAAAATAACTGAGACACCTGTCATTTTAGTATGGGAAGTTTCATGGCTCAAGTGGACCAGCCTGTTGGCCAATCTTCATTAATGGCACATTGCACCAGTAAAGCGAAGGGTGAAGGGTCAATTAGCAGGGTAAGAGCAGTTTTGCTCAACATTTCGCAATGCACATAACATTATGGGTGACATGTCAGAGTTCAAAAAGGAGAAATTCTTGGTACGTGTGTAACTGTTGCTTCTTTGACAGAGACAGCAAGTCTTTGTGATGTATCAAGAGCCAGAGTATCCAAGGTAATGTCTGCATACCACCAAGAGGAATGAACCACATCCAACAGGATTAACTGTGGACGCAAGAGGAACTAAATGACACTAAAATGACAGGTGTCTCAGTTATTTTGTGCAACCCCTGTATATCCCTTTATATACAGCACATACATATTCCATTAGGTCACACTTCATTTCACTGCACCTGTTGCTTTAATCAGGTACAATGTAGAAAAGCCATTAACAACATGTAACATCACATGTAAAATAAAATAAAATGTTAAGAATGTTATTATTTTAAAGTGTCCAGCTTCCTGCAAGAGGCTTGTGCTTTCAAAACCATAGTCTCTGAGGTGAGTCAGAATGACAGGCCAGAGGAAAGGGTGGGGGATGAGAAGGGTGGGGGACGAGAAGGGTGGGGGATGAGTTTGAGGAAGGGTGGGGGACGAGAAGGGTGGGGGTTGAGTTTGAGGAAGGGTGGGGGACGAGAAGGGTGGGGGTTGAGTTTGAGGAAGGGTGGGGGACGAGAAGGGTGGGAGAGGAGAAGAGAGGGGGATGAGAAGGGAGGGGGATGAGTTTGAGGAAGGGTGGGGGACGAGAAGGGTGGGGGATGAGTTTGAGGAAGGGTGGGGGACGAGAAGGGTGGGGGTTGAGTTTGGGGGAGGGTGGGGGACGAGAAGGGTGGGAGATGAGAAGGGTGGGGGATGAGTTTGGGTTTCTATCTGATAGAGAAAAATGGCAGGGGATGCACTGCAACCCTGCACTCTGCACACACACACGCACGCACACACACACGCACACACACGCACGCAACCATGCACGCACGCACACACACACACACCACACCACGAACCACACACGCGCACACAAACACACACTCTCTCCAAGATGCACTGTATGTATGAACTGTATGTTTGCAAGTACAACTTGTACATGTGTGCACAGTAAGTAGTCTGATATTTTCTGTGCACGAGCATGTGCACGAGCATATGCACGCACGCGCGCACACACACACGCACACACAACTTGCATACAACACACATGGAACATGGCTCAAGGAATTAAAAAATCAAATAATCATCAGGACACACACAGTGCCACACACAAACCAATGTACACACTACACACACACACACATGCACACACACACACACACACACACACAGCTGCCTCAAAACCCTGCGTCCTCCTCCAGACATCTCCTGGAAAGCACCAGCTGCCTCCTAGGTCCACTGAGGTGGGGCACCCCCCCCATACTCACATCCAACGCCCCCCCTAAACCCCCTCCTCCACCTCCTAACCCCCCTAACCCGCCTCCTAATGCCCCCATCGCTCCAGCTCCAGCACCCCCTCCATGGGGCCCATCCAGCCGGGGCGTGGAGCTGTAGCAGGGTCCCAGACGTCCCACCAGCGCCCCCCCGGCCCCAGCCCCGGCACCAACACCACCGCCGAGGTGGCCCCCGCTGCGGTCGCTCCCCACGGGGCTGCTGAGCTCGGCCAGGCTCTCGGCGCCGAAGCCGAAGCCGAACGCGGTGGTGCCGTCCCGGTCCAGCCGTGGGTTGCTGGCGCTGCTGGGCGACTGCGGGTCGGCGCTGAAGTAGAGCGTGGAGCTGGACTCGGTCGGGCAGAACTGCGGCTCGGGGCTGTCGCCCAGCACCGACTTGCCCTCGGGCGAGCTGCGCTTGCCGCAATCCGAGCCCGGCGACTCCAGCGGGCTCTCCATCGGAAGGCTCTCCTCCTCCTCCTCCTCCTCCTCCTCTTCGTTGCCGCTGCGACCTTTGACCCCTCCGACGCTGCTGCTGTTGTCGGTGCGCGAGCTGGGCTCGTCCTCGCTGGCGCTCTGGAACTCGTCCTTGCAGTCCGACAGCGGCGCCAGAGCCTCCTCCTCCTCCTCCCCCTCCTCCTCATCCCCCTCTCCCCTCTGTCCTCCCCCACCTCTGCCCTTCGCCAGCATCCCCTCGTTGTCCAGTCCCCCACCGACACCCCCATTGTGACCCCCCCCGCCCCTCCCAGGTGACCCGGGCCCCCCCAGCATGGCCGCCAGCCCCCCCACCCCGTAGGCCCGGTTGATGTGGCCCGTGTCCCCTGTCTTGAGGGCCAGGCGTATCAGGAGCCAGTGGTGGTGCTGGCACCCCCCCGCTCCTCCACCTCCACCACCACCTCCACCGCCCATACCTCCGCCAGCGCCCCCGCCTTTGCCTCCCGCCGCCAGGCAGCCGGCCGGGGGCTCCAGCAGCGAGCCAGCCATGCCGGAGAGGGAGAAGCTGGGGTGCGAGGAGGAGCCCAGGTGCAGGTTCACGGAGGACGGAGGGCCGGGGAGGCTCTTGTCGCCCCCTAGGGAGAAGGAGGACTCGCCGCGCTCCAGGTCCAGGCAGGTGCTGCCCATGTGACTGCTGCCCCCGCCGCCGGCGTGGTGGTGCAGGCCCAGCGAGATCTCAGTGGACTTGGGGTGCAGGAAGCGGTAGTAGAGGACCAGAGACGTCAAGCCTGGAGGAGGAGAGGAGAGGAGGAGGAGAGGAGAGGAGAGGAGAGAGGAGGACAGGAGAGGAGAGGGGAGACGAGAGAAGAGGAGGAGGAGAGAGAGGACAGGAGAGGAGAGGAGAGAGGAGTGAATAGAGGGGAGAAGAGGACAGGAGAGGAGAGGAGAGGAGAGGAGAGGAGAGGGGGGAACAGGAGGAGGAGAGGAGAGAGAAGAGAGGGGAGAAGAGGACAGGATAGGAAAAGAGAGGAGGGGAGGGGGAGAGAAGAGGAGAGAGGAGAGCAGAGGAGAGGACAGGAGAGTGGAGGAGGAGAAGAGAGGAGAGGAGAAGGAGAGGAGAGAAGAGAGGAGAGGAGAGGAGGAGGAGAGAAGCAGGGGACAGGAGCGGAGAGGAAAGAGGAGAGAAGAGAGGAGAGGAGGAGGAGAGAGGAGAGGAGAGGAGAGGAAAGGGGGAGAGGATAAGAGGAGAGAAGAGAGGAGGATAGAAGAGAGGAGAGGCAAGGGGAAGGGAGGAGACGAGACGAGGAGGAGAGGCAAGGCGAGGAGAGGAGAGGAGGAAGTGGAGGAGAAGAAAGAATGAGGGGAGGGGAGTGGAGAGAAAAAGAGGAGGAAGAGAGGAGAGAGGAGAGGAAAAGAGAAGAGGAGGAGGAGAGGAGAGGAGAGGAGGAGGAGAAAAGAGAGGCAAGGCAAAGAGAGGAAAGGAAAAGTGGAGAGGAGACGAGATGAGATGAGATCAGAGGAGGAGAGGAGAGGTGGAGGAGAGGAGGGGGAGAAGTATTATTTTCATCTTGGGTTACTGTATGTTTATTTGTGAAACACCTTTCCTTTAGAATACAGTAAATAAACCAACTCTATTACTCTACTACTCTAGCATTACTTTACTCCTCTACTACTCATTTCTGGTCATGTTAATCTTGTCTACCTCAACTAACAGAGTATGTTTTTTGCACATTTGTCTACCCCAACTCCAGAATATGTTTCTGCACATTTGCCTTTTTAATTCTCTGTAGTCTTTATATTTTTCCCTCCCTGACTATTACCTGTGTTACATGTGTCTTGAAATGTTCATGTGGGCATTATGTGTATTTATGTAAGATACTTGACACCTTAATTTCCCCCCGGGGATCAATAAAGTTACTCTACTCTACTCTACTCTCTACTCTACTCTACTCTACTCTACTCTACTGAGGGCATGGCAGAATAGATGTCACAAACAGTGTTTCCAGATGTGTCTGACCGAATTCCGCCAAGAAGGTTCTCAAAAACCGCCAAAATGTGCTAAATTCTGCCCAATTTGAACAAATTACATTGATTTCTATGGGACTAAAAAGGCAGAAAAAACGGCCAAATGGCCAATTTTTCCCCTTTTTACCCGCAGACTGCCATCCTAAAGTAGCCCAATTGGGCGGGTAACACTGGTCACAAAAGTTTTTGCTGGTTGACCCCATTTCCAGACTTCTGAAACCCTCATGGCCTTCTTCCCTCTCACAACGGTGCTGTCAAAAGAAAGCTGAAACTTACACCTTTCCCTGAGGAACTAAACCAATTCTCTGGCCTAAATTGTGGCGTTACCTAGTAATGTCTTTAACTCAGAAGAAGACGCACTGCATGTATTTTTCAAAAAAGAGGTACCACTGCACTTGATCGCAGCATCATGGTGCATGGCGAGAAACTACAACATTGTTCAAGAATTTAATTAGTTATAGATCCACTACTTGGTTTTAGGCAACATGTTACGTGAATAAAATGGAAGGAAAGGAA